>NW_027172851.1:0-600000 GCF_018151085.1 Drosophila tropicalis | reverse complement strand
GAGAGTGACCAATGCGGAAAGCAGCGGCTGCAAACTCATTGAAAACGATGGGACTGCAGGACGGATTGTAGTCCTTGTAATAGCCCTGGGGTAACAGCTTTAGTCCATAAAGATTCACAGCGTTCCAACTTAGGATGCGTGGAAGGAACTCGTTGAAGACAATGTGCTGCACTTGGGCGCTCACAATACGGCGCGTGTGGTGGAACAGTTGCTCTCCATTCCAATGGGGATTCACTCCGCGCAGACCTTCAACAATACGATTGTGCTCGCGCAGGAAAGTGGTATGAATGGCTGTTAGGCCTGGCTGCTCGGAGGCACGATCGTCGCCTCCAATAAAGCAAAGGCCATTCCGAGACTTGCATTCCGGATGGGTGGCAGTCTGGGGCAACAATTCCTTTCCACGAATAGGATGCACTGTGCTGTTCAGCCGACCAGAGAAGCCGCGCAGCTTGTTGCTTAGACAGACGTGCTCGCCGTACACCATAGAGGCGTCCAAAAAGTGGGTATTCTGATTAATCTGATCACGAGGTCCCAAAGACTGCTGACCTGGCAGAGATCTCATCGAGGGGAAGCAGAAGCGCTCGCCACTTGTCACATTCACCTCGGGGTAATAGAAATCGCCAGAGGGTACTGGGAAGGGATTGCATTCGGGATGAACAGTCTGGCGGGAGTTACAGGCACGGCAGCTAGGAATGGACTCATGGAAACCCTTGTGGATGGGCGTCAGAGTTAAGTCGTGATCCACAAACTGGGCGAACTGCATCACCATGAGAGAATAGCGAGTATGCAGATTGGAAATATCCGGGTGAATAGTTGTGGAAATAGTACGTGGATTGGGCAGAGGTGTTCCAGTCACACCCGTTACTCGAGGGGCAGAAATGCTGTCCTCATACTGAGCAGGCAGCAAGCGAGAGAAGGTGGTTAGCGACTTGCCCCAGTTAGGATTGCGCAGATTGTTGCATCTGCCGGAGATGGTTCGGAACGGAGTGTTGGCATCACATTGCTGTGTTGGCTCAGGGCACTCATCAATGGTTCCCGGTGCAGGACCGCCAATAAAGGAGCTAATGTCGACAGTCTGCAGCGTGTCGGTCAATTCATTGCGATTAAAGGCACTCTGATTCGGATTGAAGATCTGACGTTTGCGTCTGGTAATGCGATTCAGCGACTTGACGATCTCATTGGAGGCCAGCTCGAAGATAAGGGATGAGTTTGCCATGTTCAAGGCGGCCAGATTGGCTTTGCTGAAGGAGGCGGCTGTACCATCGGGAGACCGAGCACTGATTCCGCCCTCTACAAAAGGCCAGAAAGAAGTGAATTAACTTATTTGCATAGCTGATAACTTATATATAACTTACGTGCTCGCCACACCTCGTACTCAAATCGTTTACGCTCTTCCAACTCCTGTTTGGCACGCTCTACAGCGGCCTCAATTAGCTCGGGACTGAGTTCGGCAATTGCTTCTTTGGTGTCTGGTTCAACCTCGACATGTTCTACATGAAGTTCGTCCTCACTATTGATTTTCCATGGACGCAAATCGAAAGCAGGCAGCTGAGTGCAGTCCAGAATAGAGTTTCTGCAAGAGATTAAAAGCATTGGATGAGCGAGGGGAAATGACCAAATAGTCTATGGCTTACAGATAGTTATCCTCAAGAATAAAGGCCTTGGACTGGGCAGTAGCGACTTGATGAGAACCACACAGTAGTCCCGACAAAGTGGTTTGACGTATGCTCTTGAGTTGGTCGAGAGTGAATGACGATGGAGGAATCTCATTCTCATACCAGAAGCGATCGGTCTGCTTGAGTTGCTCGAATTGCAGAGTCAACAGGCAAGTAATTGTGGGTCCAAACAGAGCGCCCACAGCAGGCTCTTCCAGCAGGGCTCCAACAAGGAGATCAATGTCCTCGGCATTCCTGTAAATCAAAACCATTAACAACTTTCCTTAAACGTTTATCCAATCACACTTACTGATAAATGTCTCTCAGATTGGTGATGTACTCCTCGGGAATATTGCTCAGCGAGACCAGACCATCAAAGGTAACATTGGCTATGTTCTTCTCGGCATAGCGGCGCTCGCACAAGTCCAGGGCATGCACGTAAGAGGCAACGCCATGATCACGTCCACGGTGTACGGCCAATGCCAGTTCCGACCAACCTTCGGCGTTTGTCTGGCTAGGCACCAGGGATCTTTGCAAGGCGGCGATCGAAAGTAACTCGTGTGCGGACATCTTATTGGATAACATCTCAGGTGGGTACATGCTCCAGAAAGCAGGCATGGCGCTGGTGGCGAACTCATTGTAGATGCCACCGCGCACCGAACTAGAGTAGTTGCTGGAATGTTTCTCCGGAGTCAGTCGGAGACCTTCCTTGGCCGTTGTCTCCTGTCCCAGAACCAATGGCAAGAATTCGTTGTAGGTAATGTGCTGAATGGTGGCAGTAATTATGCGCCTGGCTTCCAAGAAGACATCCTCCTCCGACCATTCGGGGTTGATGTGAGCCAATTGCTCGCCAATGTTGTTGTGCTGCTGCAGCAGAGCCCGGTGCAATGCACCAGTGGCCCCAGCCACCTGGCAGTACCGACAAGACTCCACTTTCACTCCGCCACTGATGTAGGTGCGAAGTTGATCGAATTCATGACGGGTTGACCCATACAAGCCGGAACCATCAATGTACGCCGAGGCAATATTCATCTGCTGGCGAACATCTGGGGAGAGGTAAGAACTGGGTAAAGCAACAGGGAATATGCAAACGACTCAACCGCACTTACGTTTCTGGCAAGCCTCTACATCGAATCCTGGGGCTGATCTCTTATACTCCTTACAGTCTGGTCCAGCCCGCACAAAGCATTGCTGCAGCTCGCTGGGATTCTTGACGGCCGAGTCGCGTTCACAGCACTTTCCACCGATGGGCAATTGACCCACTTCATATAGATCATTGGCCAGCAACTGACCCCAAGCAGGCAGCATGGCAGTGATATGAGGATGGCGCAATTCGCTTTCCACATGATGCTGCAGTTGCTCGATAACTAGCTCGGCATCGGGCAGGGCGTGAGTGCCCTTGGAACTCCGCGGCTGACTTACACCATCGGCGTAATCGGCCTGGAGCAGACGTTGGAAGATATCCCCACGGGCTCCCCACTTACGATGCGACACATTGTTGCACTCGGCGGTGGGTTGGCGGTACTTACTCGGTGGACATACATCGTACTCATCGGCCACTTTGCTTTCGCTGCCCTGGCCGCACTGGGTCAATGAACGTGCCCGCTCCGAGCTCAAAGCGTTAACGGCGTCATTTTCCAGATCCTCCGGAAGACGTAGTGGGAGACTCGGAGCACTTAGGCACCTGGAAAAGACGAAGCAAAAATAAAAACATGAGAAAAGTGAACCGTGAAGTCTCTACATTTCAACCATGATGTCATCAAGGGATTCCTTTTATAAGAAGAGAATCATTTTCAATTCAGATTTGTATCTAATAGAATTCAATGCTTTGGGAAAAGTCGTTTTTCCACCCAATGGATATCCTATTGGTAATACCCGAAAATGGGAATTAGGAATCAGTTTTCCCCAGTTTTTCATTAACATTTTCACTTGTGCCACGTGCTATTAACTTTTGGGCGTCTCCAGTTTTGTTTTGTTTACTCATGCCTCTGGTTGCATTTTCCGGCAAATATTGTAGTTACTATATATATAATAATTATCAGTTTTCCCATACCGCCATCGTTTGCTCACATTGTTAATTAAATGAGGCGCATGCATGAACGAATACTTCGGGCAAGCAAATTATAAGGAAAAAGACAACAAAAGCAACAAGCAAATGCCCAACCGGATATGAGAAACGTCTCTCAAAACTAATCAATTTTAAATTATGAACAATAACGATGGCTGGCCGTCTGTACGAAGAGTTGCGAGTGTTCGATTGCCCCCAAAAGACTGACTGACTGATTGACTGACTCACCGAATGACTGACAGATTGACCGACTCTGGCTGGCTTAATAAGCCGCTGATTTTGTTGCTGATTTTGTTATAACCTGTCATTATGTTCTTCTCAATGGTTTTGTCCATTCATCTTGTCCGGACTCACGTGAATAGATTTCTTTTTGTTTCATTGACATTAATGCTGTCTTTTGTCTTTGTGTGTGTGTCCGAGATAACCGCAAATAATGACAATTATGCAATATTGCAGCAAACTTTGAATTTCGATGCCGGTGGGTGCAGAAGATCCGCTTTGGAAGCCACTTAATGAGCTCATTCTGATGCGCCCCCAAACTTGGTTACCGCACCGACGCACATAAATATTGAGAGGTTCATTAATGCGCATAAAATTGCCTCAACAATGTTCTGGGATATCTGGTTTTTCTCAAATATTTCGAGTAGTTTAAATATATCATTAGCAATCGGCAATGATTTAAATATAATTTGAAGCACATCGAAAAGTTTCAACAATCTTTTGAAGGTCACATACGCAAACACCTAAACTAGTAAGTAGTTTAAAGTACTTATCCTTTGTTCTAAAGTAGCTGGGTTTCCAAAATGAATGCTGTCATTTACTTAGTATATATTTAGCTGATTTCAAATATCGTTTGTCGTAAAAATTCCAATTTATATTTAAGGTTACACCCACTTTTCACTTACAAAAAAAAAAAAAAAGTATTTTAAAGTAAATTGCAATGTATAAAATAATTTATATATTTATATATATTATATTTCAAGCTAATCGTGTATATATTATCACACAAACGAATTAGTCTCTAATTTACATTCCAGATATATATATGTATTAAACAAAGGTCTATTATATCCAAAACTTATAAGTGTTTAACGAAATTTCTTAGATGTTTGCAACGTAGAGAAGGAGACGTTTACGATAAACTATAGAAATTGTTGATCAGGGCAAGAAGCCGAGTCGATATAGGCATATCCCTCTGTCCTTTTGTGTTCTCAGGAAGACTTCTAAAGGGAATGATCTAAAACGATTTTAAGTCTAGGGCATCATCTAAACTACTAATACTTTTAATCACTTAATAAAAGTCTTTTTTGAGTCTCTTAAATCGTAATGACATTCAAAATATAGTACGAAAGGATCATCCATTTGAGCAATATTTAACAAAATAAAAGCACAATAAAAAAGGAAGAGAATTTGATTCCATTCTGCAATTGAATCAATTCATAATGCAGAATCGTCGAATGATTCATAGAGACTGAGAGAAACGCCTACCGATAATATTTCTTGCAAGCATAATGACCAATTTTATAAAGTTAGCTATTAAGACCCTGCAATTGCTGATAATCATGTAACTAATCTTGTTGCAATTTCACGATTGGAATGGCAAATGGCAAATGAGAAAATTTAGCAAATAGTTTTAAACGCATTGGAGCAAATACAATTGCGTTAACGAATTTCAAACTGGCACAAATATTGCAAGACAAACTACTATAAACTATTTAATCGCTTTGATTGTGTATTTTATTTTATTTGAATTTGTTTAATGTTTTTCTTCATTGGGCTCTTGCAGAATTCGCACAAAACAAATTGAATGGGAGTCAATTGGCCAACGTTAAGCCAGTCACGTCTCCACTATCGAGAGGGAGACGGAGAGACCCCAACAATGAGGGTGAAAGAGGAGGAGTTGTAGTGGATGGAGAGGGTAGGGTGGGGGGTGGGCAAATGTGCAAGTAGCAGATAATTTCCATTTGTTTGGAATCACTTGAGCCGGGTATTTGTGTCACAAAAGCCGAGGTATGTATGTATGTCAGGCATGTCTGGCCTTTACTTTGCGTCGTGTCGTTCATAAAATATATACAAAATGCATGGCACGGTGGCGTATACGTTATTTAATAACATTATGACATCAATAGGTGTTGCTGCTTGTGTGTGTGTGCGTGCGTGTGAGCTTAATTTATCTTTCAATAATTGTTAAATAATTCAAAAGCTAATAACCACCAAAATGTGATCAAATGAAAGTTATCGTCGAATCGATCATAAAACGGAAGTCATTTCGAAACTTGACTTTGCCGCCTGCTTTGGGCGTTGACTCACAATCCGAGGGATTTTTCGATGCAAAGATAATCTCTCTCGTTGTTGTATGGGTTGATTGAACCTGACAAAGATTACATTGAAATATATATGAAATACTTGCCTCCTGGCACAAGTATTTGACACAAAATATTCCCAAACTGATATATCAATTAATTTAATTGAATTTGGTTGGCAAAATTCAATAAACAAACAAAAAATCAATATAAATTTTCAATAATTACTGAAACAGATCTTAGAGTAAATGTTTTGGAGGTGATTGCCTTGAGCATTTCTTATAAATATTCTGAATTCCGTTTTTTTGTTTTGAACACAAAAGTATTTGCATTTTATTGTTGCATTTGTTTACAAAACCTGTAAAATATGTGTAGTTAGTTAGTCATACCTCTCAATCAGTCATTCAATCAGTTGTTAATTAAAAAACACGTGAGTACCTGCAAATCAAATACTATCCGTCCATGTAACAAGTGGAAAACCAGTTGCATCTCCCAATCATTAGAATAGTTGGAATATTGGAGAAGTCTCTCGCTCTCTTCTAGCCAATGGACGCGTGCCGCTTGAGAGTTAAATTACATAAAACACTTTGGGTCTTCCATCATGATCATGATCATTAATGAGAGTGTATAATTGTTAATTGCCAACAATAGTTGGCAATTGCATAATCAAGTGATAGCCAATTATGCTCACTGAATAATTCCAATTTGGAGAATTTCAAAATCATGAGCGGAAGAAAATCAAATGTAGATTTTTAATTTGCAAGTGTTGATAACTTGCACGGTAGCTGAGCATTTCAATAGTCACGAATCTAAAGATGCCGATTGATTCTGTTCTTGTGTCTATAAACAATTCATGAGCTAAGTGTTGTACTTAAAGCATAAGCTGATTCCCCCTTTCCTGCACACACACTCACACAGACAGAATCATAATTTGCGCAACAAACAAACAAAAGACTTAGGCAACAAACTTGACGCCAATTGCTTAATCATGCAGCAGCAGCAGCAGCAGCGGAAAGAAACAACAACAAAAACCTTTTGAAATTATTTATGACTCTGAAGAAGGCTTAGACAAATGGGTTACTATGGCACCAAGCGACATCAGCAACAACAATTACGGAAGCAGTCCGCTTGGAATGCGCACATTGAAAATCTATGCGTTGTGCTAATGCTGGTGCTGGTGCTGGTACTGGTGGTTTTCATTATCAAGTTAGAGTGGTGGTTGCCTTAGCCAAATATGCTGGCCGGCCATGTGACTAGCCACAACTACGTGGACACCCATTGGCAGCCATGTCTCGCTGCAATTACTCAAAGGCACGTAACGTCATCGTCAAGTGACTTTGCACATGATTTCCTCTACCACCAACACCAACATAAGTCAACAACTAACGTGTTTTTGTTTTTACTTTCAGACATTAGCTGAAACAAGAAAGGAAAAGCATTGCTTAGCATAACGATATTCAAATACCCTGCCATAAAATCCTCTAAACAAATGACACATAACATTTACAGGTCTTCTTTCGAATCGAGTTAACCTCCTGACTACCCTTAGCCACTTTTGGTTTATCAACAACAACTGGAGAGCAAGTCACATGACTTTGCAGCCTGTGTTGTTGTTGTTGTTCATACATAAGTTTCAGTTTCTTGGCTCTTACACAATAGTCAGGTGAAACAAAAGCTACAACAGAGTGAAATCCCAATGATTGACTTTACACACACACACCTACCATGCCACACCATGGTCTACTCCCGCATACAGTTTTTGTGTTTCTTTTTAATGAGGAAACATGCATCGAGCGAAACGGGCTGTAGGCCTGCATTCAAATGGATTTTCAAGTGCACTTCATTAACATAATGAGCAAACAGCATTGTGAGTCGATAATGAATGTGATCATAATGAGGTATCTACATATGTACATCAAATGCTGATCATGATGCAATTGCAATTCGATTCAGTGACGTTTGGTTTCGATCGATGGATGCGGTTTTCAAATATTTGTTACATTGCCAAGACTTGCAGTCTTGTTGTTTGGGTGAATGTGTTCAAAGCGAATCATAAAGGCGTGAAGATCATAATTCTATGCATGTGTATACAGATCGTGTGTGTGTGTGTGTGTGTGTCTCCTCTCTGTGGGGCCATTGCTTTTTTTATGGCAAGAAAGTGTAAACGTTGGCCAAGTCACGCGTCTACACATACATCGAAATGTATCTACATACATATATACTTATATTCATATGTGTATCCACTTGAGCCGGGCATAACTTTCGTTTTCATTGCGAAAGTGCATACAACTTTAGATTGGCAAACAATTCGAGGAGCTGGCAACTTGTCGAACATCCACATCTACACTCCCCGCTTGGCTTGGCCTGTTTCTGGTTTCTGTCATTTGGTATGCACACACTCACACAAGGTGTTGTTGTTGTTTATACGATATTGAAAGCGATTTTCTATATGATTTATGCCCACCCCTCGTGTCAGTTGGTATGCCAGTTGGTTACTGGTGTGATGTGTCTTTTCCTTTACTATTTGCTACTATCAAGGTCGTACGTTTTGTAGCCCAACTAGCGATCGACCCATTTGGCCAAAACCGAAATATGTTTACAAGGTCCACTCACATTTTCAAGCATTTTTCTTTCTATTCGAATGTATCTAATTGGTATATATCAATAGTGACACCATCCATCTAATAATCGCTATAATCGTCATGTAAATTTGGCTACGCACCTTTTTGAAGAGTGAAATCTTTTTTTCTT
Organism: Drosophila tropicalis; assembly: GCF_018151085.1. Taxonomy (NCBI): domain Eukaryota; kingdom Metazoa; phylum Arthropoda; class Insecta; order Diptera; family Drosophilidae; genus Drosophila; species Drosophila tropicalis. Next base: position 591,223 of record NW_027172851.1, on the reverse strand, counting down.
TTGTTTGGAGCCTTGGGCGACACTCTAAACACTGTGGAAGCTGTGGGCAATTTTCAAACAAATTAGAGTGAAAAGTGCGAAAGTGAAAAGTAATTTGACAGCTATAAAATGATAAATTTTGCTCGATAATTTATGGAATATTTTTGGATACCTATTATAAAGATTGATAGCAGAATTTTCAATGATTTCCGTGGTCTTTAATTAAATATATGCCTAGTCGGAATAATCTTAAGAACAAATGAGCTTTCTAATTTATGTTCAAATCAAACATCAAATTATTCTCGATGGCTCTTGAAATAAGACGAGATATATTATCTATAGAGACCCGTCTTTGGTTATCCCATTTAGGTCCATGTAACTTTAATTTCAAGTGATTCACTTCAGGACTTACACCTGTCTCGAGACAAACGAGCTCTAAGGGAGCCCTATGTAAATGCCATCTGGAGGGTCTTGAGATCACGGAAGCTTTTTGGCAACTGTCAAAAACAAAAAGACACTGGCAAACCGCGTTGAGTTTTATGAAGAGCTAGGCAAATCCACAAGCACTTTCAAAGTGACGAGAAAAATGTGCCCAGTCAAGTCTTGTGGGGCCGGGCACTTCATCCTGAAGTTGATTACGTCTTCGTCTCCGTCTTTAGTTTGGTGTCTGTCACATGAATGTAAGTGAGTCTGAGTGTGTGTGTGTGTGGATGACAGTATTCACTAAATTTCACTTTCCTCTGTTCGGCAGTTGTCTTTATTTATTTATTTATATTTTTTTACGGATGCCGTGTACCGTTATCTTGGCTATGGGGAGCTAAAGTCGCATCGTAAATTTCTTTTTAACCCAAATAAACCAGTTGAAAACAAGATTTTGTTTGTTGTTGCGGCTGTTGAGGTACCTTTCAATGTGTTGTGTCACAATTTGGTTACTCCTATGAGAGAGGGCGACCACTGTAAACAGCAGACAGAGGAAAGGTACACCGAGACGCAGACAGAGACAGGGACTGAGAGGGAGACGCAGACGGAGAGTGAGAGAAAGAGAAACAATACAACGTTTGGGCGTCACCTTAGCGGCCTGTTTTTTCAGCTGCTTTGTATGCATATATAGATTTTTATTTTTTGAGAAATAAGTTTTATTTTTTATGAATTTTTTTGTTCGTTAGATATTTGGGTTAACCCGTTTTGAAGTGGTCAAACAAGCAGTTAAAGAGATCTACTGCATCATACATATGTATGTATGTATGTATGTGTGAATGTCGTTTATTCATATTTATCAGCAGCATTCTGCATATGAGGACTAGTTCGGACAAACGAAAGACTTAAGAAAGAAACTTGCTTGATTTATTTTCTGTCTGATTGCCCAGGGTCAATTGGCCAATCGGCCTTTCACTTGGGTGATTAACCAGGAAATTCTATCCGCCTTTGTGAATCTGAAAAGTGCATTCAACTTTTCACCGATCGAACAATTGCAAAACTTTCAATGCCTAATTTTCTAAACACACACGAGTTATGATTAATGGGGAGGAGGGCCCCAGACAGCCGAAAGAGAAAACAACAAACAACAGCCAGACAACAAAATCATGATAAATTGAAGCCAAAAAAGAAAAAAAACCAAAAAAAAAGAACATGAAAAACGAGCGAAACGTGTAAATTAAATTAGACATCAGTGCTGAGAATATTCAAATTCCATTTGATTCACTTTCAAAAACAAACCAAACCAAACCAAAACGTTCTTTCCTCTATGGACTCTTAGTTTCAGCCTTGAACTCGTCGGCGTCAGCAGTTAATCACTTATTTATACGCTCTGCTTAATTGATTTTAAAGCAGTTCTAGGCGGTATAAAAAATGACTTCGGTATTCGCTTCGATTAGTCAAAAATTTGATGGCATTTTTTTTATTTGTGGCCCGACATTAAATTTACGGCGCCAGGTTTAATTTAATTAAAAAGAGTAGAAAACAAAACACGATCAAGGGATCGATGCTAGTTTTTGACTTTTTTATGTGCTAATGAATCTTTCAATGAATTAATTTCAAACGTGTTCTGATGTGGATGGATAACACGAAAGAGTTCAGAAATAGATGCCAGAACATGACAGAAAGGGGAAGCCGAAAAATGGCAAAGATTAATGATCTCTTTCTGTATGGGAATTCTGTTGGCATTTCCACCTCTGACCTTACGAAATGGGTCAGAAATGTTGAACCCCCCGAAGGAGACTAGCCACAAAGAAGGGCTTGTAAGTTACGAATGTCATTATTGAAGTCGTTAAGTCGCTTTTATGTTTCATTCCGGAAGTGTTTTTTACATTTGTTAGAGCTTAATTGCAGCAACTTGGCCTAATTGTCATACAAAATGTATAAATAAATGTTGCCTTGACTTGTTAAACTCTTAGTTCACCTCCCCCACCCCTAAAATATAAAACAGATGCCTGAGAGCCACCCACAGCTCCGGCTAATGGCGATTGAGTTTCGAGTCAAGTTCGTTGCTGAAGTCTTTCGTTTTTGCAAAGCAAACCTACGCCAATGATCCAATTATTTAACTATTTGGCTATGCAAAAATTATGAAAACAAAATCAAAATAATTTTCAAGACCTTGACTACGTAAAGTCAATAAACAAATGTCAAATATATATATATGTACATACATATAAAAAGACAACATGAATTTAGTTGTAAGTGTTTTTTTTTTCGGTGTAAAGCACTTGACAAAAAGTTTTAGCAAGAATTCTACGACGAGTTGGAAATAAGTGACTTAAGTGTGTCAACTAGACAATGTCGACAGCGACGCCGGCGTCGACGCAGGTGTTGCCACTTGTGCTTAATTTGCCAGAGTGTTAACTGAAGTTGCTTGGCTGCATTCTGAGATCGAGTAGATCGTCGCCGCATGACTAAGCAAAAGAAGTCTCTGACTGGGCTGGCCCGACCCGGCCTGGCCAAGGTCCCCCCGTCCGCATAATGCTCCTCTGAGTAGCCGGAGAGGCTCAATGTCGCCCCATACATTTCAGATTATCCAACATGGTCGTGGTAATATTGCATAATTTGAAGCAAAATAGAGCTAAAACTTTTGCATAAATTACACATTGATTAACACAAAAGCGCCAAATTAATGCGACCGGAGAAACTTTCTACATTTAGCAGATGCATGTAAATAAGGTCTACTACGCCTCTGTTAATTAAAACCTGGCCAGATCTCCAGGAAGACGCCGCCTCGAACGTGAAGATGTGAAGATGATCTATTAACTTAATTGGTAGGCCTATAAAGACACGCTCTCCAAATTATGTAAACCTTTCTTGGGATGACCGCAGCAACGAAAATTATGTCAAAAACCAACCAAAAAATACCTACAAAATGAAGTCAACAGAAGAAAGAAAGACAGACAGAAAGAGAAATAGCAAACTGAAAACGAAATGTAAAGAAAACAAGATTGTGTAATCGTTCCAAAAACCACCTGGCACGACATACAAACATCAAAAAAGCGTCTTTCATTTCACTCTTTCTCTCGGTCTCTCTCTTTCTCTCTGTCTATATGAAGTCGGATCTTTGGAGATCTTCCAGTTGTGCACTCAAAGAGAGTGAAAAATGAAAGTGAAACTTGTCCGAGATATTAAAATTGATTTTTCATCGCCATCGAGCAAAGAAATTCAAATCAACTCGTATCGATTACATGATCGTCCACCTAAAATTTAGTAATTCAATAACTCATCAATATTTATGCTAACGAACTTTGCCTTTTCTTTTCTTGTTTTCGTATTCACTTTTGTGGTCTCCGCGGTCTGTGTGGATGCAAATTCTCTCGAATTTTCATAATTAATGTGCTTGGCGCTTCAAGGACCCACAATGGGGAAGTATTATTAAATAGTTTTGACTGATAAGATGGCTAATCTGGCAGCATTTGACTTCCGTTGACGCTTCTTCAGCTCGTGATTAATGAACGATGATTGTTGGTTACGATCTCAACATACATAACTTTGTGTCTTTTGTCTTATGGCCATTTGAATGAAGTGTAGGCCGTTTTTAATGCATTCGTTTGGTAAGGTCAGAACGGCAATTGGCCGTAAGTAAAGAAATTTGTAGACTTACCACAAAATTAAACTAAATAAAAGTCGTTGTTTGTTCATTTTGAAGCAAAACTTCTGCTCCTCCTGTGTTTGTTTCCTAATCGACGAGTTGTGTTGGTTTGGTTGGGTTTTTTTTTTTGTTTGTTTGTTAATTAAATTACGTCTTAATAATTTATAGTTAGACTTATTAGCTCTCGGTTAAACAAAATAAATAGATTTAAATTATATTTGGCACGTTTGCAATAAATATAGATTTATATATATTTTTGCTTTATATATGGATATTTTTTATGTGTGTGTGTGTGTGTGTGTGTGAGTTGTGTGTGTTTGTTTGTCAATCACTTGGATAATTCCGTGGGGACGAGAATGGAAATTCAATAAACGTCAGAAGACCTCGTCGTCGTCGTCGTCTTGCCAAAGAGATTGTAACCGATAATGTACGCTATGATTTGTATCTTTTCGGTAATTAGCATAACGTTGGCAATGCGGAGCACAGCATTGAGGCAGAACTATTGAGCACAACGAGCCTATTTTGGCCACACCAACTGGACACTGCGGATCACAATATATATATCTGTATATATGTATATGGGCAGACGCGAAACGGCAACGTCTTGATGCGTTTAACTGCGGCAACGAACTGACTGAAATCGAAACCGAAACTGTAACCGAAACCGAATAATCAAAACGACCAACACTCTGACTCTGGCCGGGCCAGAAGCAAAAACGTATCTGAAAGCTGGGAGCGCTGGTGCTGCGGCTTAAAAGGCCAATCGCTCACCGAAAGACCGTACAAACAAAACGGATCTGCTGTAAAGTCGATGGAAGCTTCGGCTCGTAAACCGGTAGAGTTTATTGAGACGCCGACGCGACTTGAGACAAAAGCTTTGCCGGTCTCTCTCGGTCCCTCTCAGTCCCTGACGGTCCCTCTCTCACACATACCACGACGGTGTTTGCTCTCCCGCTCTGTTTGCATTTGTGTTTCGCTGTGGGAGAAAGTAAAAACCTAAAAATGATGCGGCGGCGGCGGCTTACACTCTGCAACACAGCATGAGGTATTTGTAGATCCATCCATGGATCGAACAGACAATCTTCGCAGTCATCATGTCTATGCATGCCCCGCCAAATGAAATGAAAGCAAAATTAGGCCAAACTTTTGCTTTTGTTGTAATATATTTCTTTCTTTTCTTATTTTCGGTCATTTTTTGTACTTATTGTTGTTGTTGTTTCCACGGTGACTTTGCGGTCAAAGGCAATTTTGGCCAATTTTGCTCATTCACATTGTTGGCACATTTATCAAGTCGATTTTTTAACACCTTTTGTCTGCACTTTTGATTTCGAATCGCATCTTGTGAAAGGAGTCACGCGCTTTGTGTCGCTTATTATTTTTGTAATTTGCACACAAGAAAAAAACAAAAAAAAAAAAGATCAAGAAAAAAACAAAATAATAATAACACAAAAAACCTGAGTGAAGAGGCAAATATTTATGGCTGGCGAAGATGGGAAGAAACGAGTTTCTTTCTGCTGAGGGAGTGAGACGAATCTCTGTCCCTGTCTCTGTCTGTCTGTCTCCTGCTGTGTGATGTAAGCAATGCAAAAGGTCTCGAATTGGGCAATGCATTGGATGGATTCGTCTTTCTATCTGTGTCTATGTCTACGTCTATCTATTTATGTGGGTGAATTGGAAATGGAATGCACCAAAGCAGAAACTTAATTTGTTAAACGGGTATTCCCCTTGCCCCCCTTCGTCGACTGCTTTTCCCACAAGTTAATTGTTTGGCCAAACATTTCGATTAGAGCTTCGGTGTTAAAATGCCAAATAAACATCGGCGACAGGTGCCGCGTTTAAGGCGGAGCATGCAAATCATCATAATTTAGGGAGGGGCAAATGTCATCATGCCGGGCACTCACATCAGGCCCTAGGATTAGGACCCGCAAAAGATTGCTAATTAAAATCAGCCAAAAATGTTTAGATCTTTGGGGCGTGCCGCACACACTCACACACACACTTACATGTATGTACAGACATATTACAACTTTCCCAATCCACACACACAGAGACACAGGTGGAAGACGACATGTGACATCAAATATTTTGAAAGCGTCAATTTTAAGCTTGAAATCGTGAAGCAGAAGAAGAAACAAAAACAAGTGACTAAATTATTACCAGATCAATCGAACGAGTTTCAAAATTGTAATGACTAACACTTGAGGTTCAAAAATTTTAAATGCCGAATATTTTCCAATAAAAGGAATTGTCATTCTGTCCACCGACCCAGAAAAGAGTCAACACAATCCATCGAATTCTGAAGTTTTCCAAGTTTAAATAACTTATAACTTACAGACAGAGATTGTTAAGTTAACTTAAGGATAATCTTAAAGCTTAATAATTCCAAGCAAATACAAAGATATTATTACATATCTTAAGACTTCAGGTAAACTGTCTTAACCCTCAGGCACACAGGAGAGCACACACGAGACCCTCAAGGCAATTGATAATATTTATCAATTAATCAATTAAACTAATATTAGTTAAAAACTTCCTTTGGGTTATTCCTCATCTAAACGAATTTCCAAAATTATTAAAACTCTGTTGGCTATTATTTAAAGGAATTTAGAACTTAAAATCTCAGGAAGCTTAGATTGATTATAATCAATATATCTGAAGTTCTTAGCTGATCGAAGGTTTATGGTTTTCTTTAAAATTGCATTTATAAAATGGCCAAAAAGATTTCCATAAATGATTGAAACGATCTTTTTCACATTCTTTTTCCTTTTTAAGAGTCTGGAAAAGGATTTTTATCTTCGCTCAATTTGAAGTAACTTTTAAAAATATACACAGGGGATGCAGTCCTTGGTAGATGAGTTGTCTAAGTGACCCAGTCATTTAGGCAACTGAACAACGAGGACCCGGGTTCGAATCCCATGCTTGTGTATGGATGTAGTTTTCGTCTAAGCCAGTGCTTGTAAAATATAGTTAGGTTGATAGTTCACATACAACTATATCCTATACTTATAATAACAATTCACAGGGGAATTATATTTTCGGCTCAAAAAGCTTCCAAAACTATTAATGGTTAATTGTTCATCTTTTATCCTGACCCTAGAACTAATCAATGGAATGAACTAACAGGAAAAATCATGTTTTTTAGATTCATTAGACCTAAGATATCCTGATTAGTGCAAAGACTCTTAATAAAACGGAACCCAGAACACTTGGTTTCATATTTGGGGCTCTCAATGTCTTCGGTTATAAAGTTCACAAAAGTACCCATTAAAGAAATGTTTTGTTTACTTTATTTGTTCTATGCATTTGGCGTTGTTATAAATTTCAGGTAAACTAACTTCGTTTCCCAAACATTTTATAAGATTTTTAGGATAGCTACTCGAAATTTTCCCTTCTGCAATCGGTCCTTACAATCAGCAGAAAGTATGATACATTGACTTGTGGAGAGATATGGTATCTGCATTATCATGTTGTGAAGTTAGAGATGGGTGGTGGGTGGTGGTAATCTTCAACCTCAGGTCTGTTCTCAATAAAGTAGAATCAACCAGGTAATAAGAGGTTTAAATAATAGAACCTTTTGAATTGAGGTCGCACAGATAGACGGACAAAAGGACATGGCTATATCGACTCGGCTTCTCACGCTAATCAAGAATATTATCTGAAATATTCTCCTACACCCTCTCCTTAGATATGAAACAGAGGTCAATTCGATTTACTATACTTTCAGTAAATTTATCTAGAGATAAATTTTGGGATGGTAAAACTTGAAAATTTTTATGAAATAATTGTAAGCTACTCAAGGAGCTGAAAGATTCCCATTGATGTAGGCTTTTTGCTAAATTTATTTGTCTACATTTAACCCATTTGGTAATATTTTGGTTATTTCTTGTGGTAACATTTGTACTAATTTGGGCATTTTCATTCGATTTCATCAGTCGTTACAAATACATATGTAAGCCATCAGCTAGGCATGCAGGTCATTGTATTTATCTTGATTGGAAGCTACAGATGTGTCATTATGCGATTCGATTTGCATAATCCCACATTAGTTCACATTATGTTGTCTTCATCAACTCAGCTCAGCTCAACTCAGGTTCAGCTTCAGCTTCGGATTTGGCTTTAGCCTTAACTTTCCAATCAATCAACAGCACACTCCAGAGTTGACGTTCAAATGTCAAATAGCAAAAGGCAGCAACAGCAAAAAATGCCACAACATTCACGGGTGCGAAGAGGCAAGTTCAGATGGTTTGGTGTCTTCATGGCTAATGGCCGCCCCTCACATGACCTTGCATGGGGCCTTAATTTGTCACCTCAGCTGGCCAAAAGGCAAAATGACTTTAAATTACATTTAAACGACCATTTTGTATCAGTAGCTCAATTACACACACCATCAAAAGAGTTGAGTTTGTCATCGCATCACGTGCCCAATGCTAATCTTTAATTTGTTTTTGCCTCTTTTTTAGTTTTGTTTATTTTATCTCTGCTTTTTTTTTTTTTTGGTTGGCTTGGTTCGGTTATGGTCTTAGTTGTTGTCTTTAGTAGCAGGAACCAGAAAACATTTTGATACAAGTCGAGGAGCCGACCTGGTGAAACCCAGTACAAAGTGAATATTGTAACATAGAACTGGAAATGTATTAATAACTAACTAGTCATTTGCATATTAAAGCAAGTTAATAACAGTTTAAAATCTCTGCCAATGTTAATCGATTTGGATTTGGAAATTAGTCCAGTTTCAGGACTGATCGAACTAATATTACACTTATTAAGGCATATTTTGCTGTCTACTTATTTCCTGGTCTCTTCCAAATTGGAGTTAACCCACTTTAACCTAATTGAATACTTATAGATGTCGCCTCCGCCCTGTAGCTTAACATTTGTTTTTAAGCTCGTATTAATGATAATACTAATAATTTAATCTAAAGCCGTCTAATGTCATCTTTAGCCGTTTAGGCTTGGAAATGAATCCGATTCACTTACAAACAAAGACGACTAAACAACTATTCATACCAAAATTTGGAGCCTCTGGCCCTATGTGGTATCTAGAGCGCCTCCCTCTGCCTTCTGCCATATGTTTTTGGCAACTTAAATATGTACATCATTTTACAGGTTCAACAATATCATTTCGAGGAAAACGCATTTAAAATTAATGGTTGATTGTGAATGTTGAATAAGATCTTAAAATTAGGATCAGTTTATTCTTGAATTTTTACTAATCACACCTTAATATGGTGAGATTCAATTAGACAAAAGTTTGATAGAAAACGAAAAGATGTTTAATTTATTTTATAATTAATTGTTTCTATTGCAAATACTAATTAGATCTGCATGACCAAATACAAATATTACGGCAATAGGCTAAAATTTGAAAACAAAATGCAGTTTGTATCAGCTAACAAAGTCACTTTTTGGTTAATAACTTTGCCAAGGAAAAGCTCTTTTCGACGAGACACAAGAAAGTGGTTTAGATCTCTCTGGGAAAAGCAAACCAGAGATCCGTCATTCTTCTTACTCAGTGTAGAGTCCTACTTCAAATGGCTAATAACTGCTAGTTTCAGCAGCCAAAATATGCCCCTTTGGGCCGCACATGAGTAGAGGGTATGGTAAAAAAGTGAAGCCCCAACTGAAGAAACATAAAAATAGATGTACAAAAAGTTGTTTGCTAACTTTTTTGTTGGACGAATTTGTTTGTCTGTGGCTTCTCATGTGATCAACTTGCGAATGACGACAAGTTTTGTTTTATTTGCATTGTCTTATTTTATAATAATATAATAAATGCAATCAAATATTGTAGATGTATTACCATATATTACTTTTGATGTTAATTGTCATTGCGGATGTTGTCAAGCAATATGAAAAGATCCTTGATTTGGTTAGGAATTTTATTGCATGACTCGGATGAGTAAGCTTTTAGTTATAATTTTGTGTGAGTTTGTTTTACCCGGAATATGTAAATTGGCAGAACTTCCACGTTTCTGTGAGCCGGTTTCTGAGTTGGCGCCAAAGTTATGAACTTCAATATTGGGCATTATCTCGGCTTTAGCTGCTTTTGAGTTGCCATTGGGCAATCTTAAGTATTGCGTGCCTGGCACTAAATCGATCTCTTATATCTCTTCAAATCTGCCCTCTAGATTTGCCACGTCGGAGACGTTCAAGTGCCTCTCCCGAGGTCCGGTTTGCCGTATTACGTAAAGCGCCAAAAAAAAAAAAAACAAATGAAAAAAACCATCGAAAAAACCAAAAAATTCAAGCAAATCAAATATCATTTAAATGATATTAGAAAACAATAAAAGCAAAAACAAGATACAAAATGATTTAATACCGTTAGCCACCAGTAATAATAAAAACAAAAGCAACAAAAAATGCCGAGCTGCCTCCGAAAAGTCACTGAAGTGATCGTCTTATATCAAAATGATTTAACCGCAAGAGTTTGGAGATCAATTATAATAATATATTAAAATATGTATCATTAAAGTAAAAACTTTAATCCACAAGAAACAAACAAAACACTTTTGAGGGTAACAGCTCAACTAGTTCATAAAAATATTAATTTAAAATTAAAATTACTTTAACAATACAATTTAAAATGTCACCTTTCAACCCACATACTTTGCTTGATCTGCTACAAGGTATAGAAAATTTCAGCCCATATCCGAATATTTGGAAATGTTTATAGATGTTTTTTTTTTTGGATCTGTTCAACCGGTTCACTCAACCCCTTCAAATGACAACCACATACAAAGAAATGCGTACTTGAACCCTCGCAAGGTGACCGCAGTGAAAGTCTTTCGCCAAGTTGTCGCATAAAAGATGTTACAAGGAAAAGCAATACAAAATGTAATAAAGACTAAAGACAACTCCCTCACATATCTCCAAACAGTAAAAACTTGCGTAATCTCTGTGGATATGTGACTATTTTTCGAGTACTTGGATAATAGTTACCTGGTACTTTGACCTTTAATCGTTACAAACAATTATCCCGACTTTGTTGTGGACGAAGGTTTTTAGGCAATAGGAATTCCTTCTTCAGCAGAAGGACTCTATGAAGATAGGTTAAGAAATGCATTGAACTTTGGGAACATTATTATCCGATACTTAAAATCTCATGAGGCACACAATTTTTACTTAATCAAGTTGTAATTCCCAACTAGGTTAAACGTTAAAAGTATGACTATAGGGTCATAGCCAATTGTTAAGGTTTGCAAGAGAATCTACGAGTGATAGAACTTGGTGGTTCCTAGAACAGCTATGTACATTTAGGCACTTGACTTGCTTTTAACTTTTAGTATTTATATTTTAATTTTAAGTAGAAAGATACTTATATTTTGTTTTTGTTTATAGTTTTGACTTAAGACGGGGTCAATAGAAAGATCCGTCTTAGCGGACAGTCGGACTAAAAATAAATCCCGAACCAAACATGAGGCAAAGAGACGATTGGCTATTGCTTCTTCCCCTGAATGAACGCGGCAAACTCTATAAGTAACTCAGAAGAATAAAGAGATCGGAAGATTGTGTATACCCGCTGTTAAGAGTTTTTACACCGAAGTATGCATACCCTTTTTCCAATTTTGGGGTACTGTCATTCTACCAACCGGAAGGAAGTGGCGTGGCATGGATTTCCAACTGACTTGAATTCTTGAATTCCTCTTCAACAATTTTTTATAGTTTTAATATTGAAAAGCTGTTTGGCTGTCAATCATCCATCTTAGCCTGGACAATAAATTTTCAACTCAGTCTGCCTTAAATAGATATTATTCGGTGACAGTTTTTGATGCCTCAGACAAATATGAACAAAATATTTCTATGTTTATACTGATAGTTTTCCACACCTTTTCTCTTTTTATTTTTAGCTCAGTTGGTAAGGAAGAAGTAAAATTCAACTCAAAATAGAGTGAAGGCGTAAACTTTTAATCCTCCCCTCTTGAAAGCTTATTTAAAAACGAGTTAACAGAGCTTTAAAGAAGAAATAATGATATAATCGTGCATAGTTTTAGGCTTGTTTATTTTATTTTGTCTTGTGTTACTTTTACTTTTGTTAAAGAATAATAACGAACGTACCTGGATCTATGGGGTCCTTAATCACAGATTGGAGCATATGAAGGGAATACCCCTTTACAAGTTAGTATACATATATATAAAGTATATACGTATGTGTATTCTAGATCAGCATGTGAAGCTGAGTCGATAGAGCCATGTACGTATGTCCGTCCGTGTCTTGATGAATTGTCTGTGCATTAATGAATTGAGTTACAGAAACAGAGTTTGGATAATGGCGCAAGGCAATGAAAAAGAGAGGCAGATGTGCCGTGGCCTACCGGTATTTTACATTGGTGAGGTGTCTCACACTCAGACTGAGTTTACCTAGCTCCTTTTTGATGTATTCGGTTGGTGTTGTATGATGCAGGTTCCTGATTACTGCGCGGTAGGCTCTTTCCTGCTTCATTTGGTAGGTGTGAAACGCTGCCCATTTGGCTTCTTGCTTGTTTATCAGTAGAAGAGGAGTTGGAAGACAGTGATGCGGACCTGCTTGTCCCTTGCGGCTTTTAGCTTATATTCGTCCGATTCAATTGTTTCTGCTACAAAATTCTGTAGCTTTGTGATGTTAACAGAAGGGATAAAGATTGGTGGTGGCTTTGAAGGGTCCGGCGTGTTGATCTCCTTCGCTGCCTTGGATGTAGATGGCTGATCGCCATCGTTTCTGTCCGCCAATTCCGCGAATCTATTGTTGTTAGTGGTGCAGTGTTTCTCCCAGTTCACTTGTAGTCCATTTTAAATGAACTAGAGCTTAAAATTGAAGTACAGATAGTAGGATATATGTACATACATACATATCTATATACATACATAACATTCCAATTTGCCTGATTCTGCTAAATATACAAAACAAAATTAATCAAACCAAAACAACTTATATCCATTTAGTATTAAGACACTGAAAAAATATGGTTAGATTGATTTGGCTACTAATGCTGATAAGAAATCAAATTACTTAAGGTATAAGGAGCATCAATTGTTATCGATTATACAATTTGTTTTAAACTTTTAATAAAATTTCTACATATACATAAGTATTTTCCTGATGCATGTCAATTTTATATTTTCTACTGTGCACTTATACAGGTTTTTATCCAAGGCAGGAATGAAAAGGGAGGGCAGCTGAGTCCACGTTGAACTATTCGAGAAATTCTGAACATTTATTCAATAACTCGTCTCGCTCACTCACCGATTTCCGATTCCGATCGAGTGGAAACTCCATCCGCGGGATCCCACTGGCACCATCCACCATCTCTTTACAGCTGCCACAGGCACACCAGTTGCCAGATGCAGGGTTAAAAGTAATTAATTTTTAATTTCTGCAATTGTTTTAACATAAAAGAGGTCAATATTTTAGATATATGTATAGTTAGTAACTTATGTATATTTTGCATACTTTTTGTTTTCGAACCTAAAACCTTCATAAACCAGTAGATGCCGGTTATTAAGAGAGCACATTGCAGTAACGATCCGAAGAAAAACAGTCACAAAATTTGTTTAATGAATTTACGGGAGATACTTCGTTTCGGAGCTCTTGAGTATTCACACACTTCGTATTATCTTCGGCCTATTCATGTAAATTGATCATTTGAGCACAATAATATATTATTTAGAAAATGCTGTACCCAGATTGAGTAGAACTTTTTAGAGCGTTGCCAAATTAATTCATTTTTGTTCCTTGTGCACTTTTTTTGTGAAAACACTTTTTTTTTAGTGATGCATTTGGAAAATATCGATGAAAAGGTCAATCGAACCGCCTGAGATAGGAACGTCGGGCTAGCACCTCTAGATGTTCCAGCTGGCATCCTTTGCTCGATGTCGGAGTCGAATCTGGTATGACGCACAAGTTCGCATCCAACGGAGGGTATATAAAGCGCCCTGCCGCCAAATTTCTCATTTTAACGTGACTTTCACCCTTTGCTGGAGTTGTAAAGAACACCGCCTCAGCAATCCCAATTTTTAAACAATTTATTTATTATTTTGAAGGTCCAGACACATCAAAAGATGAACACATAACTTTCGAGAGAGATGCAAATATAACCGAAATCAAGGGTTACATATTTAAGCCAAGCATTGATACGACTGAAACTAAAGTAATATTTTCTGTGACAAGAAATAAAATTGAAGATTGACAAAAATGAATATTTAATAAGTGGATATTAGCCACAATACAATTAAAAGCTTCTTAGAAGCCTCAACTTTGTTGATCCCTAAACACTCAGGACTAATAGGCTATCATAAAGAACCAAAAACTGGATGATCCAAACTAGTCACATGTCTAACTTTACAAAAAGTAAAAGAAACAAATGTTGTCCTAATTCGAGGACCAGATCGTTGCTCACTTAAAAAAAGACATGGGATTATTGAGTAGCAAAACCCCAATAAAAAAAAACGTTGGCCAAAAACAACATTTACACTACCAAAAGCTGCCATCACAAACTACCTAAACCAAAACTTCTGGAAAAATATTTTGAGAAGTATCAAAAACTTAACCAAACTTGTGGTTTGCATGGGGGATTGATCATCCAAAGATCCGAGCTGCTCAAGGAAACTAGAAACCCCAATAAAAGCACGTCAGACTATCCTAAAGACTTTATAAGTAAGGTCCTAAAAATCCTGCCAGCAACTGTTTATTTTCGACGAACGCATCATCTACGTTATTGTCGTATTCCGATGTCTCGCGCAGTTCAGCCTCCAATTTGAATGATTTGGAAAAAAAGAATTTCGTTGGCTTTTTAACTACAACATAAAAATTACCCTAAGCTGCCACCAAAAATGAAACCCTTTAACCCAGCCCAGAACAGCTCAACCCCAACTTCTGGAAAAATATTTTAAGAAGTATCAAAAACTTGACCAAACTTGTGGTTTTCATGGGGTTAGAGAATTTCCAAATCAAACCGAAACCGCAAGAGGCATATCACCAGCAGACCAAGCAACTGGTGCAAAAATTATGCTACATAATCAACAAAAAAAGATCAGAAACCAGCAAATGCAGTTGAATGCCTTAAGTGCTCTGGTAAAGGAGCAATCCCACTAGATTACAGTCCTGGTGGATGCCATTGGGCTCTCTATCAAGATCTTAAACTACATGTAATAGCAGAGACTTTTGAATGCGCTCAGTTAAAAATATTTGTCTACGAGCATTACAATGCTCACGGAGGGGGGAGCTAATTACCATGGTGGCGCTTCCATTCTGGTAAGATCAGACATCCGACATACACCCTTGTCGTGAAGCTTGCAAGCCTTACTGTAAACTCCAACATAGGCTCAATTCAAATTGGCGTCATTGGGAGAAGACTCTTCCAAACAGAAAAATTTCCCAAGAGGATCTTGAGGACATACTTAATGACAGATCACCTAAAACCTTTATTGGAGATGATTGAAGTGCCAGACACTCTTTTTGGGGTGATTCACAAAATAACGCCCAGTTGGAAACTGGAAAACTCAAAATGCAAATAAAGTAAAAATTTACTCGGCGATAGTGGTACCAACATTCACATATGCCCTTCATATTTGCGGCTCTGCAGCCACATCTACTGTAAAACAGGACCAAACCATGCAGAACAGAGAGCTTACTTAGCGCACTACGACCTGGCCTACCCACGACACATTGACTCAATTTATAAAGCTCAAATTCATTGTAAAAGCTGTCTGAAGCTGAGTGAGTACCAACAATCGCTATGCATTCAGAAACTACTGAACCGATTGCGTTCAAATTTTGACACACTAAGGAGTCAGGTTCAAGCATGGTTTTCATCCACTTTTAACTCGAACTCTACTTTCTATTCATCTCCAACTGAGTTATGGGAAAGATATCGTTCGCATTTCATTAAGGATGACACATTGCACAGAGTACGCCAAGAAAATTCCGACATGACCATTGGAATTTTTAATGACAAATAAAGTGCTAAGTCAATGGGGAATGCCAGCACCCACACGCACTGCGACTGTATCGGTTGCTGTGGATTTGCGCCGTGAGCAGACTTACAGTCTTCAGTCATATGTCCAAACAAACATTACCAAATTAACCAGTGAACAGAGGGGCGTTTATGATCACGTTGTGACAATGATAAATAGTGGAGGTGGGGGCATCTTCATGGATGCTCCAGGGGGAACTAGGAAAACATTCCTGATCAGATTGATTCTGATCATCTGGAATAGCCGCCACATTATAACCTGGTGGAAGGACTGCTCATTCAGCACTGAAGTTGCCATTGAACATGCAACTCATCAAGACCCCCATGTGCAACATATTCAGAGGATCATGTATGGGAAAGTATTGCAGAAATGTAAACTCTAAGCTTCTTACGTAGAAGCGCTCAACCATTCGGGAATGCGTTGATATTGCTGGCAGGAGACTTCAGGCAAACGTTGCCTGTAATTTCTCGATCGAGAACAGCGGACGAAATAAATGCTTGCCTGAAATATTCAACATTGGGGCGACACGCACGCACATTGCAGCTGACGACAAATATGCGTGTCCAGTTGCAAAACGATGAATCAGCTGAGGTATTCTCACAACAGTTACTGGACATTGGGAACGGAAAGCTACCAGCCGAATTGCCCGAAAATTTTTGTAATTAAGTTGCATCAAAGGAAGAACTGATCGAAAAAGTATTCCCTGATATTTAAATGAATTATAGGAATCACGATTGGCTCAGTAAACGAACGATCCTTGCTGCCAAGAATGAAGATGTCTATCAACTTACATAGTTATGTCATCCAATCCAGCGTAGAAACGGGATTTTTGAACTCACTTGATCTGCCTGAAATGCCACCACCAATAGTCATGCTTCGGAATATTAAGTAGCCAAAACTATGCAATGACACGCGACTCGCGGTCGAAAAATTTATGAACAACGTTCTGGAAGCACCGATCTTAACTGGACCATTCAAAGGTGAAGATGTCCTCATTCCCAGGATTCCCATGATCCCGACTGATACACCGTTTCAATACAGAAGATTGCAGTTTCCCATTCGATTGGCATTCGCCATGACTATTAATAAAGCTCTAGGAAAATCTCTGGACATGCGGATTGCTTTCCACATGGACAATTGTACATAAAATTCTGAGCAAAGCGTGAATTGTAGGATAGAAATCTTTGTCGCAAAGTTCCAATGTTTCCAAAGCACTAACTGTTATCTCATAGTTTTTCGGAGAAATCCGGGTTGTCTTATTTTTCCAAAAGTACTGCCAGTGGTATCATTTCTCCTTTGAGTCTCAGGTGCAAAAGTTTTTCTGGTTCCTAAAGTAGAATGCCGAATCGTTGAATTAAACATTTGATTAAATCTGTATTTTCGTTTGATGTCATATCCATAACATTTTTTGAAAGCAATGACAATAATTTGAAGCCATTTAGAATTTCTTGAGAAAATCAAATTTTTAAATCTTCAATAATATTTTCCAGAAGTGGAAAATACATGGAGACTCGGAGGTAATCTTCACAGTTAGACGTGTCGTGATTTTCACGTTTCGTTTGTCTACCTGTTGTTATTGGTTTCTTCACTTCTATATTCAATTCCTCAGACAATTTTTCTGCATCTGTGTATATTTGTTTGAACTTCTCTTCGGCCTCTTGCCTTTGATTCGCTAAAACTTCAACTAGACATTGCATTTTTTGGGAAGCATTCGCCAAATCCATGTCTTCTTTTTGAAGAATTACACTGAGGGGTCGACAGCGCAATGATAAAGTCGAAAAAGCTAAGAGTAGCAATAAGTAATGTTGCTTTACCAGCTGTTTCTCTGTTGTTCCATTTACTCACTTTGGTCAACGATTTAAAAATTTTCGGCAAATCCACTACAAACTGGAGAACAGAAACATATCGTTCCACCTATCTCGTATCGCATAAACTTTTCAGCTTGTGTCCAAGTAATTTTGATAATGCTATGCAACGTTTAGGATGTGCATTCTAGAAGAATTTTGTCACCCCTCGTATGAGGTCGGAAACTTTTTGGTAAATATTTACTACAGCTACTCGGGCCCAAAACGCGCTTAAACTACATAAATTTGGTATAAAACGAAAGAGAAAAATTCTACGAGCACTACCTCAGGTGCGCCTTGGCGATTTATTTAGTAGTTTTTAAGTAATTAACAAAAGAAAATTAATGTTTTTAGCGGGACTATAGCTAAAACTAGCTGTTTCCGGCTAAAAAAAGTTGTTCAATTTTGAGATGGTGTTGCCAAATGCCGAATTTTGGATACTCGAATACACACTATGCCAGAGCAGCCGAATATTCCTCGACTTTAGATTAAAATATTTGGCTATCAGGGCGGTCAAACAGCGCGCCAAATAAAAAATAGCGTTTGACAACACTGAAATCTAGCTTTACCCGATTTTTTCACTTTTCAACACTGAAATCTCGAGTAGTAGGAGTAAACATTTACCAAAAAAGGTGTTCAATTTTAAGATGGTGTTGCCAAATGCCGAATTTTGGATACTCGAAAACGCGGGCTTTTTGAATCTTTTGTTCGCACTATTCTGAACAAACGAAAATATTGTTGAGTTTACAATATTTCTTGATTTTATAGAACAAATATAGCTCTGGCAGCCGAATATTCCTCGACTTTAGAGTTTAGATTTAAATATTTGGCTACCAGGGCGGTCAAACAGCGCGCCAAATAAAAAATAGCGTTTGACAACACTGAAATCTAGCTTTACCCGAGTTTTCCACTTTTCAACACTGAAACCTCGAGTAGCTGTAATATGTAAATATTTACCTTGGTAAATGTTTACTATTACTACTCGGGCCCAAAACGCCCTTAAACTACATAATTTTGGTATCAAACGAAAGAGAAAAATTGCACGAGCACGACCTCAGCTGCGCCTTGGCGATTTATTTCGTAGTTTTTGAGTAATTAACAAAAGAAAATTAATATTTTTAGCGGGACTATAGCTAAAAGTAGCCTTTTCCGGCTAAAAAAAGCTGTTCAATTTTGAGATGGTGTTGCCAAATGCCGAATTTTGGATACTCGAATACGCGGGCATTTTGAATCTTTTGTTCGCACTATTCTCAACAAACGAAAATATTGTTGAGTTTACAATATTTCTTGATTTTATGGAACAAATATAGTTTAGAATACAATATTCGGCTGCCAGAGCAGCCAAATATTCCTCGACTTTAGAAATTAGATTAAAATATTTGGCTACCAGGGCGGTCAAACAGCGCGCCAAATAAAAAATAGCGTTTGACAACACTGAAATCTAGCTTTACCCGATTTTTCCACTTTTCAACATTGAAATCTCGAGTAGTAATAGTAAACATTTACCTTTACCTTTTTTAGTAACCTAAACTGTTTGTTGTGAACCATGGACAGTATTTGCAATAGAGCCCCTTTTTGACATCAGGAAAAACCAATCATTCGTTGTGATCAACTAAATGTTTATTTGATACATATTGCCTAATCTCTTTTCCGCAAACAGTGCTGCTGGAGAAAGGAAATATATAATTCTTCGATGGTATCCAAGGGTTTTCCAAAAGTTCTCCTTTAACCCAATCGCTTGTCTTCTTGCCGATAAAATGTCCTGGCATAACCATAGAAGCTATGTAGGTTATCATTTGCGTCTCTCATAAACGAAAAAACAAAGTGGCAATCGAAGGCTGTTGGCGAGACTGAAATTAATCAACTCTATGAACATTTTTTCTAATCACTCATTAGGGATAATTTTTCAGAGCCACTATGGCCATCACAGAAAAACGCAAATGTTTGTACTTACCATTTTCTAGATCGTTTCATGTGCCAAGAAGGGCATTCCATACATTGAACGCTTCAGCACTCAGTACCGACATATACTATTGCATAAATGGATTGCACAGTACTTACAATTAGTTTAAATATAACAATTTATTTCATTTCAATAATGAACTCGAAAAACAAAAGCTTTTTCACTTTGATGTGATCTAACCTGTGGAGAAATCTGGCGGTACACGCACAGCTGAGTTAAAACGATGATCGATCAATCAATACATTAGCGCGCATACGACTATCGATTTAGCTTCAGTGACATCACTATGTACATTCACATATTCACAAAATCCACGCACAAACAAGTAGTTGAACTTCTCAAGTGCAGCATCCAAATTGAATGATTTGGAAAAAAAGGATGTCGATGGATTTTTAACAACATAAAAATTACCCTAAGCTGCCACCCCAAATGAAAGCCTTTAACCCCAAATCTGGAAAAATATTTTGAGAAGTATCAAAAACTTGACCTAAAGTTTTTAGATTTCCGAGACCTCTTCACAAACAGCAACAACTTATGAGGTCATTTAAATTTTAAAAATTTTGTTTGGGTAATACAATGGCGTACCAAGACGACAGCGCTTGAGGTAATTTTAGGTAAGGTAATTTACGTTAAAAAAAGTGTTTTAAATCCAACTCCGAATTTAAAGATTCAAGGCCAGATTTGCCATCGCATTGGGCCATTACAACCTATTGAAGATTCGCAGCTTAAATTCATGCAAATTTGCTTCATGGGCAATATGGGAGAACAACTTGACCTTGGTAAGATCAATGTCTTTAACCTATTAGGGGTTCTAAAATACAATTTTTACTAAATTTGTTTCAGGTGGGGAAACTACCAAGAAATTTTGTTCCACTTATTACTACACATATAGTTTGATGATTCGGTTGCCCGGTGGGCCTGTGACCGCATGTGTTTCATTTTGGAGTCGCAACATCGCAGCATGATGGAGATGATTAAGGCAGTAAGAAATGAACGCCTGGAAAAGAGCGATACCGGTCTGGTATGGCCCCAATTCAAGGAATTCTTTCACCGAAACTGCAGCTGGGGAAGTTTTCAATATTTTCAAAGGTCGGCCAAAATGTGGAGTGTGCTTGTACGGGAGCCGGTTGTTAACGTCTCTTCTGTCGCAATGGAATGGAATGACTATGGAGCAAGCTGTTATGTACACTGCGCGACAACCGATTAGCACACCCTGTTACCTCTCAGAGGAAATATAAATAACAAGTAACTGTAAATCTCTATCATGCTCTTTATATTTTTCTATCATTCTTCTGCATTTGTACTTAGTATAAAAGCAAATAGCATGCTCTGGAAGTTTACCGTTAGTTAGTCTTAATTTTTTCTTAGAAATAGATGAAAAAATCATGCCTTTTTTCTGCGACAGCCGATTAGCACACTTCCCTTTTAGTGTGGATTTTTGTGTGAAAGCTGTCTGATCTCACTACTTAAAGAGATTTATTATTTAATTTGATCAATTTTGAATTGAATAAATCGAAATTACTTAATTATGGGAAAAGCAAAGCAGTTAGATGAGGCAGAAAAAGGTCGAATAAAGGCTTACATAGAGTGTGGACTTTCAATCTCAAAAATATCGAAAAATATTAAGCGCAGCCGTAAAGTTATTACCGCATTTTTGAAAAACGAGCACTCTTATGGGAAAAACATGAAAGATCGGCCTTCTTCAGTAATTCAACAATTGTATGACTACCCAAAAGGATGTATGAGGTCATACTTAACCGTGGTGGCACAACACATTATTAATTTTGTTTATAAATAAGGTAAAACAGAAAAAAATTTTGTGATGTGGTTCGAAGCCCATTTTTCTACATATTTCGACATTTGTGAGTGGGTGTGCTAATCGGTTGTCGCAAAAATTTAAGTCGGTTTTTTATATTAATTTAGATAATATTCTCTTAAAACGGTTTTAATAAAGTTAATAACCTAAATATTATTTTTCTTTGTTAAAAAATATGTGAAGTCTTAATGACACAAAAATCATTCCAAAAGGATCACGCGATTGGCTGATATTAAGCTTCAAATGTAGGAAGAATTGGGTGTGCTAATCGGTTGTCGCGCAGTGTAAGTGGTTCTGGCTCACCTTGCTCAGGTTGAGCTCAAGCTGCAGCGAACCATTTTTACAACGGACACCAAGACGCGAAAGGAAATGGAAGTAGAACTATAGGCGAATGCGGCTACAGTCTGACGTCAGATGCCATTTCTGCAACAAACTAGGGCATCTTGCCCAAAAAGACAAATACCGGGAAACGACAAGGTGTACGAGAAGCGTGTAAACATTTGCACAGTTGCTCCACCATCAGGAACAATAAGAGTCCGTCCCCTTTTGTTTTGATTCTGGATCTGAGCGTTCCTTGATATAGTGCTGCCGATAAATTTAAGGGAAAAAGAATAAATAATATTGTAAAACTTAACGGTTTAAGTAACGAGACCATTTATAGTACACAGCAGGTTTTAATGTAAAACCAGGCCCGGACTGGGACCCTAAGGGCCCACCGGGCATACAAGTTGAAGGGCCCCCTATATTATATGCTTGAAAAATTATTTCCGTGGCAAATGAAAGGTACACATTTTTAGGTTTTACATTAAGTATGATCGTTTATGTGAATAAAACAAAAACGACTTCTTACAAACAATCAAGCATTTTTATTTGCCTATCTTTTTTCAACAATGTGCTTCTACGTAAGGCGTTATTTTACTAGATTTGAACACTCATCAAACAGTCAAAAGTTTTTGAGGTAACGAAAAGGCGTTAATAATTCGTTTATCTTCAATTAGATTCAACTTTTTTTAATTATGGAAAAATAACACAGACTTGCCAAAATATAGCTACAATATAAAATACAACCATGCAATTATAGTATATTGAAGGGGCCCCTAAACGTCTGGGGCCCAGGCCTTTTGTTTATTCTATATACAAATAGATAATTTTGGACCCTGGTTAAAATAAAATCAGTTCTCTGCTACACAATATTTCTTCACTTTTGAAAACAATGTCTAAAGTTCCTTACGTTTAAAAAATGATTCTTACTGGGAACCTCGTACGAAGTACCCTAGTAACTGCTACTCCACACATGAAATTTCATCAAAAGGGGCCCCCTACCTTGAGGGCCCACCGGGCATTTGCCCGGTGAGCCAGTCCGGGCCTGTGTAAAACCATACGATTTGGAGGTTTTGATGCATGTTATTATGGATAGATTTTTGCAGTACGATGTGTTGATTGGTCGTGAAATTCTTAGCCAGGGTTTTGGCGTAACAACGGACGCTGAGAACTTCAAAATTTTTAAAACCTAAAGAGTCCAACTAACTGGTTTAGTCGGATATTACGATGCCATCAAATATGATGGCGATATAAGTGAATTTTATAAGATTGCTCTAATTAGGTCTTGAAGCGATACTCTGATTGGTTTATTGACGGAATTCCAAAGACTCGAGTCCCCACAGGGCAGTTGCAAATTAAACTTCTAGATCCACAAAAAACAGTATATTAAGGTCTTTATGAATTTCAGCATTGGAAACATACCAAGGTGCGATGGCATTGCTCATGTGTTCCATGCTGCTTTCTGAACCCAAACTGATGTTCGGGTATGGTAATGGTAAGGTCGTCCAACATTGGCAACATTCTTCTCAGCAGTATTTTTTCAAATACTTTGGAAAAAGTAGCCAGCGGACTGATGGGACGGTATGACGAAACGCAGCTTTCTGGTTTATTCGGCTTGGCTATCATAATTATTTCAGCACCTTTCCACTGACTACACACACCCGGGAGACTTTTTAGTATCAATTTAAATTCTCCGCAGACTTCTTCAAAGCTGGTTTTTCGAATTGGTAGACTCATTTGATTTGGAGAGTCAAGGAATAATTTTATTTCTGCTTCTACACCAGAGTCATGAATATCGTTTGGCTGAAAGACTGTACAGATATTGAGCAAAAGAGTTTACTTTTTCTTTTTCAGACTTGCACCATGCTCCGTTAATATCTTTGATAGGAATTTCCTGATTGTTGGGCGTTGGGCGTAGATACTCTGTTAGAGATTCTTGTTTTAACTCCAGTAATTTCTTTTTAAGATCTGACGCGGCTTTATTAAACAATGCTTGTTCTTGTCTCTTGCCATTTTTGTCTCTTAACTGTTCCACCAATTCCATCACAGGTTGCCTAGTCACGGGAAGTAGCAAACAAGTTCTACTCAGTCTTGAATCCTTATGGAGGATTATTCCCTTTCATGGTGCAATAAATTCGTGAAGTTAAATTTGTTTTTATACTGCGACACTGCTTTATCAGAAATATGATACTTTTTTTTTTACTTATTCACAAGATTAGCCATTAGTTTGGAGTTAAATAAGTGAACCGAATGTGCTTAATGAATCAAATTTTCCGAAATCATTACCAAATTATAATTTAACACGTTATGATCATCTTTTAAATAGATAAGGATAAAATATTTAAGTATGTACTGTGGCTCTTGCACTGGATCAAAGTTGCGCCTGCACAGCTTAAACCTGAGGGATCTGAACAGCTTCTTTTCCTTGCTGGGAACTCATGCCTTAATCCTTCTGGTAAATCTTGTGTTGGGACCCTCCGATAAACGTTTAAAAAAAACTGATAAAAAAAAAGGTTTGCATATTTTCGAAGCAAAATAATGACCGACTCAGTAAAAATGAAAGCATTTCGAAAACATCTTTTTAATTTGAGTGCTTATCCAGCTCAAAAATCTGAGTGCAATACATTTCAGTCTCATATTTTCATGTGTTTTGTAGAAACAAACATTATGCGACTCCCATTGACCTGCTAAAATACATTCTTCTGTAAGTAAATAAGACAAATTCATGTTCATATTAAGAAATTTCCGTATGAATTTTTTTTCAATCACTCATTTTTTTGTTTTCATTGACTTGCATTTATTTCGACCTGGCAATATGCGACTAACGTCATCTGTGAAGTAGAACTCCTAAATTATCTGAACTGTTTCTGAATCCATTGGTTGTCCAAGTTTTGGATGTAAATGAGCATCAAATCCGTGAGTAGCTTGCAATTTCTTTGCCCTTGATGACATTCTGCGCGCTACATTAAAGATGCTAGCCATTCTACTAATACTCCAATGAATGGGTACTGTAATAGGTGAATGGATTTTCGCATGGTGTGACGTTTCGTGCTCTTCCACTTTTTTGCTGTCACCAAGCTTTCTTCATTTCACTTAGCCTTTTTTTCGCTGGGGGCCTGTAATCTGGATCCCGATTTATGCCCTTTTGTTCTTAAGGGTTTACAGCCATAATTAGGCAAAAATATTACCCAATTTAATATAATTTTAAAGTTGTGGATTTAGACAAAACATATGAATTACGGAAAAACCAAACCGGTAATACCAAGAGCTTTCATGTTGACCGCTGTAAAAACCACTCAAAGATCGTGGCAGGATGCGTTGGCTGATGGTCAACTGGCATTGAATTGCACGGCAAATCGAGTCACTAGGTTTAGCCCATGCTAAATGGTAAAGAAGCTGGACCTATTGGTTTGCTGCCAATTAATTAAGGAGATGTTGTGATAGACAGCGAAAACTTCAGAAAACATGCTAAACACAATATGGAAAACCCTGCACGATACGATAAATGTAGATTCGACCGTGGGCGACTACGTATTGCTAAAGAATGAAGAGCGACATCAAACTAAGCTTGATCCAAAGTTTAAAGGTCCGTTTGAGGTAGTTGAAGTCCTAGACGGAGATAGATATTTATTAAAGTCATTGACAAGCAAGCGAACGTATATTTCGCATGAATTTTTAAGATGCCTCTAAAGACTTAAGTAAAGAGAGAGATGGTATGGTATGGTATGGCATGTGATAACTATGTAAGATTATTTATTTTTAAATGGCTGTAGCTAAGGAGATCATGCCGTTATCAAAAGTAGTAAAGAGAACAGGATATCAGCCACAATACAATTAAAAGCTTCATAGAAGCCTCAACTTTGGAGATCCCAAAACACTCGGGACAAATACGCTATCATAACGATCGCACAAGTGGATGATCCAAACTAGTCACATGTCTAACTTTACAAAAAGTCGAAAAGTAAAAGAAAGAAATATTGTCTTAATTCGAGGACCAGATCGTTGCGCACTTAAAAAAAGACATGGGATTATTGAGTAGCAAAACACCAATAAAAAACCACGTTGGCCAAAAACAACATGTACACTACCAAAAAGCTGCCACCACAACCTAACTAAATCCAAACTTCTGGAAAAATATTTTGAAAGTATCAAAAACTTGACCAAACTTTTGGTTTTCATGGGGCTAGGGAAAATGCCACGTTTCCATAATCCTGAGACCATCTCAGGAACGCTAACAACTTATGAGGGCATTTAAATTTAAATACACATATTTCAAGGGTATTGCGTTGACATGAACTTTATAATCGAAACGGAGGGCCTTTTTATCGGTTGAATCAAGCTAAATTGCGTTCGGAAAATGTTGGTCGATTGATGGTAATTGCACGCGTAATCCAGCTCCGATGTAGAATTATCATCCAATGATCCGAGCTCTCTCTGCTCAAAGAAACTAGAAATAAAAAGAAACACGTCTAGACTATTTCAAGAAGTTTCAATAATTTGGAAGAAAAGGATGTCGTTGGCTAACAAAAACATTTACACTACCAAAAAAGCTGCCACCACAACCTAACTAAATCCAAACTTCTGGAAAAATATTTTGAAAGTATCAAAAACTTGACCAAACTTTTGGTTTTCATGGGGCTAGGGAAAATGCCACGTTTCCATAATGTTGAGACCATCTCAGGAACGCTAACAACTTATGAGGGCATTTAAATTTAAATACACATATTTCAACAGTATTGCGTTGACATGAACTTTATAATCGAAACGGAGGGCCTTTTTATCGGTTGAATCAAGCTAAATTGCGTTCGGAAAATGTTGGTCGATTGATGATAATTGCACGCGTAATCCAGCTCTGATGTAGAATTATCATCCAATGATCCGAGCTCTCTCTGCTCAAAGAAACTAGAAACCCCAATAAAAAAAACACGTCTAGACTATTTCAAGAAGTTTCAATAATCTGGAAGAAAAGGATGTCGTTGGCTAACAACAACATTTAGACTACCAAAAAAGCTGCCACCACAACCTAACTATGTAAATCCAAACTTCTGGAAAAATATTTTGAGAAGTATCAAAAACTTAACCAAACTTGTGGTTTTCATGGGGCTAGGGAAAATGACTCGTTTCTTATAAGGGCATTTAAATTTAAATACACATCAAATAAACTAGAAACCCCAATTAAAGCACGTCAGACTATTTTAAGGAGTTTATAAGTGAACCCTAAAGATCCTCCCAACATCATTTATGTTATTGTCGTATTCCGACGTCTCGCGACTTTCAAAGTGAAGTGCAGCCTCCAATTTAAATGATTTGGAAAAAAAGGATGTCGTTGGCTATTTAACAACAAAATAAAAATTACCCTTGAAAATAGTAATTAACTGTCAAAAACCGGACAATGTTGATTGCCGCCCAACATTGGAAAATAAGATTTTGGGAAATTTAAAGACTAAGGAAAATGGGACTGGGGACTTCAAACACCATTTCAAAATGTAAAGCGGATGTTCAAGTTTTTACATTTGAAATATTCGCACCGGGTGAAAGTCACGTTAAAATGAGAAATTTGGCGGCAGGGCGCTTTATATACCCTCCGTTGGATGCGAACTTGTGCGTCATACCAGATTCGACTCCGACATTGAGCAAAGGATGCCAGCTCGAACATCTAGAGGTGCTAGCCCGACGTTCCTATCTCAGGCGGTTCGATTGACCTTTTCATCGATATTTTCCAAATGCATCACTAAAAAAAAAGTGTTTTCACAAAAAAAGTACACAAGGAACAAAAATGAATTAATTTGGCAACGCTCTAAAAAGTTCTACTCAATCTGGGTACAGCATTTTCTAAATAATATATTATTGTGCTCAAATGATCAATTTACATGAATAGGCCGAAGATAATACGAAGTGTGTGAATACTCAAGAGCTCCGAAACGAAGTATCTCCCGTAAATTCATTAAACAAATTTTGTGACTGTTTTTCTTCGGATCGTTACTGCAATGTGCTCTCTTAATAACCGTCATCTACTGGTTTATGAAGGTTTTAGGTTCGAAAACAAAAAGTATGCAAAATATACATAAGTTACTAACTATACATATGTATATCTAAAATATTGACCTCTTTTATGTTAAAACAATTGCAGAAATTAAAAATTAATTACTTTTAACGCTGCATCTGGCAACTGGTGTGCCTATGGTAGCTGTAAAGAGATGGTAAATGGTGCCAGTGGGATCCCGCGGATGGAGTTTCCACTCGATCGGAATCGGAAATCGGTGAGTGAGCGGGACGACTTATTGAATAAATGTTCAGCTGCCCTCCCTTTCCATTCCTGCCTTGGATAAAAACCTGTATAAGTGCACGGTAGAAAATATAAAATTGACATGCATCAGGAAAATACTTATGTATATGTAGAAATTTTATTAAAAGTTTAAAACAAATTGTATAATCGATAACAATTGATGCTCCTTATACCTTAAGTAATTTGATTTCTTATCAGCATTAGTAGCCAAATCAATCTAACCATATTTTTTCAATGTCTTAATACTAAATGGATATAAGTTGTTTTAGTTTTATTAATTTTGTTTTGTATATTTAACAGAATCAGGCGAATTGGAATGTTATGTATATACATATGTATGTATGTACATATACTATCTGTACTTCAATTTTAAGCTCTAGTTCATCTAAAATGGACTACAAGTGAACTGGGAGAAACACTGCACCAATAACAACAATAGATTCGCGGAATTGGTGGACAG
The DNA here is from genome assembly GCF_018151085.1 of Drosophila tropicalis. NCBI lineage: Eukaryota > Metazoa > Arthropoda > Insecta > Diptera > Drosophilidae > Drosophila > Drosophila tropicalis. The sequence goes on along the minus strand of NW_027172851.1, from coordinate 562,539 downwards.
AAACGATGGCGATTAGCCATCTACATCCAAGGCAGCAAAGGAGATCAACACGCCGGACCCTTCAAAGCCACCACCAATCTTTATCCCTTCTGTTAACAACATCACAAAGCTACAGAATTTTGTTGCAGAAACAATTGAATCGGACGAATATAAGCTAAAAGCCGCAAGGGACAAGCAGGTCCGCATCACTGTCTTCCCAACTTCTCTTCTACTGATAAACAAGCAAGAAGCCAAATGGGCAGCGTTTCACACCTACCAAATGAAGCAGGAAAGAGCCTATCGCTCAGTAATCAGAACCCAAATACATCAAAAGGAGCTAGGTAAACTCAGTCTGAGTGTGAGACACCTCACCAATGTAAAATACCGGTAGGCCACGGCACATCTGCCTCTCTTTTTCATTGACAAAACCATCGAGCCTCCCAGGAAGGCCAATCATCTGCCGAATGTTCAATTACACACAACGATACTACAGTAAGACTGTCAGATGGGTGCAGTGCTCCAGCAATAATCTCTCTGCTGATTGCACAAAGCCACAAGACGCACTTGTAACCTTTACCCTTTGCGGAATTGCACATACTGCATCGTATAAAGGTTGCAATGTTTATCAGGATGCCATCAACCAGAGAGATGCGGGGAAGACCTCGCTCAAAACAGTAGGTTAGGAGCCTCACCGTGTCAATAGCCCATTTTCAGCTATACCAACCTCTGTAACGAAGTCACTTACGTAAGTCACAAACGTAGCCAAAGGAGCAACAGAAGCCCAACATAAAGAAAGAAGTAGTCACGCCGACTTGGTTATACATTGCACCAAGTGAAACAATATTTCACCTTCATTTCTAAAAAATAAGTAATCAAAACGATAGAGATGGTGAAGCCAAGGATGTTTACATTACATAATCACAAGCTTTAATGTTTATTTATATTTTACAATATACAAATCGTATTTAAGATGGCATTTTTCACATTTCGTTGGGGGCTTAGCAATTTTTCTTGCACTCTGACCCCTCGCAGATATCGCAAAGTTTGGAATTAATTTGATAGTAGTCAGTGGCCTTCTTGTTCGTGTCGTAGTAGTCGTAGAGGACGACAGGGGCGGGTTTCTGATTGGCTACCGAATGGGTGCGATAGGCGTCGATTGGGAGGCATTTGAGCTCACCCTTGGGCAGACTCTCGAAATAGATGACGACTACAGAATCATCGTTTTTGGTTTCCACCAGCTGAAACAGAGATGAAGTCAATGAAAATACACTTCATAGTTGTAATGGGATGTATCACTTACCCTCACACGTTCAATATTCTGTATGTCCTTGAAGGTCTCTTCGTCGGCCGTATAGCCAGATGGTAATGATACCTCTAGGATGGCCATGTTTGAGGCCTTTGCTTTGCCATCTTCAACATACTCGACGCACACGCTTAATTCCAATTTGGCAGGTGAAGATTGTGGTTTGATTATGGTCTCGATCTTAAAGCTAGGCTTTGGTTCCTTTTCCACAATATTATATTGATAGCTTATCTGGACAAGGGCAGCTCCAGTGCCTTCCGCTTGGAATTCAAGGGATTTGGTGCCTTGCGGAAACTCGATAGTTTGCAAAAGTAAGTCATTCTCGTCCGATATGGATAGTTTCTCGGATTTCTCACGCAATCCCTTATTGGAGACATTCACTTGCCACTTGGCGGCCTCATAGCCTGTCTTTTTGGCGAATTGAATGAGAGCCTGAAGACCCACCACCGTGTCCTGTGTGGAGGCGAATCCACCATAGCTATTACGTTGGGCCACGAGCCAACGAATCGTATTCAATACAGCATCGGGAGTCTCTTGATTGCTTTCCAGAAGTGAGAGCAGAGCATATGAAGTGATCTCGACATCATGGCTCCAGATCCAGCACCACCAACGTCGGCAATAGCCTGAAGAGGCCCTCAACTTCTCCTCATCTTCGGACCACCAAGTGCGATCATCTTCCTGTTTGGCTACGGACTTCAGATAGGCTACATGCTTGGACGCTTCTGGGGACTTGGCCTTCTGCAATGCATAAATAGCCACAGATTTTGGCAGCAACTCGTCGGACTTGTCCAATTGGGAATTCAAGTACTCCACAGCTTTGTCAATGGCCGTTTGATTAAGTTTCTCCTGCTCAAGGAGAGCCAACAAGGCATTCGCTGTTAGGGTCAGATCGGAACGCTGAGAGCCATAAAAGTATTCACCAGTCTCGGTAAAGCTACCATTCTCAGCCTGGCGTCCAAGGAGGAACTCATAGCCACTTTCCAACATCTTTTCATCCAATTTGATGATTTCCTTGATCTGGCTAAAGGAGCGCAGAACATATGCGGTTAGCCAAGTGGAGCCATTGCGTTCCGGATCCTCCTCCCGCCATTTGCCTGGCCCGAAGCTGCTGTAGCTGCCATCGTCGTGGCGATAATGGAGCATATGCTGATAGCCCTCCTCGAGATTCCGTTTAATTCTGTTCTCCACGCCGGGAGTCAATTTATTGATGCTCTTTAGGTAGTCGCGAACCAAATAATTAGGCACCAGCTTGGACATCGTCTGTTCACCACAGCCGCTGGGCAATCGCAACAGATTTTCCAGGTTCTTAATCACAGGACCCAGCAGATCTCCCACAACGCCGAATTCAACGTGTTGGGAGTCGGGCACAATGTCATCGGGTAATTCCAGCTCAAAGTTTTGCTTATACTCAGTCACATCCTTTTTCAGATTGACAAAGAAGGCACGATTCTGATATTGGGTCACACCCTCGGGAACAACCTTCAATGATTTGTGGACAGCGTCACCAGCCAAAGGAGAAATGGCTGTGAATTTTAACAAAATATTTCCGAGGACCTTAGGGCGAATAAGGAAGTTGACACCGCCCGCCTCATTGGCGCCCACACGAACCGTCTTTGAGCGTTTGTGTTCGCCAATGACCTCATTCGAAGCGTCGACGAAGTCGTATTCACCATCCTCATTGTCTAGAGTGACCTCCACATCCAGTTGTTTCGGCAAATAGTTGAAGACCAGGGCTGGCACACTGATAACCTCGCCACGTTTCACCGAATATGGCAAACGGACGGAGACAAAGAATGGCTGGAATGTCTTTATATTTACTTTGTCGTTGGTCACAGCCAAACCCTTATGAGGATGTAACGCGAACCCAGTGAGCACCCAATTGGTTATGGTATCGGGAATAGTCTTGATCCATTTGAATATCTCCGTTTGGGTTTCCTCAATATCAGCGAATATCCAGGTTTCGGCAAAGTTCTTACGAACAGCTGGAGCAGCATTTCCCGCCCCACCAGCGAAACCCACTGCTGACTGAGTGCTGTAAAAACCTTCCATTTGTGGAGCACCTAAGGGCTGGGCCACCGAGTCATGTGCCACAGCAGTTTTGCGCATGGCGAACGTTCCACCAGCTACTCCAAAGGCTTCTAAACGAACAGAAACCGAGAAAAGTTAATTAAAAAATCTAAAGATTCAAACCACTTGGCACACTTACGTGGATGGCTAACCGGTGCAGTGCGATTGTAGAAGAAGTTTGCATTGGTCATGGTCACCACACCACTTCGTTCTCCGGGGTAATACGAATATCCACCCTGCCAGGGTGTTGAGGTATCATATCTACCCAAGCGCCAGTTGAACCCGTCCTTGGTGACATCGTTGTTGCTGCCCAGCAACAGGACACTCTGATCGACGGCCGTGAGAGCAACAAATGATTTGGGTTCCGTTTTGATCTCCAGCTCGACTTCGGCGCCAGGCTTGACCTCTTCGGGTGCCGTAATTTCTAACTTGTTCTGCAACTCAACGTCCACATGGAATGTGGTCTCGGCATAACGAAATTCACCGGTATCATCGACATAATAGACGTATATCCGGCCATAGGGTGAGGTCAGGAAATTGGGTTTCAGCACAATATCATGGATCTTTTGAGGTTCCGAGAGTTCCACACGTTCGGTTTGCAAAATGTTGCCACGTCCAATAATGTTGTAGACGAAATAAGTGAAAGGACGACTGGAGTTCAGCGTTACCTTGTACTCCTGGCCTGATTTTAAGCTGAGGAGAGAAGTGTTTTGGCATTAAACTCGGGCTGTTCAGTTTGAAATATGACTTTTACTTACGACCAAACATCTTTGGGCCTCTCCACATCGACCTTGAACCATTCCTTTTCCTTCTCATCCTCATTTTCGGGATCTACGATTTTCTTGGGCTCCCTGTAGGGGTAAGTGGTGTAAAGCTCACGTTGCTCACCATCAAACTCCAGTTCAATGTTGTAATATCGCGTGTAGTTCTCGATATCTGGGAGATCTGGTAACGTAACCTTGAAAACAGCCAAACTCGACGCATTCAAATGAGTCTCGAAGGCAAAGGTTTTCTTCTCAATCTCTGGCAATTCTGGCTTCTTTTCCTCATTTCCATAGCCATAGAAGCCATAGGTGTGACGTATACCCTCGGTGAAAGTGGCTTTTACCACCGACTTGGTGTCTGTTAATAGAGTGCCATCGACTAGAGTGACTTTAAAGATCACCTCTTCTTCCTTATCGGCCACAAATGAGTAACATTTGGAATAATCCTGGCAAGACATCTCATAGCGGTAGGGGAACAACGAGATACCGCCAGTTTCATTAAGTTTCACACCCGTGAAGTCTTCTTCTACGGTAGCCGTGATCTGGACATAGGATGAAGACGTATTGTATGGCAAATAGCTGGCAAATTCCTTAAGATTCAAATCCAATTTGGCTTTGCCATTCACCATATCGGCAGTGGCTATGATGGCATGACCCGGATGATCGGTACGCACTGTCTTACCATCGACATTGGACCAAATACTTGTTTCATCCAAGTGTATGTTGACCAACACTTTGCCATTCACGGGTTTGCCATAGGTGTAGCTATGGAAACAGAAAAGAATCGATTAAGACAAAGTTCCCTTCTATCGCAACTCCATGCCGCTACTTACTTGGCCTTAAGCACAATATTCAGATCGCCATCCTTGACCGAAACTTGTTGAGTATTCTCCATCTTAACCGAATACTTGGGCAAAACATACTTCTCTACCTCAAAGTAAACACGCTCTTCGGCCGAAGGCCTACCAAAATGGATTTTATGTCTCGACACTCGAGACTCCCTAAACGAGAAAGGAAAAGTCGATTAAATCGATATTGCATGTGGCAGATCTCATTTGTGTCATACCCAAGTTTTCCATCATCTCCATTCTCAACCAGCAGAGACCACGAGCCCAACGTGGCAAATTCCGACAGTTGGAATTTACCTGTGTATACACCAGACCTGGTTTTGAAGTGTTTCTCCTCCTTGATGCGGTTACGTTTGGAGTCCTCAAACCAAATGACCACGTTATCACCGGCCTTATCCGGTCGCAGATTTTCATCCAAGAATAGCACACGATAATTGATAGTATCTCCGGGCTTGTATTTACCCTTATCGGTCTGTATTTTGATGTAAGGATTGAATTCGGCCCAGTTCAGTTTGGTGGTGTTCTTAAACTCCAGTCCAGATACACCTTCCGCGGTCAGATTGTAATCTCCCGACTCCAGGGGAGGCAGATGGAAAATCAATTGCTTGAACTCATCCGCTTTGGCCAGCTCCACCGTTTGGCTTTCATTAACAGAGGGACCCGTGATCCCGATCTTCAGGGTCACTGGATTTTTGGTGTGATGCACAGCAACAGCCACATTATAATCGCGATCCGAGTGTATTGTTCCGGGGCCAACAATTGTATATTGTCTAGAATCAAAATGAACAAAAAAAAAAAAAAAAAGCGCATGCCAAAAATAATTAGAAATTATCTTAGTTCATTTATAATCATTAATAGAAGACAAGAATGCGATTAGCCAAATGTGATAAGATTTTTTTTTTTTGAATTATCAATTTAATTGTATACTATTTTTTGTCGTTTCATCACATTAAGAAACGAAAATATGTAAATTCGCAAATAACGGTAAACGACTTAAGAATCGGCCAATAAACGAACAAAACGGACGATCACATAAAGAAAAGAAAAACACAAACCGGTTTTTACATTTTTCAAAATTATTTTGTACTATCTATTCACTTCAGATTAGATCATCGTCATTTGGTAAATAAAGAATATTAATATTCAAATTATATTCTCACTTTTAATTAAATATAATTAGTGTAAAGCTAATCTTAATAATAAATCAACTACACGAACACAACAAAAATCCATTAGTTAGACAAAAATAATAATCAGCCAAGCAACAAAATAAATACATAAGTGAAAAAAAAGGAATAATAATAATAACATGAATAGAAATTGTTTACTCTGAAACTCAATTAGTGGTAACAAATGAAACAACATTTTGTATAAATGTACATATATAGTATACAATATATATCATATATTTTACGGATAACGAATTTCTGACAATTAGTCAATAAGTGTGAAGTATTTGACAAATATTGTATCTGGGCTTATGCCCACAATGAATGGCCATAACTCTCACCGCCAGTTGGAAATTATTTGGAAAATACGTCAACACATTTCTATGGTAAGTAATCTATATTGAAATTGCGGTTTCTAGCCCGACGACTTAATAAATGAATACTTTCAAGATTTTCAACTATTTGTAGCCTTTGCCAATTTAAGTGCAATCAATATTTATGAAGTATTCAATAAAAGTTACATTGTTGATTTAATAAACAAAAAACATTTCAATATAAATTCACAAATCCATAAAAATCCATAAATTATAGTTTTCGGAGAAACCTTAAACAAAACAAACCTTGAAAATAGTAATTAATTTGAACATTTTAAAGCTAAAGCGTCGACTTCTAGATACCCTTCTCGAAATACAAGTGACAGGCCTTAATTATCAATAGAAAATGTAAAACCAAAGGAAAATACCCGGTAACAGGTTGGAAAAGTTTCAATCGCAAAACAACATCTGAGGATTCTGTTCAGATCGAAATATATAACATCCTAATGTAAGGGTATAGGTTAAGGCTGATCGATCGCAAGCCTTATTAATAATTAAACCAACTACATAAATGAAAACCCTTGTCTAATTACAACCACACGAGAATGTGGATTCAACTTACCCCTCTGGCTCGGCTTTTACCGGTTCCATCATCACCTGGAGAAGGGCCAAAGTGCCACAAACGAAGACACTGACGGCGTCTGCGCGACGCATTTTATTTTGGGTCACAGGCAGCGGGCGAGAACGAAGAAAACCGAGAAAAAGTAACAAATTGAATACTTTACTTAAGATGATTATCAAACACCAAATTTAAATATTGATCTTCGAAGCGTGTCCACAACCAACTAGGCTCAGAGCTGAGCTGCGACTGGTTATATGGAGGTCTCGGATTCAGAGATTAACAATAAAAAAAATCCCAGCTTAGCTCAGCCTGACGCCGGCAGAGGCAGAGTTCCTCAGCTTGTACTGCCGGCGCAGAGGAAAAAAAAATCGTTAAACAAATATACTGATAAAAATTATAAACAAAATATACACATAAATATGTGAGTGTCTCTCTCTGTGTGTGTGAGTGAGTGTGACATGAATTGATGAGGAATAAAAGTAAAATACAAAAATAAGCCGGTGAAATTTTAACTATGACGCATTTTGCATACCCTTGCCAATCCGATTTTCGATCAATTATGGAAAGTGGAAAAAGTCTACTTTATAATATTTGATTTCATTTGACAAAAGTCAAAAGTCTTACTATAACTTTGGAACTTTCCAATGTTTTTTAACGAACATTTCTACATGAAAAAGATCTTTTAGGTACAGTCGTTCGATCAGAGCAAAGTCCATGACTAAACCGAATATGTATTAAATTTTGGGAAAAATAAACAAAATACTCTTCAACAAGGGTATCAAAGTTCACATAATAATAGCGACATTGAATTCCAATAATTGGACAAACTTCACTCTGGCTAATCATTCATAATTTTATTGCCACTGAAATTGAGGCAAAACAGGAAACAAAATAATTTTGAATAGATCTTCAATCTACTTGATTCTAACCCTATAAGAAGGGAAAACTCTTTTTGCGTCTGAAATTTAAAAGCGTTTTTCGAAATAGAGAATTTCACCAGAAAGCCGATGACGAATTGTCGAGAATTTAAGGTGAATGAATGATGTCAAATGGAAATTTGACGGTTGCTAAACTTATTAATTATAGTTCCATGTATGTATGTGTATTGAGCACGGAATATTAGGCAAGTTCTGTCACAATCGGATCATGGTCAGAATAGAGAGAATTTATTTCCTATTTAATTTATTAAAGTCATGCCAAATGGAAATTAACTTGTGGGGGATTGGGTTTTTTTCGCCCAATTATTAACACTTTAATTGTCACTAAAAACTGTCGCTTCGTGCCTATTTAAGGTGTAGTTTTTATCGCTTTTCACTATTCTTTTGTATTATTTGAATTTTGTTTTGTTTTGCTTAATGACGTCAAAAAAAAGGGCTGGGATTCTATCTCTATCTCGACAAAATATTTACGTACATATTTGAGGGGTTTTTCCAATAATTAATTTCCAAGAATCGCAAAAATTGACAATTCCCGAATTTTGTTTTGTTTATATGTATTTAGTCGTAAATACGTTTAAATCTTTCAAAACAAATGCAATTATTGGTTACTTGTTGATGAGAAAAGCCAACACAGCCGGCATATGTACGACACGAATAACCACAAACGACTGACTTTAGTTGAGGTTTTTATATTGGCCTTTTCTTTGTGTTTTTTTATCGCTCTCCGGCTAGCTGGCTGAAGTCATCAGCTGTTTGTTTGTATCAATAGATACATATTCATACATATTATACATAAGTATATACTCATGTACCCCCTACAAACGGTGACGTCATCTCTTATATACAAGTATTTCACATTGGCCTGCAAGAGAAATGTATGACTAATATACAAATATATTCGTGCTAGCCTCTATATATGTACATACATATATGTTAGTATGTATACCCATGTACAAATTATACAAACCACATTAATTTACACAGTCAAGCTTCCCTATAGAAGAAATTTCTTTGTGGCAAACATTTTTAACATGTTTTTTCTCTAGAATACAGAGGCTCATAACTTATTTCGCTTGTTTCATTACTTTTTCCATTCTTCAAATACCATTTAAAACACTTAGCCAATATCCAACTCAAATTTCGTTTCATAATCGGTTATGACGACATGAAATTATTGCGTATCGTTATAACCGGCATCTACTGTAGGTACATACATACATACATATTTCGTAGACTTTAAACTATTCAGGATATCAGCCGAAAGTCTGTGCTGTAGTTTATAAACCTTTGCAAGAGTTTGTTTTACTATAAATCGGTTATTTAAAAACTCAAAAACACGGCCCACAAACTTAATCCGTAAGAAGCTTACTAATTTGGCCAACATTATGTCCCAATTTCATCGAAATCATGGGAAAGACACAAAATAGTTTACCAGACCAAAATTGGGTTTAGGCCAGATTGTTCCTATTTACGTACACACTTATGTATGTATGTACGTATGTATCTTGTCACATAAAATAATAGTCCTAACTTAATGAAATTCGCCAGAAATGTTAATCAAAAAAAAAGTTTTGTCACCTTTTGCGCAAAACATCTTACAATTAGTTTCTACAAATTAGAGTTTTTTCCGGTCAATTGAGATTTCATTATAGGGATGTTTGACTGTATGTATGTACATACATACATATGTATGTACATATCGGTATCTGATGGCAAAAACAAAAAATAACATTTGGAATCGTTTGCTAAACCGGATTTTATCATTGCGGTGATCCCCCTTTTATTATATAAACGCCCATGTTTTGTATGCATCTATGTATGTATGTATGTATGTACATATATTGGTCGTGGATGTGTCAGTTTTCGGGGTACTCAAGTTTATCAATGTGCTTGGACCCAAGTGATAAGGTTGTGACTGTATATACAGATAGATAGAATGCACACACACAGTCCCGTGTTATAAACTATCATTCGATGTGAAAATAAAGACTAGAAAGGAAATAAACAAAACTATGTTTTAGCCGGCTTGAGGTCAATAAATCTTACTAATTTATAAGATTTTATTCATATGCAGCACGAAAGATGGGCAGGTTGTCTGTATAGCTATTTCAAGAACTACCAAGTTCTATCATCAGCAGACTTCGCTAAAGAATCCACAGTTGTAATGGCCATACCATATCTTCAACGCCAAAAGTAGTTGGAAATTCAAACTATGTACATTAAGCGAAAAAAGAACGGCAAACTGCAGAAAGGAAATAAAGTAATTTGAAAAATCAATATTTTTTGAAAACTAATATTACTAAATATTACAAAATTGATTTTAAGCTTGGGTTCGAAATTGGTTCGAGAGTTAGTTTTCTAAGAAGAAGTTTAGGATGAAACAAAAATATTGATGTATGTAGTTTAAAAAATTGAAATTCAACTATAGTTGTTTTTTTATTGCCATGCACCCTTCTTACAAGAATTTGAAAAATTATTTTATCTGAAACTTTATGCTTGATCGATTGTTGCTGGCGATATAGAGGATAAGGTCATCCAATTCAATTGCAAATTTGATTATTAACTGCCTAATAGGTTCATGACGATTTCAAGACGTCTAACTAAATTGAATATACCCCATTTGCTAAAGGTAAAAGCAAATACATATGTACATATATATGTACATAAAAGTGGAATTCCCCTTGGAATTCTCTCAGTGAGTATTTGTCTCTATTGCTCTTTATTTATCAGCCATTTGCTTTTCACCACGAATTTCACAACATTGCGTGATGTCACAAAATTGTATAGATAAGTTCTTTAGGGTGGACCTTAAGATCTTCATTTTGAAGGCATAATACTGAATGTCATATCTTATCAGAGATTAATTGAGGGATGTCATTGGCATTGGAAAGTTTGGAACAGCAAATGAATAAATCAGCAAATCATTTGGCTAATTATATAAACTGAAACCGGTTTTTAGAATGTTCCGAAAATAATCGCTATAATCGGAATCAGTGCAATGCCAATCAGCACCACCTGTGGCTGGTGCTGGCTGCTGCCGCCTTTTACCCTGGCCAAGGTAAAAAGCACGTGAACAATCCGCTGACTCATTATGGAAACACCGCGCTCCACTTGTTTTGAAAGTGTGATTTTTGTTTTTTGCCCGAATGAGCAGCGAGAGAATTCTCAAAGAGAGTGCGAATCCATCCGCCAGCTGTTTCAATCGTTGCCTAACATTCGAAGCGATCGGACGCGAATTCTAACAGTGTCTGGAAGAAGCAGAGAAACATTGTTTATACATCAATCTGAAACGTTTACATATCAGAGGGATTTTATCGCCACAACGTGCACATCTCACGTAGCTAGATAAGGATTCAACCATATAATTATGACTGAAAGTTGTATGAGCGATTTGTGTACCCAAAATGGAGTGGAAGGATTATCATCCGAACCCACTGTTTCGGCTGGCGTCTACTTTGGCTTTTGCACTCTGATCTCTCATATTCTGCTAACCGGAATCACTGTGGCCATTGTCTATAAGTGTTTGGTCTTGAAACTGGTTCATACAGCTGGGCATGCCTTCTATTGTACAATTGGGGTGAGTAGTAGACAGAGAGATATTTCCATAAATAAGCAAAGGGCTAATGTATTCCTCCATTACAGTTTGTCTTTTTCATGGGCGAAGCTCTGCTAGTGCGAAATAGTCAATATTTGGAGAATCTGTTGGGACATCTGAATCTAAATCGCTTACACGCCATCCTGGGACTGCTTGCCTTTGTTGTTGGGATCGGTGGCGTTGGGATTAAGACTTGGCAAAAGTTGGAACGCAAACGCGAAGATCCGGAGGCAAAGGTTCGGCACTTTAAGAGCAATCACGCATTCTATGGTAAATAACTCGTCGGACTTGACAAAAGAATAATGAATAATGTATTTATTTGTGTATTTTAGGTATAGTCGGCTGTGGTCTTCTGCTCGGAAGTGTGGTCAGTGGTGTTCCCCTCTACTTTGGTGCCAGCAGCAGCTCAACAATCAAGTTCCTACATCGATTCTTCGGTCTAAGCGGTTTCCTTCTGCTGATGGTATCGCAAATGTTTGGCTATAATACAGGATTTGGTCGACGTCAATGGAAACCGCACCATCAGAAATTGTTTAAATTTTTTACATTTATTGCCACCATTACGACTGTGAACTATGAATTCAGAAGATTTGTGCGAGACATCGTTGTGTGGATCAGCCGCGGCCTGTTTGAGGCTGCTTCAGTCCAGCAAAGAGAGGATCTATGAACTCACTAGCGCCAAATGGAATAATCAGTTTTATCAATCGCATTTCAGGAACAAATATTCTTACAATTAGCAAAGAATGTATTACATATAGTTAACTCATTATAAATAAGCCTAGCTAAAATACAGTTCAACTGATAAGATAAAATTTCCTCAAATTTTAAAATTAAATACTTCTTTTTGTTACCACTTTAAAGACTTGTTATTAGAATTGATGAGCAGGATTAAAAGAAGTCAGGAAAATTTCTTTGGTTTGTTTCAAATTTCAATATCTATTTGGTGACTTATTCTCTTTATATTAATAAATTGAAACGGATGATTAGAAAGTCGAACCCCATTAAATGTATAATTTTTTGATACCTTTATTGAGTGATTATAATAGTTGTACGATACATACATTTTTTTGATTAAATAAGTTTCTTTGTTTGTTGTTTTATAACATACATTAACATAAGACACATTCCTTCGATTCGGTTTCGGATTTTGTGTAAGGAAAATAAAGCAATCACCAAATGTTTCTTACATACAAAATAAATTGACAAATAATATGCGGATTCTTCGCATTTTTGACGGGCGTTAGTAATACAGATTACATTAAACTTAAATGATATGGGGGATTAATTGTATAGACATACAGATATATGTAATCATATGGATAATAGTGTATTTCGTTTTATCTTAGTTGCTGCTACTCTGGGATGTATGCATTATATCAAGTGCAGCTGGTATGTTGCCCTGCACCGATTCCAAAAGTTGAGTCAGCCAGGCGCCCTCGTTGCTGAAACCCATGGCCATCATAGCATGAATGGCGGAATTGATGCGTTCATCTATAAATTATACGAATTTACAATCAGGTTCGGCTGAGAGTTACAGAAAGTAAATGGAAAATTCACCTGTATGATAAATGGGCACACTGCGCTTCTCCTCTGGTGGAGCTGGGGAAGTGCCAGTGGAACTGGTGCTCACCAAATTGGTCGATGTGGATGTGGTCACCGTAGCCACTTGCGAAGTTTGGGTGTGAGCGGTGGCCTGTTCACGTTGTTGTTCATCAGTAATGTGCCGACGCAAAATTTGACCCAATTGAGCGAAGTTAAGAGCAGCTGCTGGAGCGGCAGCTGGAGTGGTATTAGCCTCAGCAGATGTATCTAAGTTAATAAGCGCTTCGGTATTGGCAGGCGAGCCGTTATTATCAATCATTTGCCAATCCTGATCCAAGCTCTCCGAACGTCTGCGCTCTGTCTCTTCTTCCTTGGGCTTCTGGGCGGCAACTGGCGAAGCTGTGGTCAACAGTGGTTCATTTGCCAGCGAGGATTCCGTCGAGGTAGACGATTCCGATGACAACGAGACCGACTCTGGGGTACCAGTAGGTGGTGTAGGCAGAGTAGTAGCAGCGGCATTAGCAGCAGCAGTGGCTGCATTTACCGCAACAGCAGCTGCCTTAGCAGCAGCAGTAGCCGCATCAGTAGCAGCCTCTGCAGCCTTGGACGAAGTAGCAGATGCACCTGAAGACGGCTCAGAGGCATCAAAACTGGCAACCTCACTAGGATCAATCATTTTGGCAAACATTTCACTAAAATTATTCAAAATTTCAATTCCGGCCCGCATATACTCGGGTGGCACAATCTGCGAAAGATTTTCCAAATTAATAACTGGAGTAGTAGGAGTCGTGGCTGCTCCTCCAGCAGCTGGGCGCGTTTCAGTCTGAGCTGGCGATGGCTCAGGAGTATCTTTTGAGCGTGGAGCAGCCACTGGCTCAGTCGTTTTTGGAGTTTCCTGGATACCGGAAGCTAGCTTGCTAGCAGTTTCAGGGGTCACAGCGGGCTCAGCTGAAAAAGCCGATGGAGTCGGTTCTTCTTTCTTAGCAGCAGCGGTAGGACCAGCAGCCGCGGTAGCAGTAGGAGCAGCAGCTGCGGTAGGAGCGGCAGCAGCAGTGGTTGCAGTTGTCACCGGTGTATTACACTCTGGCAAGTTCGTCATCATCTCTAAGAACTGCGAGAGTACACCACCATGGCGACGACCATAACGAGCCCGCTCGCGACGATTTTCCTTATTCGCAGCGAATTCTCCGGCAGTCGCAGTTGGAGTAGTTCCTTGAGCGAATTCTGGAACGAATGGGCATTGACCACGTTGATGACGTCGTCCTGAACGACGTCCAGAATGACCGGGTCCACTTAGCCAGGCCTCAACCACGCTTGGACCGTCATTAGTTGGCATGCGGATCATCATATGCTCCGGATGCTTGTGGGATGCCTCACAGGCCTGGCAAAGGTCGAAATTGGGGCATTGAATGCACTTGTAGCGGAATCCCACTAATGGACAAAGTCCGCAACTGTCGCACTCGACCTTGTCATGGATGATGAAATTGCTGGGATCATCGGAAGTATTGGGAGCAGATGCCGGCTTAGGCTCCACCTCCTCTTTGATGGCAGCAATTTGCAGATGCATACTGAGTCCACATTGGCCTAAGAAAATCTCATAATCGTTTTGATTCACGATATCAATTTCATCATTATCAGCGTCTGCAAGGGGGAAAAGGAAAACAATAGTGAAAATGAGTCACCCTATGAATTAATTGAAATGTTATCATCGTAATGATAATAGAACATTTTCTGTACTTTTTTCAGGTGAATCACAAATGCAATAATCACCACAAAGCAAATTAAAATTTGTGAATATTCTTGGCCTTGTTTTTATTTTGAAATATTTAGATATTCTGGCTCTTGTGAAATTCATAATTCTTCTTTAGCTACAAAATGGCTAAAGTGACAGCAATGAATATTGCACCGTTTCTTGTAGTTCTTGTAGTTGCTCAACTGCACAAATGCACACATACACACGGATATGCACATATGGAAATTGTCTAACGTATACATGTGTACATATGTATGTGCATATAGGCAATGTGTGTGTTTTGGTACAAGTAGAACCAGCATTTTGTTTGCAAGATAATTCTAAATAACTTACCAATCCAAAAAGTCTTAATCTCGGCCTTTGGCAATTGACGTTCTTGGAACAAGTACATATCAATTTCGCGACGCAATACGGCGTAGGTCTGAGAAGGCATCCGCAAATATGCATTCAACTTCTTTGCAGGCGCCTGGCCTTGGTAGGTAATTTTCATCAACTTCTCAGGCATTTCGAATTTTTCCTCTCTTCACTGTTTTGTCTGTTGCAATCAGATAAAGTAGTTTTTTGAGCCTCCTTTTTCCTCTTTAATTTCTCACAATTTAATTTTGTGCTCGTCGTTGTTGTTGTTGATGTTTTTGTTCTCGTCGCCTACTGCGTCGTATGTTGTGGTTCAGCTGTTCGTTAATTTGTGTAATCGACTCTTGCACCAATTCGGCTTTTATACCTGCCCACAGAAAAGGAGTCTAGAGTGGAAGGTTCTTGAATATTCGGGCACCTCTAACAAACTGCAAATCACTCTAGAGAACAAAAATTGCAGAATCAGGTTCAAAAAAGTAATGTAATCCCAAAGCTGGTTTTTAACATATCGATAAGTCCGAATGAAAATAAATTACTACCAGGGATGGTGATTCGTAAAAGCCAAAAAAGCTAGATAAATAAAAAACTTACTCGCACCCTTAGCACTATTACTCGCACCCTTAGCACTATTACTCGCACCCTTAGCACTTTGTTATCGATATTTTTCCTTATTCGTTGTTAAAATAATGGCAGTCACAGCAAAACGTAAAGAATGAAAGGCACAGAAAACACCAAATTTAAAATAAATTTTCCAACGGTTGAAAATTTTCTGACAAATCGTCAGAAAAAGAAAATTTCAGTTTGGCATGACATCGAACTTTTGTACATAAGAATATAAGTAAATTATTTCAATTATGCCCATTAAGGGAAAAATATTTTCCTGTCCTGCAAAACATTAAAAATTTGTGTATAAAACATCCATGTATCGAGTGACATCGGTGACTCAATTTCTCTATTGTTAAATTATGAAATTGAGATCGTCAATCAAATCGATTATGAGATTTTTTTGAGCAAATGTGGAAAAAGTACTCATCTGCAAGTTGCAGCCGTCAAGGAGGCGGTCAAGGCTAATCCGGCCCCTGTTGCCAAGACTTCCGGCAATCACAGCAATTTAATTATCCATGACACAGTGCGGTGCGACAGCTGTGGACTTCATCCAGTAGTGGGATTCCGCTACAAGTGCATTCAATGCCCCAACTTTAACCTTTGTCAGACCTGTGAGGCATCACACAGACATCCGCACCATATGATGGTCCGCATACCAACTAACGACAGACGCTACAAAGTGTTTGCAAAGCCACCACACGATTCGTTTAGGATCGTTAAGGAACATTATATGTTACTACAGTAGATGCCAATTATAACGATACTCAAGGACCGTTGTAACCTAAGAAAACTTTTTTCAAAAACCATCCAATTTTAATGACTCATTGCCAATTCGATCCGAAAATAAAAATAGCACCACATCGTATAAAACCAAAAAGTTAAAGATTACAACTCAAATGCTACTAAATTTTATTTTATGTTCCAAGATTAATTTCTGGCGCGGATTGTGTGAAATGGTTTATTAAAGTCGCCAAAATGTATGTAACTGGCTGAAGGAAGCTTTTCCGACCCCATAAAGTATATATATTCTTTATCAGGATCAAGTCCGTATGAACGCCTGGATCTCGGAGACTATTAGAGATAGAGCCACCAAATTTATGAAGTGATCGAGTTTATTTCAAATTTACGTACCGTGACATAATAAATAAATCCGATTTCTCAGTTAAAGTCACCGATTTTAATACTAAGATTTGTTTTGTACTCGTGCAGATTTTAACGATTTAAAATTTTTGCCACGCCCACTTTAGGCTTTATAATGTAGAAAAAACCGATTAATTCGTTTTAATATTCTTAAGCGCGAATACAGACGGCTTTAGTTTACACAGTTTACAAAAGAAGAATTTCCAGACTTTCTCCAATATTTGTTAATGCAATTAGAGGTGATTCTATGTAAAATGTATCCTCCTCACCCAATCTAGTTGGGCCAAGTCCCATTTAGATTGATTATGAACATGGTCGAAAAATTTCAGCCTAATTTGGTGTTGAAAAAAAATTGGTCTCACTGGTCTCTCTATAATGGGGATTTCCCCCTTTGCTTTGATAGTCAAACGAAACTTTCTTTCGTTCTGTTCGTTATTCATAACGTTAGTTAACTGAGGCTCCACTATACATATGTATGTACAGTGGCGGACACGAATTTAAGACTTTTTTTTTTAGTTCTGATTTTCTTGGCTCCTAAATAACTTAATCCTAAATCTAAATCGAATAAGTTTTTCTTTAAATTGTTGGTTATTGTATTCAGATAATGGACCGTAAGAATGGTCTTCATAGTTTAATCCGTTTTTTTTTTTTCCACAGGTGCATTTGAACAAAGAGAAGTCCGTTTTTTGGGGAAAATATTATAAATATTAAAGATAGACGTTTGAAATCTTCGTAGAAGTTGTAGAACAACTTAAAGAAAAAATTATTCGGATAAGTTATTTAGGAGCCGAGAAAATCAGAACTAAAAAAGAAAAAAAAAACTGTTAAATTCGTGTCCGCCACTGTATATACTTAAAATACATGTGTACATACATACATACATACCTAGGTATTAGCCTTTTATGGTTATTAAAAGTCTTTAAATTCTGTAAGTTAACAACTATGAATATCCCAACCGATCGTTTGGGAATCGGGCTTATCTCCTGCCCTTATCTGTGCGCAACTATGTACAGTATGTACATATGTACACATAAAAGTCAGGTATTGATTGCACAAATAGACAAACAGCTAAACCCCTTGGTGCGACGCATTAGTCGACAAGCACAACACATCAACAACTATAAGGAGTAAAACTAGGAAATCGTTTAAAATGTCTGAGAAATTTATGAAAATTACCTACCATGGCCTGCCGCCTGCAAAGAAGTTAAATGCATATTTGCGGATGCCTTCTCAGACCTATGCCGTATTGCGTCGCGAAATTGATATGTACTTGTTCCAAGAACGTCAATTGCCAAAGGCCGACATTAAGACATTTTGGATCGGTAAGTTTATTACTTTGCTATATGTATGTATGTATTGATGGCAATGTCCTTATGTACATGTCCATAATATTTATTTTATTGTTGTGATTTACACGGAAAAATCCTAAAATTTGCTGAAAACTCAACTGTTGAATTCCTTTATCCCTTGCAGACGCTGATAATGACGAAATCGAGATCGTCAATCAAATCGACTATGACATTTTTTTGAGCAATTGTGGAATCAGTATGCATATGCAAATTGCAGCCATCAAACGGAAGGTGATCCCCAAACCCGTCTCTGCTCCCAGCAATTTCATCATCCATTTCAAAATCACGTGCGACATTTGTGGACTGAGTCCATTAGTGGGATTCCGCTACAAGTGTATCCAATGCCGTAACTTCGATCTTTGCCAGGCCTGCGAGGCAGCCCACAAGCATCCGGAACATATGACGATCCGCATGCCAACTAACGACAAGCGATACAAAGTGGTGCCTAAAGCCCGATCCGCCCATGATCAATTTTCGGGGAACGGTTGGGAAATAGTTAGTAATTTTTAAAATTTTAAGCACTTAATAAATTTTAATAACTATACTAACTTAATACATACATCCCACCTCATGGGAGCGTTTTAATGCATAACTTGGCTATTTTACACAACCCCAATCGGCGCTCTTTCTAAATGATTATATGTACATACATATGTATGTATGTATGTACATATGTATATGCCACATTTGATGTCTCTAGCTATGATAGTTTTGAGAAAATCTTATTTCTTTAATTCGTCGTGGCAAAAATTTGAATTGACTTGATCACCGTAGGAACTACAGGAGTCAAATTTGGTGACCATAGCTCTTATAGTCTCAGAAAATTTAAGTGTGCATAGATTTTGGCGACTTTAATATAGTTTGCAAAATTTGTTTTGTATGTTTTTGTCACATTTATTAACGTTAACGTTTTGCTGTGAATGCCATAATTTTCACAATGAATTGCAAATATTCGTCTCTGTTCTTGAAAGTTGATGGTCAACTTGGATAAATAAAATAACAGCTATTTTTGAACTTCTCCGTTCAAATCGCCAGATTGGATGGAAAAAAACTAAACTACCATCACTCGATAAATCGAAATATGTATCGATATAAATACAGTGCATAGTCGAAAAAGTGAGTACACTTGCACATTGCTGAACTATTTTAAACTTCCGCGACGCAAATAGCGTCGTTTATTTTGAATGAAAGATTAATGTTTCATAAATACTGAATGTTACTTTAATCTAACTAGGCGCTTTCATGCTGTGGACGCCGAAACATTTGAAGTAGTTGCATCAAATGTGCTTTGGTCCTGAAATGGGAAAAATAAACATTTAAGCTTTTTAACAATTTGAGTTCTTTGTTTCATTCAAACGCACCGCCTTGAGCCCGTAACCTCATCATTGATGGTGGCATGTTGCCTACTTTCAATATCCTTTTTAGGAGCTGGTATATTTATGATCTGCACTTCCGAAGAAGACTCCGAAACACTTGGAGGTTCCGTTTGGTACAACTGATTGGGGTTTGATTCTGGCGTAGGTTGAGCTTTGAAATGCTCCATTTGTAAGGAATCTGATAAGTCATGGAAGATATACAAAAATCATTTTTCTCCCACTCACTAACCAGGAGAGCGAAAATATTTTAAACTTACGCAAATTACTAGCCATCATCATGCTAGCGAGCGTGCTATAATCATCCCAGGCAGGAAGATCGATCAAGAAACCATCCAAACGCAATTGTAAGTTCTCCTCGCCCTTCTGACGCTGATCATAATGGATTTCTTCTTGATTGTAGCCATACTCATCTGGATAATCGTTCATCAGGAAGTCCAACAAATCGCTGCCCACGCTACGTGTAGCCCCTGGACGAGCACTGAATGACTGAGCAGGCTTGGCCATTACATCAGTTAGGGCCAATAGTAGTAAAACAAATACAAACAGTCGATTGGTAAATTTGCACATTTCTTCTTTTTCCTTTTGTATTGATAGAAGCGAAAATAGAACCGTTGTGGTCTGACAGCTGGCAACGAATGAATAGAGATTCCATGCCTAAACCTAAAACAAGCCCAAAGAATGGAGCCTGGAACAAAACCCGATTGCTGGACATAGTTCAATGGCCGACGCTGCCGACAAAGTCAATGCCAAAGACTTCCGCATTGCAAGAGAAGACTGCACTCAGATGGGAATTAGCTTCTTTTTCAATCAATAGGGAAATAATCTTTATGTACAAAAGTTTTCTATGCATTTCTAATGCTTCACATGGAAAAGTCTGCATATTAGATTACGGGTTCCAAAACGAAGATCAGCTTATATGTTTTAAACTCACTTGCTAAAGAATATATGATATAATTAATGTCCAAGCCGAAGTCATCAAATTGCAAGTCATTTGGTAAAGATCACAGAAGGACATATTCCAACAATACGTTTGTTTGAAGACTTTTGCCCGAAAATTACATTTGTTAAACTATCTCCCTTAGGCGATCTTGATTTTGAAATTCTTTTCCAAAGCTTCTTAGCCAAGAGTAGTATAACAACATATCTTTAATTGCAAGTTATTAACTAATTCTATTGTTCTCTTTGAGATTGAAGTGTAAAAGAGCATTTACACTTCGCGAGAGCTGTAGAAAACGAGGCCCTCTGGTTTATTTTGATTTTATTTTGGTTAGCTGACCCAATGACCCAAATTTAAAAGCCAACAACACGAGAAACTATTTGTAGTGCTAAGTCAACAGAAACATACTAATTGTTTAGCATGTAATAAACCAGTTAAGAGGGGAGTTGGTATTATAAATTAGCAGGTAAAGTGGGCTCAAGATCGTGGCCAATGACGAGGTTCAATGACCAAAAGGCTGGGTGAATGTTTTCCCACAGGAAGAAGATGCTGAAATGCCATTGCAACCGCGGAGTGGTGCAAACTAAAAACTGCTTTTCAGTTCAGTTCTCTAAAAAAAAAACAAATCAAAACTGGTTTTTCGGCATAGAAATATTACTTGTCCGCCCGGCCTGGCCTTTATCTTGATTGTAATTACTAATAGTTGGCCTCTGGGAGCTGTCAAACTGTGAGAGTCTTATCCTTCAACCGTTAGAATCAAACAAAATAGAACTTCCGCAATTTGCGCTGACTGGGGGAGATCATTAAAAGAATCGTTAGTCGTAAGTCGATTTTCATATTTTCAAGGGTTTGATTTATTTGTAAAATTTCTTAGCTTAAAACTTTTGCAAAAAAGTAAGTACATTTTATTTAGCAGTCTACAAGTTCTCGTTCGAGGAATCTTCAATATCCCTCAATCTGGCGGCAAGCTCCATAGCTGTCTCGCCTTTCACCACGGGCACAACGGGCCAGTCCATCGCGGAGCAATGACTTCGAGTCGGCCAGATCGTCGCCAAGCAAGTCAAAGCTTATGACATCTGTGTCCACGAACTCCTTGGGTTGGACATGAATTGGAGTCGGCTCCTCGTCCAGTTGCCAACTGCGTGCTCCGTTCATCACATAGGCGGGGGCATCAACAGGTGGATAAAGGGCATTGGCCTGAGCACCAAGCTCACTGCGATAGATGGGAACACTTATAGACCGCGGCTGAGATTGTGGGGAGAGATCGCCAATGGCCAAGCGGTTGGTATCCAAGTAAGTCTCGCCTCTAAGGGAGCGCGAATTGCGATAGTAATGTGAACCAGGTTGGTTGTAACTCTCAAGCAGACTCGATCCTGCTGTACTGCTCGAAGCAGACGGCACAGCTGGGGGGCAGGGCTTGAATCAGCTCTGGTTCCGCCTCCAAATGATACGGTTTAATCAGCTGAGGCATGGGGATCAATTGTGGAGGCAGCACATCAACTTGCTGACGCGCCTGCAGACGTGCCTGCTCATCATCACTGGCCGAGATGTCCACATGATAGGGAGTGCGACCCTCAATGAACTCCGGCAAGCCCAAGGCTGGTTGCGATGGCTGCTGCAAGGGCGAATGATGGCGATTATAGAAGGACTTCAGTGATGAACTTCTCAGGGGATGTTTGCGTTTGGAACTTTTCGATGTGACTCCGTTACGTAGGGAAGATTTCGATAGAAGATCTATCAAACTTAGCCCCTCTTGAGGTCCTTGTGGTATAAGTAGAATCATAAAGTTCTCCAAGTCCGCCCGGATGTTGTATTGACCTTCTTGCCGCTGATCATAGGTGACGAGACGACGGCGCAACGGATCGACGTCCGCCTCAGGCAATGGCGGAGGCTTCAAAAGGTTTGATTGATTATCCCCATCCGAGTCCTGAACGGGTGCAATGGCTGGGAATTCCTCAACCTTGATGACCGAGGATTCTGACCCACTTGCTAGTGGGCTGGTGGGTGTGGTCGACGCCATCTCGGTTGTCGAACTGGCGCCCTTTATGTAGGACGCAAGCGACATGGTCATAAGCTGCTGCACTATAAGCAGCAGCAGCATCAATGTGAAAGTCTTCGGACTCATCTTGATCACAACGTTCTTAACTCTCGGGCTTCTCAATCGCAACTGATTCCATTCGCGCCTAGAGAGCTTCAACATCAATGTCGGCGCAGGCGCAACTTTCATATTAAGCCAACCTCTGCGGACGTCCACGACGCAGTCAACGTCGCCGTCAACGCTTGCTTTCTTCTCCTCTCCCACTCGATTGTGTTACCTACCTGCGGTTCTCGTTCTGGTTTTTTGCTTTATTTATTCCAATTGAAATTTTTTCTCTCTCGCACACTCTCTTGACATTTTTTTCTTTTTTTTAGCCGTGCCCATTTCGAATGCGTGACTTGGAAGCTCCGTATTCATCTCTGTTGGACTGATATTGATATTGCCCAGCCGTTAGGCGGGGGTGGAGGCAAGGCGCTGCCCGGTTCCCAGGCACAGTGGGCTCTGAATACAATTTTCACGCCAATTAGCTAATGAGGAAGCATTTTCGAGCTCTAATAGCCAAATCACGTACGCAAAATTGATCGCCGTCGGGACTTGTCAGCTGAGCAAATGGGCGATGAAAACAAATCGTGGGGGTTCTATTAACTGGCCACTGGCCACTGGGCATATGTGATATTTTATAATAAACTTGGTCATTAGAACTACATAGGAATTGGATACCAACCCTTCGGAGTTTTAATACTCTTCACATAAGCAGCAATATTTAACTTTATCTCGTTGACAAAATCATCGAAAAAATATCTTAAATATTGCGGATGTTCTATCCACTAGTATTTCAATAATTATAGTGATGAGAGAGGGCGTGCAGTATTATTTGTTTTTTTTTTTTTTTTGGAAACAAACTTTAAATATATAATTAAAAATCGGTTTCTTCATGACAGAAGGCAGTGCGTTTAAGTAAGACGTCGCGCCGACTTGAATATACCATGTACTGGTTCAATTTCGTAAGACACAATTTAATTGTGTATGTATAAAATTCTCAGTGTTGGTTAAATACGAATAACATATGTATGTATGTATCTGTTTTCGAATTCCATAATAGGTATTCGAAGATAAAGTAAAGACAAATTGAATTGCGAGAGCGTAAATTGTTTTTATACCCTTGCCGAATGAGTAATTAAATTTGGTCAGAAATGTGCAATGTGTAGAAGGAATCATCGCCGATCACATAAAGTACATATACCGAGTTCATATAGCCATGCCCGTCCGTTTGGACCAAAGCAAACTCCTTCTATGCAGTTCAAGCTAAGGCGTTAACTTGGACCGCGTCAAAGTTTGTATACCCCTGCAAGTTTTTTGTTACTCTTTCCTTACCTATGGTCTTCAAAGTGGGAAAATCGTTTTAAAGGGTTTCTTTAATCAGAATCAGCGATCGTTCCTATGGGAGCTATATGATACAGTCACCTGATCTTTATCAAATTCGACAGTCATTAACAGATACATAAAACTGACAAAAGTTTAATTTGAAAGCAATCGCGTAGAAAGTAACGAAGTTATTGACAAAAGTCACTGTTTTCGCCCGATCGTTCCTATGAGAGCTATATGATATAGTCACCCGATCTCAAACTTGGCACCGTTGTTTATAAGTTGTAATAAGCTTACAAATATTAAATTTCACGACAATAGCTTTGAAAATAACGGAGTTATTAAGAAAAGTCACTGTTCGTGACTTTGCCGTTTGTATGGGAGCTATATGATATAGTGGTCCGATTCGGATCCGAGATATACAACCCCTGCAGTATATACAAGCCTACATGCAAAATTTAAAGTCTGTAGCTTTTTCGGTCTAGGAGTTTGCGTTGATCCAGACGGGCGGACGGACGGACATGGCTATATGAACTCGTCTCGTCGTGCTGATCAAGAATATATAATTATACTTTGTATGGTTGGAGATGCTTCGTTCTATGGCCACGGCCCTCTGGGTTTTAAAAATAATTGGATGGATATGAATGGGGCGTGGCAAATGTTTCAGGCAAGCATAATCTAAACGCAAACTAAGGGAGTCTTCAAAAACGAACATGGCTATATCGATACTCCAGTTGATGGTGATTAAGAATCTATGTATGTATATAGTTTTAAATTAACAAACAGACAGAATTATTAGTTGAAGCCTATAATATAGGAGAAATCGCACTAAAATGTCCTTATTTGATTAGTAAGCTTGGATTTATTTAATTAAAAAGTAGTGTGGAAAATATTTGTTAACTCAAGAAATGAGTTTGAAACACTTGTCAAAATCTAAAAACTCAAAATTTGTGTTTTTATTTAAAGTCCTTCTCTTTCGTCTGTGTCTGTGCAATATGGTATATTAACGTCGCCAAAATATATGTAACAGGTAGAAGAAAGCATCTCCGACTACACAAAGTAGATCTCAGAGACTATAAAAGCTGCAGCCAAAAAATTTGGTATATAGATTATCGTGTAGTATGTAAAGTTATCAAGTTTATATGTAATTTTTCCATTTTTTAGGCCCTACATTTCCCGGATTTCCAATATCGTATGTTGAGCAAATTCTATAGACCTCGTGCTTTCAGAGCGGCTAAAAAATTTATCATCACTGATAGATTAATTCATTATTCATTAATTTATCAAAATACACTCTGAGCCAAATAGGTAAATTGACAATAAATTAATTTTTAAAAATCTGCCAAATTCGCAAATGCCTTTTACTCTGCGAGTTTGTAAGTTTGCCCAATTTTAAGGGTTAGTCACACTATTAATCATGTTATCCTTTTAAACGAAATAAAATAACCCAGAGAACAGCAAGTATTCCAACCTGAACCCCATAAAGCTCCAATTTGATCGAGTTTTTTTATATTTTCAAGTTACAACGATTTCTTTCAGTCGGCATGAAAATCTGAAAAACTAAAAATTACAATAAATTGTCAATATTTTAAGCATTTGGGTCAAAATGAATTAACTTTTTAAATTCAAGTGCTTAACAGCAATTTAATTGCTAAATAAAGTCTGAGAAAATAAAAGTTGACCAAAAAATTAATATTTAAAAAATTCTAAAATTCAAAGTAAACATTTACAGTAGGAAGTGATCCCGCGCTCTGACCTAATCCTGCCCACGAATGCTTTTAACAAATCATTTCCAAATCCTCGTTGGGGTTCAAAACAAAATATTTCAGAAACTGTCTGTTGTCGTTCAAATTCTTTTCGCATGACCCGCATCAGTTTGTTGTTGGTTGAAAATGCATTACCTACTCCCCGAGATATGACATCTAGATATAGCCGCTTAGTGGCTTAAACGCTTAGCCAACCAGACATTTATCATTGCCCAATCTGATTCAGAACAATGTCAAAAGTGTTGTTTTGAAATAAAGTTTATTTTTTATAATTGTCTTGTCACTTACACAAGGGTTGAGAAGGGGTGAGAGATGTATGAATGGTTGTGGATATGGGCGCGGGGTTGGTTCGTTGGGGGGGACGGGGGTAGGCGACATTTGCTAAGCTTCATTCCTTTTCTCGTTTTACATAATATTTTATTAAGCGTGCTGTGTGTATAAGTAGTTTATAGTTTTAAATTATTAGAGGTCTTTGCGGTCATTAATTAATTAATTAATTAACTGTAGTAAAATGTGTGGCCATCGTTTGTTTTAATACAATACAAAATAAATTAAGCATAGCACAATTATAATTATTCGATAAGGTCTATAATTAAGGACTAAAAATCTGAAAACTTTATATATAAATTATAGGGCAAAGGAAGTGATTGGATAGTTCCTTTGGGCTAGCATCAAGTCTTAAATGTAAAGCGAAAATAAATTAAAACTACTCACTAGTCTGTTCAGAATTGCGTTTTTGTCTTTTTCTTAAGGATTTTAGGTAGATTGGTTATTAAGTTATACGTACATACATATATAGGACTGTTGTTTGCATTGATTGATATTAACTTTGTTTAGTCAATTGTTAACATTACTAGATAACTTGCCGACTTTGTTAGAGGTCATGGTCTAATATCATTTCGCCATCATGGTCTTTCGATAACTTGTCATGGTTAAAATGGAATAATGTTTCTTGGTGTTATTTTTAAGTATAAACAATTTTGGTGTTTTAGCTAATTTTAGTCTGTCCTGGAAATTCCAGCAAAGCAAAAAAAGGATACACATAGAGGGGACGACAAAGCGAACTCACATAAGACAAAATTACACAAATTCTCACAAATATATCGAATTAACTAATCAGCCTCCTGCGGAACAAAATAATAAAACCCTTTCCTGACTCGTACAAAATAGAAGCAAACCTTGAAAGCAGCCGCGCTCCCGGAAGAGCCTACTCATGCTTGAGTGGCTGCTGCTCCGGAAGCTCCTTTTTGAGCTCCGACTTCCTTCTTTCCATTTCCGCATCTGGGATGCGTTTGTGCACGGTGAAGCACACGCGATTAAAGTGCTCACACATTTGATTCACAACGCTGGCCCCGTAATGCCAGTGGGTAAGGGTCGTCACAATTAGCAGCATGTAGAGTAAAGGCCTCTCCAGCAATGGCATCCATAGACTAAGCAACAGCGAGACAATGTACATGGAAGTTTGCCAATGCCAGGCCTCGCATCGGGTAACAGACATTTGGGCAACAATTAAACGACACTGCAAAAGGAAGGTATATAAATGAATAAAAAATTTTTTCGCCTTAATTGTGTAATTTTCATTTGGGAGTAACGCTTTATAGATTATTGTTTGCTTTTATTTTCCACAATTTATTGTTCTATAATTGTCTGAAAATTTTAGCTTGCATCCAAATCATTCTGAATTTTATTACACGTTAAAAATAATGAGTTGCGATCAACATGAATTTACTATGGGTCTACTGGGTGGTCACTTCTCACTAACGCGTCAGTCCACCATTCCTCATGCGATCGGTGAGAATTTGTTGGATCATTGGATCAGCTTCGCGGGGAAATATGAACACGCCTCGATCCCTTTTCAGGTAGCGATGGGCTCGATCCTGATACCAACCATAGATTTGATTCTCGGTTATTGGCACAGCCGTGGCACGCTTAACAACAAATCTAGGTGGCTCCTTGTCAAGGCCGTTCTCATGGTCAGTGGGAGACAGTTTGGCGGACAACTTCAAGGATTCTGGATCATGCTGAGCCCGCATTTTCTGTATTTCGTCGTCAGTGCAATTGAAGTAGGGCCAGTCATGGCGGGCATAGAACTTCAAGCTCAATGGACGCACATAGTCACCAGGAACTGTAAGCGATTCATCTGATGTGTCATATCCTTGCTCTTGCATCATCCGTCGTCGTTCACGGGTCACATCCTCGGCACAGAGCCGCCCGCCGCAGCAGTATGGAGGCATGGTGTAATGTAATTCGTTTGTGTACGTGTATATTTTATTACTTGCTTGGATGAGTGTGGATATGTTGTGTGTCGAATGTCGTTGTGGGGTCAAGTCACAACGTGTATATGTTCATATTAAAAACAAATTACTATGGCAATTAAGTCTGAGACCGCAAAAGCACAAACAAATTCTACAATGAACAACAAAACTAGGTGTCGACATGTTTGCCAGCTTCTTATCTAACTGACTCATTTGCGATTGTTCGACATCGTTTGATAAGAAAAACTTACGCTAACGTTGGAGAAGACAGTCCCACTGAGCATGAATATTGCCCGGGGATCGGTTTCCATTATATCATTGGGTGACAGATACGGCCAGACCAGGAGCAGAACAAAATATGTGAGGAATGGCCACATGGGACGTATGGCCTCCATCGGAGAAAGCAAGCGTCCTGTGCGTTTTGCATATGAGCTGAAAATGGAAGGAATGCAAATTTTTACATTAATTAAATTCTTAATCAGCAATTTAAGAAGCCCAAGAACTATATTAGCATTAAATCTTTGGAGCAATAAGACCAAGATAGTGACTATTTCATTGAAGCGAAAACAATCTACACACATTTATGATACAGTTTCTGGTTTTTAGCACTATGATTGGCCTTTAAACATTTGTGGGGTGATAATTAGCCGCGATATACATATACTCGCCAAATATACATAAGACAATGTTAATGTTATCAAAAAAAAAAAACTGGGTGCTCAGTTGAATGGTAAACTCACTTGTAAACATTGATGATGACCAAGGGTAAATTTGCCATGGCACTGATATGCAGGACCGCCTCCATGACATTACCCAATGGCAATGTGCCGTACGATCCCAAAGGTATCTCGAACTTCCAACGCTCAAAACCCATAAACCAAGTGATCAAGTACATAGCTGTGCTGCCCCACATGCTGAGATCGTATCCCCATGGCAGATACAAAACTCCGGTATTGTATTTCTCCCAGTGGGATACAAAGAAATTAAAATAGACTGTAAGGCAGACGTAGTACATTCGCATCGGTCGCACGGAATACACCTTGCTTCGACCGAATATACTATAAAGGCATGTGGGTATCAGCATAGCTGTGTACGAATCCAGACCATGATCGAAGAGTTCGCCCAGCGGTCCGGAGAGTCCAATGCGACGCGCTTGCTTCCCATCAATGCCATCCAGGGTGTAGGCAATGAATATATTGAGGCCGGTGCACAACCAGACCCATGGTGGTATTGGGGTGGTATCCTCCGCTCCAGAGCTGGCATCAAAATTCCAATCATAATACGAGAGTAGCACTAGATTCATGGCACTGAAGAGGAAGCCCAAGAATGTCATTAGATTTGGCGCGAACCAGCGAGGGAAGAACTGCAAGGGGAAAAAGACCGATGGCATAAGTGATTCATTTAATTATTATTATTGATTTTTATGATGCACCCACCTCGACAAGCCAATTCCAGAATGGATGCATTACATATTGGCTAAGCGGCGATGTGTCTATGGCGCTATACTAAAAATATATAAATCATTAAGGCAAAGGGGGTTAGTTATGGTCATAGCCTCCCATTATCCTCTCTTTTCACTCCCACCTTGTACTTATCGAACCCATCAATTTGTGCCCGCGTCAGGTATTTGTGATTAAGTAATTTTCTTATTAATTCCTTCATTTTCTCTTTTGGTTCTTCTTGAGGATTGACGCACGTGCGTTTCACTAGAAATTCAAAGCTCTATTATATCTCTTAAATATGTATGTAATCTAAAAGAACTGCAGGGCTGTGGTGAAGTGAAGTGGAGTGGAATGGCTCCGCTGATAAAAAAATATAGTACAGAGAGGGTCTGAAGTTGCTTTTAACGTTAATTGGAACCGTAGCTTAGCACATTTTTGTAAATTGAAAAGGCCTCCCTCTCTTACACCGACAGCACAGAAACAAATTGATTACAAATTTAAAGCGCGCCTTCCAACAGCCTTCGCGTAAATTATTTGCAAAAAAATACTTTTTTCTGCGTCTGCCGGCTGTGGCTAGCTGTTGGCGTACTGAAATCGATACCGATATTAACGTAAATTGGTCGATATATATTAATGATAAAAAATCATCGCTATTTGAAAATATATATTTTAATAAGACTAAATTGTCTCGAAAATGCTATATCTATTATATCTTCCATTTTTATGAACTTCATTTTTTTCGGACATTTATTTACAATCTGGGAGTAGTGAGTAAATTTGATGATTGATTTGCATGACGTGTAAAAAAACAATAGTAAGAGAGATGTTAGATGGATGATATCGTAAAATGGTCTCCAGGGCACTCCGCTTTTAATGTTTCAAAGTAAGTGTAAGCTGTGCAACTGGAATATAATGCTATGATCCGATTTAGTTATTTTCTGAAATCCATTATCGATCACCGTTTAGCTCGAATGGCTCAGTGATGGATTCGACCTCGATAGATGGATTCATCGGTTAACAAAAAAAAAAAAAATTATATCAATATGTAAAACTATTACACTCGGACTGGGAGACAGATTTTGGAACTTGCACTTAGCTGGTAGAGCTGCAAATCAATCGATAGTATGGCACAGTTTGTATGATATAGCTTCCATGCAAACGGCAAAGTCACGGACAGTGACTTTTTTGAATAACTTCGTTATTTTCTAAGCTGTTGTCGTGAAATTTCAAGGGAACGATAGTTAAAAACAGTGACTTTTATGTCTATTTGAACTCGTCTTTTCGTGCTGATGAAAAACATATGTACGTTATGTCATATACATATATAAGTTTTGCAACGGTATAAAAATAACAATTTATTGTAAAATGGAGCATACAATTGGAGTACCCTTAACATAATTTATACAGCATCGCTTTCGACTTATATCGTTATCAATGACATAAAAATCGATAATATTCGATTTGCATGACAATCGACAAAAATAGGCTCTTTTTTTCTTCGGTCTTTGTCTGACACGTTGTCGAGGCAAAGTTGCTGCTGAAATTTTTGCATTAATTTAAAGTGCAAAATACAAAATGGTATGTGCAACTAGTGCATAAAAGTGCAATCTGTGAATTTGATATGGATTCATATATTCCATCACATATTTTTCAAAAAATCAAGCGAAAGTACTTGGTTGTGGTCTGACCTAACCTCAAATTCTCATATCGCATGGTCTTGGATGGTGCGAATGGAGCACGCCGTTGCAATCGATGGGTATACTTTAACATGTTGTTTTCTTGATTTTAGGGTTTCGTCAAAGTAGTCAAGAACAAGCAGTACTTCAAGCGCTACCAGGTTAAATTCCGCAGGCGTCGTGAGGGTAAAACCGATTACTATGCCAGGAAGCGCTTGACTTTCCAGGATAAGAACAAGTACAACACGCCCAAATACCGTTTGATCGTGCGTTTGTCCAACAAGGACATTACTGTGCAGATCGCATATGCCCGCATCGAGGGTGATCGTGTTGTGTGCGCCGCATACTCCCATGAGTTGCCCAAGTATGGCGTCCAGGTAAGCAAAGAATTGGGTCGAGTTTGTGATCGGCTTTCAATAATATGTTGCTGTTTTTTCTTTCTATGGTTAGGTCGGTTTGACCAACTACGCCGCTGCCTACTGCACTGGTCTGCTGGTGGCACGTCGTGTGCTCAACAAGTTGGGTCTGGACTCGCTCTACGCCGGCTGCACTGAGGTGACTGGTGAGGAGTTCAACGTTGAGCCTGTGGACGATGGACCAGGTGCCTTCCGTTGTTACTTGGATGTGGGTCTTGCTCGCACCACCACCGGTGCCCGTGTGTTCGGTGCCATGAAGGGCGCTGTTGATGGCGGTCTGAACATCCCTCATTCGGTGAAGCGTTTCCCCGGCTACTCCGCAGAGAGCAAGAGCTTCAATGCTGATGTTCACCGTGCCCATATCTTTGGTCAACATGTGGCCGATTATATGCGCACCCTGGAAGAGGAAGATGAGGAGAGCTTCAAGCGCCAGTTCAGCCGCTACATCAAGCTGGGCATCCGTGCTGATGATGTGAGTAAATTTTATTATTATAACTTTCTGGACGTCCATTTTCAAAATTACTGCTGCGTTTTGTTTAACCCACGACGCTGGCAGTGCCAAAAGTGGACCACATTGATTCCTTTCTGGGAAGTAACTTGTGTTCGAAGTTTATACCTATCCCAATGGCTTAAACTCTCTGTTATGGTTGCACAGTTCTTTTAGCTTTTCCCCATTTTTTTTTTAAATTTTTCTAATCGAATATTTGGTTTATCTCTTCAACCAATCTTTACAGCTTGAGGATATCTACAAGAAAGCCCACCAGGCCATTCGTAACGACCCCACCCACAAGGTCGCCGCCAAGAAGGCAGCTGGCGTTACGAAGAAGAGGTGGAATGCTAAGAAACTCACAAACGAGCAGCGCAAGACCAAGATTGCAGCCCACAAGGCCGCCTATGTGGCCAAGCTTCAGTCGGAGACTGATGCCTAAGTCTGCATTTAAGGGAATTATGCTGCTCTGTTTGTATTGGGTGTGAAAAGAAGAGAAAATAAATAACAAAACAAATATGTCCTGCATAATTTGTAAGTTTCTATTAAACAAAAAAAGAAATCAACAAAATGGCACGTTGTGTTTGTATTTTCGATAACAGTAATGTTATCGTTACTTCTGGGATCATTTCCGTTTGATACTCAAATTTTGAAGAGCTCTTTTGGGGGAAACAGTTGCCGTCATTAACGAAGAAATCTGATAAGGGCTATGATAGCTTTTTTTAAAGCCTTGATACATATTCGAAATGTACAGCCATTCCAGCTTCATTAGAATTTTCCAAGTTATTGTCCTGTATCATTCCAGTCGACTTCTATGAACTCCGAACCTTAAGATAAATATTTATAGGCAATCCCATAAAGTTCTATATTTGGTTCAAGATCAATTTATGCCCGATAATGGCAATGTACTCTATGGAAAACATTTGTTTTAGTTAAAGCAATATCCATTTTAATCAATAAATAAATAGACGCAACATACATAAAAGCTTAAAGTTAAGAAAAGAAATAAAAATGGTTAATCTAATAGACAGTTCAGTGAGCCACAAAAGGGCCTCCGAGGCGCACTTTATCCACATTTTATTTCAATATACCCTTTTATCCTGTGGGTACTGGGTGCGATGCGTTAGTTTTAATAATCCCACATACGACATCCAATTGTCAGCCTTTTACACTCGGAAAATGAGTAGGATAATTATTCTGTCCTGTCGATTTCGGTATTCCGTAGTTTACACAATTCACAGTGGTGTTCGTTAAGAAGGCGACCCGGCACACAAATTTCATGATAGATGTGACCACATTTAAACGCAATTAATGCATTCAGCGGAACAGTGTCCTTAATCACAACAGATTTATGACACTGAGGGCAGGACATATCGTATGATACTTGCTGACCACGCCGCTGCAGGGTCACCACTTGGGAATGGGTAGCAAAATAGTCAGTCAGTTGTATCTGATGAGCATTTGTGAGAATTTCTTCCTGAATATTGTAATGCCAAAGCATTTTGATGATCGATTGACGGAGGTGTGGGATGGTCTGGCCG
Source organism: Drosophila tropicalis (assembly GCF_018151085.1). Taxonomy (NCBI): domain Eukaryota; kingdom Metazoa; phylum Arthropoda; class Insecta; order Diptera; family Drosophilidae; genus Drosophila; species Drosophila tropicalis. Next base: position 528,897 of record NW_027172851.1, on the reverse strand, counting down.
AGTTTGATTTTGCTAACCACCAGTTCAGGGTTCACGTAGTCTGTTACCAAATGTGATTCAAGTCAATTAAAAACACAAATTACAAATATTTTTAAAACCAATACTAACCCACGATGCCGTCTAGCACTTTGGTAACTATTTCTGGCTGTTTAGTAGACTCTTCAATTAGAACAGTCCATAGATCATTGTCATTATGTTCTTTGCAGAACTCAATTGCCATTTCGATGTCTTTTATCTAAAATATATGGAAAACGAATTAGATCAAGGTGGTTATTCCGTGGATAATGTCTCGCTTACACTGTGCATAATAATGTTGAGCGCTTCCACTGCTTCTACGCCACCCATGCATCCCAGTAGGTAAACCATTTCTGGATAGAATCCTTCCCGTTTGCATATGGCCAGGGCATCCTGTATAACGTATTCTTTAGATCGACGCAAAAAGGGCAGCAACTTCGCTCTATCGTACTTGGCATATAAGGCAACCAACTTATGTTGGAACACATTACGGCTATCCACTCTCTCCAACGCGTCCAAGTACTAAACAACATAGAACGAACCAATTTTATCATCAATTAACACGAAAAAATGTTTCCTTACCCAAAAGAGATACTCCTGATTCTGCTCCAATTGATGGACAACTACTTCGGGTTTAATTTTATTCTTATCCAACATTATCTTAAAGGCACGATCGCGATCCAATTGTATCAATGGAATGATTAATTTGGAAATGACATCGTAGAGCTCATAACGTCTTATGAGCTCAAACACATCTTTATTCTGTAACCTATTAGAAAAACAAAACAAAATGAATTTCAAGTAAAACCTTAAACACAATTTCTACTCACTTCAAATACATCCGTAAAGCGTTCTCGTAGTTTCCTTGATAGGAATATAACAAAGCCAACGACTCAAGCAATTGAGTGGCATTCTCCTTACGAAAATTGTCATGAATGGCATTAATGACTGCCAGACCATCGTACAACTGGGGTGGCCATTCCTTAATCAAATTAAGAAATCCATTGACATCGAATTTAAGAAATTCATAGAGAACCATCTCATAGACATGGGAACCAAGTTTACAATCCTCCGAAGTGGGTAAATAGGCGCTCACAGAGCGCAATTGCTGGCATTTCACAAACTTGAAGACTTCCTCCTCCCATAATGACTTGTTGTTGCCCAACATGCGTAGGCAAAGTTTTGCAGCATCTTCATACTGTTTCAGCGTTAACAAATGGTTGATGTATAATCTGGAAAAGTCGAAATTTTTAAAAAGCTGGCACTTGCCTTCAGGCTTTTCAATTCACTAACCTGGCCACTGTGAGCACTGGTAAACTGCCGCCATGTGTGGATATCAGATCAATGGCCTCTTCAAATTTGCTAAAATGAAATTGAATGTGGTAATCCAAGTAGGAAGAAAGAGAAGCAACAAAAGATTTTTTGAAATTTCGCTGACTGTTACGTTATTTGCTATCGTAAAGTATCGAGTACTTTACGTACATACATCGATTATCGATACAGAATCGTTGAGTTTTTTCTGGTGTTGTTATTGTTTTTCTTCCACTCGAATTAGATTTTATTTAAGCACTATTGTTATTTATAGCCGAACAATAATATTTGGCCGGGACCAACTACAACAATGCGGCGTCAAAACAACTTGGTGACACTCTTTACTGCCATTACCGCCTTCTTCTTTGGGAGTTTTATAACGAAAATCCTGAATTCCGTGGACAAGTGCCCGGCTACTAGAAGTGGGAGTCAATTGGAGCCACATCCAGATATATTTCTTGTCGTACTGATACTTAGTGCTCCTAGCAATGTGGAACATCGTGATGCCATGCGAGAGACTTGGCTGCGGCTGGGCCAGCCGTTGCAGCTTCCCTATTACCCCGAGGAACAGGTCTATATGCCGGCATATGACCAACGTGGTGGCCACTTGCAAATGGAAATGGTGACTCAGCAGGCCACGCGTCTGCGCGAGTTTATCAACTGGCAGGAGAAACTCTTACAGCACTCTCAGCCGGAAACACAAAGGAAAATTAGAGTGAAGCACTTGTTCGCCATTGGCACACAACAGATGCCCAGCAATCTAAGAGATCAGATCCAAAGTGAGCAGAAGCAGCACAAGGATCTACTTCTGCTGCCGCATTTACATGATAGCTATCGAAATCTAACAGGGAAACTGCTCCAGGCGTTTGAAGGAGTGATCCAACAATATGATTTCTCATATCTAATTAAAGTGGACGACGATACCTACGTCAAGTTAGACCAATTGCTTAACGAACTGGTCTCCTACGATCGAAAGTTGTTGCGCAAGACCATGGACTATGGCGGCGAGCCACTACCTCAATTGTATTGGGGCTACTTTAATGGTCGTGCCAACATAAAGACCAAAGGCCAGTGGAAAGAGCCCAACTATGTTTTGGGCAAGAACTATATAACCTATGCCCTGGGTGGCGGATATGTATTGTCCCGTAAACTTTGCGAGCATGTGGTGAATAACTCCCACCTGCTGTCCCATTATATATCAGAAGATGTGTCCATGGGCACCTGGTTGGCTCCACTACGCAATGTTTATCGCTGGCATGATCCTCGTTTTGATACGGCTTACATGGCTCGTAAGTGCCAAGCGTATCATTTAGTCTTGCACAAAAGAAATCCTCTAATGATGAGAGATCTTTACGAGGGGAATCTTTGTGCGCACGAGAAAAATATAATGGGAGCAAATCGTTTGTTGGAATACTACTACGATTGGACCCGCACATCTGATAAATGCTGCGATAGTTTGGTGGCTTAAACGATTATATACACCGAAATGTAAATAAGCTAATTCTAGACTAACTTAAAAATAATTTTACCAATAATTTATAACCAATTTGAACCAAAGAATCTAATCTTAAGTAGAACTTCCTCTTACCTGTGTTTAATCAGCCATTCAACACGATCGTCCGTCTCAATGAGACTAGCGACTACGATATCCTTGGGAGCGACGATATAATAGCGGTTCTCTTCAATCAAGCAACCGAGGCTATAATCATTAACTGTGTACTCCTCGAAGCCCCGTAATGTTAAGCTATCTGTGCAGATTTCCTCGCTACTGTTCATTTTATACTCAATGACGCAGAGCACTGGACGAAGAGCCTTGTAGGTGGCACTGCGCTGCTTCCGATAGCCCAGCACCACCAATTGGCTTGAGGCCAGCGGAGCCAGGCCACAAATGTAGAATGTAGTTTGAAAAGTTGAGACTGCAACCAGAAAATAAATAAATTTATAAAAACGATGAATTTAAACAACTAACGTCTTGTAAACCAAAAAGGAATATGACTACGTTTTGCATTAATGATACGGGGACTGAATCATGAATCTATTTGGTTTTTGCTTACTGAAGTTACCTTAAAAAGATTCCACTTAAGTTTCTATACCACACTACAACTTCAAAAGTTTAAAGTAGCTATAGGCTAACGTAATTTTCTTACCCGGATCAACGACATAACCAGGCAGATTACTGGATGAAGCTTCAATCGCATTTCGTTTGCGTATCACACAGATTCTTATGGTGTCGACCCAACCAATGAGCAAAGTATTCGCATTCGACCAACGCAAATGACATCGAAAATTTTCCAAGCGAGCCTGCGGTGGCACCTCCCACTTCATCAGTCCCAGGGAACACTTTTCGCTTAGATCATAGACACGCACGCCCAAATGGCTGGCCCAAGCCACAAAGTTCCCCTGCCAGCAGATAGACAAAACGTTGCCCTCGACTGAACACAGTTCTGTGGGTTTGAGTTTCTTGAGAAGATTGCGTTCGTATAAAGTGAGTTTGTCGTCACCTATTCAATAAAATAAAGATAATATAAGCGGATAATAATAATGCGACCTCGGTTATAGCCACCCACTTACCCACTATGAATCTTCTAACACGTGTTTTGGGATCGGGGTCTAGAGCAACGGATTTAATAAATTTGCCCAAGCTTAAGCTCTGATTGTTCTCGCAACTGAAGAGGCCAGTGATGTTGACCTGCAATGTTGAGTAATTTGGTATTAAAACTAACCCTTTTATTTGCACAGTCGACAAGTGACTCACTTTGCCATCATCGGAGCACGTAGCAACGTATTCGCCCTTTGGGTCCACATCGATGTGATTAACTGCCACAGTATGTGTATGTCGTTTGCTACTGCTTAAATTCGATTGTACGGAGTTGCCTTGGTGATCCAGCAGGTAGACGCAGCCTCGGAATGTTCCGAAAATAAGAAACTTTGGGAAGATCGCACATTGAACCAATGGTCTATATCATCTATAATGATGACTTACCTTGGAATGCACAGAACTGCATGTCACGACATCTGTGTTTAGTATAATTTTAAGATCATTGGCTATCCGTTGATACTTGAATTTGGGTTCCACCTCCTCTTCCTCTTCGGTGCTCTCAGCACCAGAGTCCTAAAGAAGCAAGAAGCGTACATGTATTAGTGGGAGTTTTCAATATCTAAGTAAGCTTATCTCACACTGCTAGGCAACTTTTCCGCCTTTTCCATAGCTGTTCCTCTTAAATTTTAGTTATCCGTATTCTTCTTATCAGACAACGACAGCTGTTTTCGTTATCGAAATAAAACAGCTGAACGCAATCGATTATTTATCGATAATGTCATAACAATTTAACCAGTTGATTGTACTTATTTTTCAAATTTAGTTAGTTTTATTGGCATAGTCTACCTCATTTTTATAACCAAAAATTTCAGAATGCAATTTATTTACATATACATGTTTATGATCATCATAAAAGTATAAAATAAAAACCTAATCACTATTCTGTATCTCTTGGAGACATACATATGTATGTGCATACATATGTAGGTATCAATCGCTAATCAGTTTTGCAAAAGACACTCATTGTTTTGTCTTCTGGCACATTAAAGCGACACCTAATATTGATTGCTCATCACGTTGTGCTCTACCTCCCGCATTTATTGACCTAATTCAAACAAAATCGGCGGTGTCGCCGAATTGGCTCTCAATGACACTATCTGAACCACTCCCTGACAATTTATTTCCACAATTAGTTTTATGTTACACTTTGAATTTGGAATCAAATTTCCTTTATAAATGCGGGTTTCCACGTTTCAAAGAGAATTTCCAAGGATTTGTACGGCAACATGTCGTTTTTATTTAGTATATATATTAATATATTTCTAAACTTTTATTGGTTTTAATATATATATATTATATTTATATATATATTTTGTTGGTATAAATGCGCTTAATTATTGTTTGTTTAAAGTTTCGTTTTCGTTTACAAGTGCACAGTAATGAATCAGATATTTTTCAAATTAAACAAAGCCAAAAAATAATAAAACAAAAGCAGCTGGGAAAATTAATTGATATAACATTTTCTTTATGAAATTGTACATAACTTAAATTTGTTTTTATTCCATAAGCAATTAAAACACTAATTAAAGAACACACATTAAAAATACAAATAAAATTCTAGTTTTGTTTTTTTCAAATCTTTTGTGTGTCGTTAAATAAAATATATAATATGTAAGTATATATGTAAAAGTTAGCAAATTAAGAGAGTTTAACAAAAAATATATAAAGAAAGTATAAATAACCCAAACACCGTAAACGGTTGGGAAAATTGGAATTTTTTGAGAAAACAAAACTATGTATGCATGTAGTCGTCAGTATATGTATGTATGTATGTTGTATGCATGGGTGTATTTTGTATTTTTGTGTTTTGTTTAAATATATATAAAATAAATTAAGGCCTACAAAATAGCGCTAAATTACATAATACAAAAACTACTAGACAGCGGCTGCACATGGGCAGCAGAGGACGACGCTGGGCGTGTAGGAGTGTAGAGGGAGGGTAGCTCATCTGGTATTCAAACACCCCACACGGCCATAATTCATCTGTTGTAATCCCCGCAACTGAGTTCCTCATTACCCATAGTCCAATAATGATCCAATATATCCTCGCTGGTGAAACGAACATCGGGATCCGATTGCAGCATGTTGGCGATTAAATCGCGCACACCATCTCCAATATCTGACCAATAGGGATCGGGAAACTCATAGACGCCCGATATAATGGCGTCGAACAGCGGTTCCTGCTGATTGTCAGGCGCCACAAAGGGAGGGAAACCACAGAGAAGTATATACAGAATGATTCCAGCGGCCCATACATCAATCTAGAATATCAGAAGACGCAATTAACCTACAGCCACAAGGATGCAGTCTCAAGGCACTTACCTTTAATCCGTATCCCACTTCCAGCAATATCTCTGGTGCCACATATGTGGGCGTGCCGCATACAGCATACAACGGTTCGGTGACCTCGCAGGCTAAGCCGAAATCGGCCAACTTTAATTGAATGACATTGCCAGCATCGTCGATTTCAACCTGTAAATTGGACATGGTACATGTAGATTTATAGTCCGCTAGCAATGAGCCAAATGAGAGCTTACCAATAGGTTCTCGGGCTTAATGTCTCTGTGAACAATGCCCATGGAATGCAGATAAGACATGGCCGAGCCCAAGTGCCTGATCATCACGCGGGACTGGCTCTCCGAGAAGCGTGTGACCTGGGTAATGGCATCGAAAAGATCGCCACCTAAAAAAATATTAGAATAATGTGATAATTAAACAATAACAATATCTCAAAGGAAATATCAGTTCTACGTTCAGGTCTTATTGATATTCTTCAAACTTACCACTAACATACTCCAGCACTAGATACATATTTGTCTGCTGATCCACATCCATGATAAGCGATATGATATGGGGATGTCGGAGCTTCTTCATGACACGCACCTCGGCATCAATGTAATGTTCTTTGCCCTTGCACTTGCTCTTGTCAATGATTTTCAGGGCGAAAGGTTCGCCCGTTGCGATTTCCTTGATCTTCAGGACAATGGCGAAGTTCCCATCGCCAATAATCTGACCAAGGGAATAATTATCGATAATGGCGGTAGGCATGTTGTCGGCGACCAGATCAGTAGTCATAAGTAAAGAGGCCTCTTCGCAGTCCTCGCCGCCGTTCGGGTCACTGGCTGCCATTGAGGCAGTCTCGGCGCTTGCCGCATTCGTTGCCGGTTCGGGCGGATATATCTTTTTACTCTTCACCGGCATCTTGGGCTTGGGACCCTTGCACGCGGTGCCCGCTGTGCGTAATGTCTTTCTAATAGCATTAATGGCCCGCTGCTCTTCGGCCTCCAGCTTGAAATCCTCACCAGCGGTAACCCGTTCAGTGCCGTACGCAAAGAACACATCCTCGGGTCCAAAAAAGTCGGCCAGCTGAGAGACCGATGCACCGGAGAGAGTGAACACCTTCCGCACGTAGCCGGTATCGAGGCGAACCACCTGAGTAATGGCAGTCAGTACGTGTTCAAAGCTTGGACTGTTCCTCTTATTCAACAGCAGCCTCATTATTTTGCGCGGTTTCGTACCGTTCCGTATCAAGGTCACAATACGGGGATGTACCACGCTATCACGCTCACTGAAACGGGATGTGTTCAGGGGGCTGCCATTGGTGCCAGCGACTCCATACGCATTTGCGGTGATGGCCATGCCGCTGGCACACAGATTACCAAGACCATTCTTCAGTGGCGACGCGGGACGCTGCAATTTGGCCAAGCGATAATTGTTCGACCGACTGTTGTTGGCCAGCGTGAGATTGGCCAGAGGCTGGGAGCTGGTATTATACTCGACTTTTTTGAAATTTTCATTATTGCAGGAACATACATAGCTTTGGCCATCTTCCAGTTCATCCAGAGCGGTTATCTGCAATAGAGTGGGTTGAATTAAAGAGATTGTCAGCAATTCATTGGTATGTGCTTACCTTCTTGCCACACATGCTGTAAATGGTGCGTACAGCACCCGGAATTTTGACATTCTCTTCGAGAAGCCGCGTCAGATCCTCATAAAGACTCTCAAAGGAACGATAGCGCTCATTGGACACTGGAATGGTAATGCCCGGATAGAAACGATCTCCATTGCGATAGAATTTAATGCGATGTGCTTTCCGTGTGGGTGTGCGACTGCTTGTGATACGTTTCTTAAGTTGGGCCGTAGCGGAGACAACAGTTGAGAGACTGTTACCGGTAACACCTCCATTCGAAGACCCATTAGTGGTGGCGCCTCCCAGAGTATTTGTGGTCGCCGACACATGCGGTGCCGCCGAGGTGGTAGAGGAAGCTCCACTTAGTGAACCATTCGATTTACCCACACTCCCGCTGCCTGTTAAGGAACCGTTCAAATCGCGTAATTCATTATCCAATTCCGAGTTGGAACTGGCAGGACTCTCGCAATCCCGAATTGGTCCATTTTCCTGCTGCTGCAGCTGTTTGTGGCTCAACTGCTCCAAGAGAGCAACTTCGGCCTTGTCTTGAACTATGGCTGTCTTCTTGGGTGTGGCATTTAGCGAGGATAACACATTGGCCGAGTTATTGCAATGCAGATTATTATTCACCTTGACCGTGCGAAGTTCCATGCTGAAAGCGAAAAAAGATGTAGTGTTAGTCTCATTTTCATTGTTCTCCTTCTTAAGGTCCTACAGAATGGTGGCCATGGTGAAAGTTAACTTCAAGAACTATTTTTTGCTTGATTTCTACTAAAATATATATAGTTGTCTTCGACTTTTTTTAGTGGGTTCATTTATAATCTTGCTCTCTAGTGTTTTTTCTATAAAATGACTGAAACTTAAACAACAACGGCTACTGTGTTTGGACCTTTGATTATGACGTCTCTTATAAACCGGTTTCCCCCAACCATTCCTCTTTCCAGAGTTACACATTCAATATGGTGTGTGTGTGTTTTCAACTGGCCCACAGACACATAAAAGAGACCAACAACCACTAGCGACTATAGTCTGTCTAGAAAGTATCTCTCAGTAAATTCCATTCCAGTAATTGCGCTAATTTACGTAAATTATTTTTGCCAGCCGCGCATACAATACAGAACAGAACCCAATCAACCAACCAGCCAACCAGGCATCTCTTATTCGCTCCAACACTACGAAGCCTCCAATGATGAAAGCTTTCTTCTGGCATTCCATTACATTTATCTTGCATTCCCATCGGCAGTCGCCAGCCGGCAGGTAGCTCGAATGATGACTATGATGACGCCATTTGAACCACCACAATAAGACACACCCGAGATTGTGAGCCAGGAAAACCATTTACCATAGGCGTGTCCGCCTTTCGTTGTCCTATTTCAGTTGCCATTCCAGGAAAACAAAACCAAAAATGAATATTTGGCATATAATGTTTAATAGGCCAACTTTCAAAAAGGCTGACATAATGATGAAAATTAAATTAAAACAAATAAAAACTTAAAGCTCTTAAAACTAACTTTTTCCATTTGTTTAAATCAGGCCAAGATCCATTTCTTAAAATCAACAATTCGTCTCTTTCCTCTGTGAGAAAAGACGTATAGAAACACGTGATTTTCAATCAACGATCTTACTCAACAACTTTACACATGATGTATAATTATTTTCATGATGTAACCTTGGAAATGTTACATATGAACATCACAAGACAAGGTTTATTTATTGTTCACTTAATTGTTAATAACTGAATCTCTATAAAGCTTATCGTGAGTGTAATAATCACAATTATATGAAGCATTCCTTAACGTATAGTACAGACATTCCAATCCATTCCTCGGCTTCCTCTTTTATAAATTATTCAAATTGTTGCCATTATAACGAGAGTTTCAGTTCGATCATTGGCAATTGAATTCCAAGTTGAATGTATTTCCCAGTCTTCTTTCTCTTGTGCTTCATTCGCCATCATGAGCTACAACGAATGAGTCAGCCTGTTCCCCGCCTTTTTGCCCCATCGCTCAGTCCTCCCTCAATCCTCTTGGTGGGTTATGTCAGAGGCCTTTCTACCTCTTTCTGTCTTTCTTACTCTTTAGGTGTTTATGTATTCGAAGCCCGTTTATAATATTTTTCATACCTCGCACACTTGGGTTTAAAAAAGGTTTAGTAAAGTCCTCACAATCTTAGTAACAGTTTATCTAATCTTTTCAAAGGGCATTTAGATTCTATGATCATTTAGGAACTCGACTTTCAGGTGAAGTTGCTGAATTCTAACGATTTGATATAAATTTTAGATATAGATAATTTTATAGCTCATTATATTAGCACGTGACTGGCATTACTTGAAAGGTATATTTAAGTTTATTTAAGTTAGTCTATTCCTTTATAACATTTCTAGTTCTTTTTGTACAAGGAAAGTTTTTCTCAACTCTAGAAATATATCCGTTTTGAGAAAATAAATTTATGATATGATAAAACTAAATCTATTCTGTTAAACGGGACTTTTCCGTAATATAGAGTATTTAACTATCGGTCATTTGTCGTACTTTTCTGTTTCTTGTTTTGTTCGTAAATTTAAATATAATTTTTCATCATTTTTATTCTTCAGAGGCACGTTTTACTTGGCCATTGTCTGGTTAATGTTTTCCCCTTGTCTTGTTGTTGTTGTTGCTTGGCTTTTGTTTTATATACGTATATGTATGTACATATATAAGTATGTATGTATATATGTATGTACGTGCATATATCAGACGTGGGTAACGCTTCCTCCCTTTAAGTTTGCTTGATCGGCGTTGCTTTTCTTGGTTTTTTTTTTTACCAGCTTTTCGATTTTGTCTTGGGGGGGATTCGCGTGTCAGACCATAAATTTATATTACGATATTATGCTTTGTTGCAGGGGCATGTTGCAGCAACATTTTTTATTGTTTACCTGCCTTTTTTTGCTCTTTCTCTTTAAGTCTTAATGGAAATTTATATATAAACAATGCATTGGTAGGCCCGATGCAGTTATGACTCCATTACCTCATTATCGCAAGTGGTTATGACGCCATCGCCAGTGCCGGGCGCTCCCTTCATCCTCTTCATCATCACGACTGGTGGTTAGGGCGTGCCTCTAGGGAATCATCATCATTATCATCGTCGCCTACAGGGGCCAACACTCTGGCCAATTAACTTAATTAGTGTTTTGGCCAATCCTAGAAACTTCTTAACCTCCTAATGACAAATCAGAACAAACGGAACTGCAAATTTTGAAGCCTGGCCAAGTGGGTCAGCAAATCGAAAGCCATCAAGTGCAGCAGGCATGACTTTTGGCATTTTGTTTGGTTGCTCAGACGACGGCGACGATGACGACAAACGATGACATCAAAAACACATTTTGACCTTTTTACAGTTTTTCGACGAAATCAACCAAATGGAAATGGAAATGAAAATTGGAAATCGTCTGTCTGGACGATGACATTTAGCAAATGCAATTGCAGCAGTGTGTGTGAATGTCACACGTGTGTATTAGGGTCGGACAAAGAACGAGGGAGAGAGTCGTCCCCACATACGTGAGAAAAACTAGAAATCAATTTGTGTCACTTTCACATTTTAAGTTTTCATTTGACTTTGATCGATTTCTGGTTAACAACGCATCAAACTCTCAGCCATAACCGAAACCAATCAAAAAAATAAGAAATTGATATAACAGATTAGTTATTTCACTTCATTTCAGTACAAATACCAAGATAAGACTACAAATTATTTCAGTTATATGATCTGTTCCTATGGAAATATGATTCCATTTCAAGAGTTATTTAAAATTGCTCTTCAAATGGTTTTGTCTTCATTTAAGATTAAGGATCAACGCAATACTAAAAAAGTATAACGAAAACTTGGCTTAATTCCAGTCTAGAAGCACAGATTTGGTTAAAAAGGATTATCAAACTAATTGAATCAAAAAACAGCGATATGCTATTGAAGGGCTAAGCTTTTGAACATCATCTCCTAGAAATCAAGCTTGTAAAATATTTGAATTAAAGACACGATCGAAAGTCAACAAGATTACATTCCATTAGTTGGTTGTCTTATGCTGATGGTTTTGTTGCTTTCGAGGAAATCACATTATCATTTCAGTGATAATGATGATGATAATTTGTGGGCCAAATCATCCCTAGTTCAATAAATTTGTTACTACGTCAAACTAAACCATACCGACAATATAAAATCGATAAGTAAAGAACAAAAAATTTGTTTGCGTTGGCGTCGACGTCGTATTTGCTGCTCTTTCCTCTACTAACTGTGGGTTGGTTGGATGGCTGTTGGTATCAGGGTCGGGAAACGGGAACCTACGCAAAACCAATAACTAGACAGCAGACGTTGCCATATAAAATTGCATTTATAATTGAATTTCCCTATATAAAACACAATTCAAATTTAAGGAGATCGTGAGGTAGGAAGGGTAAGGGCGAGTTCATTAAACAGGTGCTGCACCCAATGGGAATGTCGTTGCACCTAAAAATCAATCAAAATGGAGGAAACAACAAATATGATTTGGCGAATTTGTTTTTCCCTTTTTGGTTTATAGACACAATTCATAAAAATGTTGTTAATTAAGATTAAGACACGCACTGAAGCGTCAAATTAATGGGACAAGACAACTTTCGGGAAGAGAAGGGAAGAAGGGAAAGTAAAATATATCCAAGAGAGTTGGGTCAAAAACGACAATGTCACGCAATAACCACGAAATGGCTATATGGAAATATCCTGTAAGAAAATTATGAACAGAAAAAGAGTATATCAGACAAATTATGAAATATTACTTTCATTTACTAATGAATTTCAAAGATTCAAAAGCAAATAATTGAAGTTTGATCTACAAAAAACCTCAATCAGCACGTCGAACTGGGATCACAGTCATGATCGTTTGCCTAGGTCATAAAAAATAGTCTTATGTAGAGCATAGTCTTTGAAGTACATTAGCATCGGTTTATGATGATTATTTTTATTGGAGCGAGCCATAAAAGGAATTATGTGTGAGATTGAAAGATTAATCTGAAAATGGCAAACACTAGCTCCCGTTGAGACAATCATGGTGATGGTAATATGGTCCCCTTTTTTTCCTTGCTGTGTAAATATTTCCACAGCACTTTGGTCCCTGAAGTATGCGGTGACCATTCGCCATTTGAAACTAGTGAAGAATTTTTACTTTTTACGAGAAAGCAATACTTTTTTAAGCTATTGCATACTTTAGGGGTAAAAGTTCCCCATTTAACAGTCTAAGATCCTTCATTGACCAGAGTGAGTCGGTTTGATGGAGACTTTCTTACCAACCAAGAAAGTCTCGAAACTGAAGTAAATGTATTCCACATTAGCACAGGGTATCGTCGCGTCATTGACATTTTCTTCTTGTCTCTCTTTATGTGCATGACTATTTCCAGTTGGAAGATTTTTTTTGCCACCAACAACAAATTAATCAATATTTGGTTTTCTTAAACGAAAAAAGACACAACAACAAAAAACAAACAAAGTCCCCCATAAAAAAGTCAAACAAAGATAATCGGAAATAATGGCCAAGAAGCGATGGCAAAAAAAACCTTCACTGTGCAATCTTGCATGGAAAAGCCTGAGGGAATGGAAAACTGTTGAACTTAAAAGGGAAAGGCGCAGACAATGCTAAAGAAACCAAGCCATAGACAGAGAGAGAGAGAAAAGAGAGAGAGACGGAGAAAGAGAGACATTCAGGTAATTGTAATGAAAATTGGGGAGACCCTGCATGAAAGCCGCAAACGTGTTTAGTTTGCTGATTAGGCCATAAAAAGAAAGAAAAAAACAAATCCAAGCCAATGGAAGAGAAAGACGGCTAAAGAGACAACAAAGAGATGGAGAGAGCAACGTGACAGTTGCCCTTGGCAATGGTCCCAAAAGTAGAAAAGGGAAACGGGGGAGTTAAAGTCATTTGACAGCTGTGTTTAAGAGCTGAGGGAATACTCCGCCATGTAAGCTTCCCCCGCCATGTGTTCAAGTGTTTTCGCCGCCGACACTTGCATCAGTCTGTCGCTGTCGCTCTCTTTTCCTTTCTAAAATACGGAACTGATTACTTTTGTAGAACGACGGAAGTTCTACATACTCGCAGGACAAAGCAAAAGAGGCGGAAAACTCTTTCTGCCACCTCATCCTCACCTCAGCTCACCTCACAACACTTGGCAAGATTTATTGACGTTCTGCAAGCTAAATGAAGAAGAAACAACACGAAGCAACCCTCGCTGCCAGCTTTGACTCTGGCTGGGTTCAAAAGCCACACACAATTTCTATATATGTAAATACGAGTATAAAGTACCTACTATAAAGACAATGGCGCAGACAGACGAACAGCTAGCTACATAATATAAATGTGCGTTCACTTTCCTTCCGCAGAGCGCAGAGAACACCTGACGCCATCAAGTGGGCCCAGGGATGGCTAACAAATCGTTATAATTGCTAAGCTAGCTACTAGGGCTCAAATCTTCAAATTTGCCATCTTTAGTCATTGAAACTCGGATGTTTGAGCAAATTTCTGAACTGAATCTTTCTTTTTTTTTCAACTCTAAGCCAACCCTGAAAAAGTAAAAGTTCAACTTATTTTGGGTGCCGCCCTGGTGCACGACAAATTTTTGCACTCAAGTGACGCCACATCCCCCACGTACATACATACATATTATATGTACATACATATGTACATATGTATGTATGTATATAGCTACCAGTATGTCTGCCACCCCCGCCTCTTTCTCCGCTATGCTCAAACTTGCGACAGTTTTCACTTATGTCAAATTGTCTTCGTTTCATGTTCTTCAGCATGTCTTTGCGTAATAAGCAAGAAGGGCTGGTAGAGGGGGGAATGGAAAATTTAGTTCATGCATGTACAATAAGTTCCTAAAAAAAAAATACGTTGAGTTGGCCTATTAAACGCAAATGCAAATCAGTTGACAAAAAGGTTTTTGTTTGTTTTTTGGTTATGTTTAATTCATTAACCAACACGAAATGGTTGCCACAAGTCCAGGGCAAGGTCGTTGAATGTTATATGTGTATGTGTACCTGTTCCCGATATTTTTATTCTGCTCTTTCGCTGATTAATTTGCAACACGCATGGGCTCACAAAATAAACTAAATAAAAGTAGATTACACTCACTTAAATTCTATTTCTTTCTCTGTTTTTGGGTTTGGTTTTTAGCGATAAGCCAGAAGAAGCAAATTATTTTGGAGGCGAGGAGAATAGCTACTTGAGAGAGGCGGAGGATCGGTTGAAAGATTGAACTAGCAGCTGTATTGTATTTGTTATTTTGACATTTTCATTGCGCCAAGTGGGCAATGCCTTCTCCCTAGAATCTCTTCTTCCTCCCCCTCGATTGCGTGTGTGTGTGTGTGTGTGTGTTCTTTATCAGAGTACAAACAAACAAAAGACAGAGGAAGCTAAAATAACCAGTCTCAGTCACATTTTTTGTGAATAAACAAACAAAAATGTACATAGAAACGACAAGTGGAATGTATGTATTAGATAGGTATTCAGTAGTCGTTTAAGTGGTTTAAACTTTAAAGAATGGAAATAAGTAGAGAAGAGCAAAAGGTTATTTGAAATTGATCGGTTTAAATATATTAATCACGATTTTTTTAGGATCTACAGATGACAGAAGCTAGTCGGCTATTCATTAGAAGGATATTTCACAGATATCTTTTGTGGAGATTATATGTTCTCTAGAGAGATTCGAATACTAGTAATATTTTAACCTAATAAAGGTTACATCTAATCCTAGACGTGTAAGAATTTTGCAACTTTTCTGTTTCAATCTAGAAAACTTTATAAAGTGACGACTATTTTGTACTTATGTCTTATCTGTTGCCTCTTCCATCATCGAGTTAATCTATATAGACGTACATATGTATCTTTAACCTTCTGCCCCGTTGTGCTATCAGAAATGCCTTGCATTGACGTTTGTCCTTTGTCTTAATTGTAATCCTTTTCTTCTCAGAATCTTCTTTTCTCTTTCATTCTTCCTTTCTCCACGGCTACACAACTGGGGAAGTGCAAACCTAGTAGTCTGTCTGCACTTGTGTCGTTAATAGTAGCGGTTTTCTACTAGGGTTTGCAATAGCTTTATAAAGATTTCCAAAGAATGATTTCATTTCTGGGATAATAGGTTGGTAAATATGTACATATATTTGTTGCAGAAATGTCCTTCGAAACGTAGATTTAACCTACCAAATATGACACAGTAGAATCCAGTTATAGAAGAGCTCAATAGTATCAAGTATATCCGAAATGTTTATAATAGGCTTTAAAATAACACAAAGTAAGTTTTAAAGAAATTTCTACTTTGGTAAGCGACAGCTAATAGTAAGAGGGAGTAGTGAGTGTGCGAACGTTCGCGGCGCTGATACTCATACAAGTATATTTGCCGATCACTGATAAATGCATACATATGTTTATAATTTTTTCGGGTGAATTTTGAAAAATTTCGTCGATATAATCGTCCCAAGCAAGTCACCGAATTTTAGTCGCTCTAACGGAGCATTATAATTGAAGGCATTTTCTATAGGCGTGAGGATATTAGTTAAACTTTTAATTATCTAGAGAGGTTTGCAGATCTTTCATGTTAATCACGAATTCTTGAATGAAAAATATTCTCTGCAAATAGTTTGGCTTTATTTTGTGTCTCAATTCTTGATTGCTTTTTCTCTCGTTGCTTTTTCCCGTGATGACGTCACTGACCGTAGTACGGTTATTGCACCGTCCGTCCCTTCTCCAAGCTCAACACTCTCACAGCTTTTAAGACCCTTGACTACACACTTACAGCACACACACACTGTGAGTCTAAGCTGCTGCCGGTGTTCGGTGCATTAAAGCGAAATGTGCAAAAATAAAAACAGCTTAAACAACAATACGAAACAAAAACAAAAGCAAAACAAAAAAAAAAAAGACGCGACTTTTAAGCATTGATTGTTTTTGTTTTAACGGTAAATGGAGCGCCATTATATACTTTGCACTCGCCCCCTCTCTCTCTCACTCTCTCTTGCTCACGCTCTTCTCTTTTACCCAAAAATGCTTCAAATTTCAATGAACTGCAACGGTTTTTTTTGCCGCCAGCTGCTGCTACTCATGTTGCACACAGTAAGCACTCATTAAAGTGGACAAAATTTATAACTTTCACTATGCGATTTTTTTTTGTTTTCAGTAAGCTAATTTAATTGTTTTTTTTTTATGATAGCTTTTCTGTTGGCAACATTTTTTTTTAATTTGTTGGCCTCTGTGAGGTGAGGGCAAATTTTATTAAGCAATTTTAACGTTCAGCTTGGAAAGTTTCTTTTTATAATTTGTGAATATAAAAATATACATACATATATAATATATACATATATATGCATAGTCAAGCATGTTAATTAGCCGACTTTTAAAAAACAGCACTACTATATACTATGCACAATTTATACCTATAATAAAAGTTTATTTTAATTGGCTTCAAAAATTTGAAGAAAAGAATATTCAATTTATTTTTCTAAGAAATACTTGATATATGTAAATAAGATTTGAAATTTGCATTTTTGTTCAAAATAAATGAATAGCTAATTGCTTAAGTTGTTTGCAAGACAATTATAGTAGATGCCGGGCTTAACGATACTCAAGGGACCGCCCACATTGTTTCGTTATAACCGATATTTGTGATAAACCCCTTCAGTAAGGAGAAAATGTTTGACAAAATCTGTAAAAATTAGGACTTTTCAATTTTTTGGTTTTTTTTACGGCATTGAGCACCTTATTTGTGCTCAAATGATCAGTTCATTTAGATGGAGCGAAGTCAATACGAAGTATATTTGACAGCGTCGAAACGAAGTCACTTTGCTTCTATGCAAGTTTGTCCCAAAACCAACCAAACCTTCCGGACTCTATAATCGGTACATCGTTATAACCGGCATCTACTGTAATTCTACATCGAAAAGATCTAACAATATAATAGAAACGATCTAAACTTGAAAGAAATGAGGACTGAATCCTCTTTACCTTGTCAATAGACTACAGATCTGTCAATATTATCAAAACTGTGTATGTACATGCATATATCTTAAAACATATGATGCTAAAAAGGTACACGTTCAAATAGACTTATACAATCCTGCCCATCCCCCCCATGTCGAACCACCTCCACCTCCTATCAACTCTAACACGATAGCAAAAAAATTGTTGCAAGTAAACCATGAATAAGCAACTGATTATTCTGAATAATCTATTGGACTCCCAAAAAAAAAAAGAAAGATCCCGTCTTGAACTTATCGTTCCCAAAGTGTAAAATGATCGCCCTATTTATTAAAAATAATTATTTTTATCCACATTGATCTATTTGGTTTTGTGTTCTTGTGTAAATAAATGGTTTGCTGTTGATCTTGCAGATTTGGCTGACTATCGTAATTATTATTAATGATTATTTAGCATTTTGAGATCGCCAGGCAGTTGGCGTCATGTTGCGGCATCATGTTGCCAGCAGGCTGAGTCAACATCTTTAGTTTCGGATGTGGTTCGGCGTCGGTGGCGGTCGATGTCTGGGCAAGTTGCCAATTTTGGCTCACTTCCATGACGTCACAGAGCGAAGCGTGGGTGTTTTATAAGCATTTAGGTTCATTTTTTTAATATGCTTTTTTCTTGATTTTCATTTTGATTGAGTTTCACTTTTGTTGCTTTTTATTTTGCTTAGTCTTTTAATTGAGTGGTTCAATTTTTTTCTTACTCTTTTCATGGGTGCTGCCTTCGTGGCATGATATGGGCCAATTGGCAACACTTTTCGAGGTTGATGTGTTTATATCTTAATGGCAATTTATCTTCGCATTCAAGTGAAAGTTTTGGTTTTTAAGAAAAAAGTTCATTGCCTTGCGAAATAACACACACACACACACAGAATCGATGTTGCGAAGAATAAAATGAGTGTGCTGCTAAATGTTGCACATGTTTAGCTGGTATACATACATTATCTTGCGGTGCTACAATCAACCGTTAGATGACTCATACTAACTATATAAAACTTTCCAAAGCGGAGAATTCATTAAGTTGTGCTGTGTAATTAGAAGATAGAGGCAAAGCAACAAGCGAAACGTTTGCAGAGAACGTGTAGAAAGAGAATATAATGAAGAACAGAATTATTGCCAAGTCGAGAGATAGTAAAGCACACAAAGCTTCTGCTAGAGATGGCATCGTGAGGCACGCAAATAAAGATAATGACAACAAACTTTGTTGCGAAGACGAAGTCATAATACCTCCGATAACTGATTAATCACACATGGAAATTCATCCCTACCTGTAGACTAAACTTAAAAGGTGAACACTTACAACTCATTATTTATCTACACTTCTGCGGGATTCGTAATGCTCAACTTAAGACGTATTTGTTCGTTTTTTTGTGGGCACTCAAAAACAGCTGTTCAAACCGGAAACTTAAGTCAATAATTTCAATTTAATAAAAGTTAACAAACCTAATTTGCAAACTTCAATTATTTCTCAAAACACACAGCTCTCAGCAATTGCATCAAAAAGGTTGTGAGGCCCCAACAGGTTTGATGACTCAAAAGATTGCATTCAATCTAAAAGATTGTACGAGATTTCACCAAAAGCACTTACATATAAAAAGACTAATGGAACTTGGATTTAATAATTTTTGAAATAGTTGCTAAAGTTAAATATAAGCCCACGAGTTTTTTACAAATGAAATTTAATGATAAGATTGAAAAATGGGATTCGCTTGCAATAAACCAGAATGTTTTTTTCGTGTCCCTCGCAAAGTTTAAAAAATCCTAGCAATTAGAATCCCATATGCTAAATTTTATTACTGTAGGAGAAACTTGCGCAGGTTGGTCACACCATGGCGAACAAAAATATAAACAAAAATGTTAATTAACTCCTTTTTCAAAGAAAAGGATTCTAAGAATTAAGCTCATACTATAAGTATATCTAATTAGCTTTGTTTTACCCCTAAAAAGTAAATACAGACATAAAGTCAGTTGTTTATAAAGTTATGACTAAGGATCGATCTGTTGTTTTTATATTTATTCGTGATATTTGTAATATCCATCTCTATGTAGAGTAAAGCAAACATTAAATCGAATGTTGGCTCGCGATAAGTGCAAAAAAATCTATATACACACACACATAGAAAGATGAATATGTGAACATACAAACATACGTATGTATATATTGTTATTATTTTTTAAGAAATACTTGTTAAAACACATAACACAGATAGCTTAAATAAATTAATTAATATTTTTTTATGGTTGCTTTGCTTTGCTGGCACATTTGTTTTTAGCTATGTATTTACTTTGTTTTTATGGACAGAACAAGTTTTTTTCTGGTTAGGGGAAAATATTCCAAAATTTAATTCCAATGAATCTAATGATGATTCCTCAATGACATGAGTCCTCCTTCTACCCGTATGCCTCCTTTCAACCCCCGCCGGATTTCTTATCACCCACTGACCGTCCTTATCTATTATTGGGCATGATGGGTGTGGAAGAAGTGTCGCAATATATTATTTATACATATATTGCAATTGAGGCCTTACCTTTTTGGACAAACTTCCTGCGAAATATCCAGTGGGAGCCAGCAGGGGCAATTATTGAGCAGTTTCCTACACTTGCTCAGTTGGTTTATTTGTTTTTCTTTTCTATTATTTTAGCCACAACACTATTCGGTTGTTTGACTTTCTGGTCACGGTGTTGCTACTCACGAGGTATCACTGTAAACACTATCGGTCTCTCTTTCTCTCTTTTGCTCCTCTGAAGCTAGAAAGCCAAACACATAGGCATAAAATTAGAATACGTTACAAACGGATATATATATTCAAATTTTTTTACTAATTTTGCTTAAACCAAGCCGTTTAGTTTGCTTTTCATTTTTCTCCTCTTCTTCTCGGTTTTCTTTTCGCACATTTCACTTTGGCTACTTTTTCGGTGGCCGCCAACCGCCACGCCCCGTATCAGCTTAAGCGCTTAGACACAGATTACTAGTTGGCCTAAAACACAAGCCAAATGCTGCCGTTGGCACTTTTCACTTAATTTAATTTATATTTTTATAATGGGGAACAAGAAAAAGACAAGGGAGATAAAAGCGAACGAAATTCACCGCAAACACCGTAAGCACCACCTTGAAAACAAAAACAACACTGAATTAGAGATGAGTAGTCCATCGAAGGCCCCATCGATAGTACAACAACACGTTCTTATCGATATGCATATCAGCAACCGCCGAATCTCATCGGTTATCGGAGCAACTGTCGAGTTTAATCGTTATCGGCATTATCGGAGCAAAGTTATCGGCTAACATATCGATTATCGGCGCAAATTGTCGGGTAGAGATGCCACAGCGATGAGATTATACAACCTGGCTACACCATCTTATTAGCGGGAAATTTAAAATTCTCTATGGCGCTATAAATGTTATGACTAATCAGACTCAAATATATGGTTTAATGAAATACACATTTCTCAAGAATCGTTAATATTGAATAAATTTTAGAGTCCTTATATCCAACACTCTTCCTCTGTGTTAGTCTGTGATTTATATTCCAAAATATGATTTTTGTTGATGATTGTTTGTCGGATTTGTTATATTTTGTTCATATAAATTATTGTACAGATTTACCTCTGCAAAAAACAGGAAATAAAAGGTTGCAGTCCGAGCAGAGGTCCCTAAAAGAGTCATGCAAGTCATAGTTAGTTGAGCGCAGCAACTAAGGGTTAAAGTTATAATAGGATGTCTACTTTGTCTAGTTCTACGGTTAATTAAGGAAGGAAGGTTAATCAAAAGAAGTCGACTAAAACACGAAGACCACGAAAAGCAAATAGCAAGAACTGCTATTAAACGGATTCAAGTCTAGTCTGGTGCGACTCATATTAAGGTGACCAAATGCAAGATCCATACTCTAAAATAGGACGGACAAGCAAACTAAAACGAACTTCTTTTAACCGAGAACACCCATGGTACCTTGCGACCGTGGTGGAAATATGTGTGTTAAAATCTAATTTGTGGTCCAAATCATTCATACTATTAAGACGTTCTAATGTTTAGAAAATAAGTGACCAATTGAGGAGAGTTACATCACTTAAGAATGAATAATGACTGATCGTCAATAAATAGTGTGAAATTACTTTTACGCCAGGATGACTGCCTTGAGTACACCATATGAAGACTTAAAAAGTACCTTTTCTATTCTATTTAATAATCTCAAACCCAAGAAAGAAGGACAGGAAATCCGATGTGGTTCACCATAGAAACTAAAAGGGTAAGATTAACAGAATCAAAAGCTTGGATAAAGTCAATGTATGTTTATCATTTTTGAACCCCTTGATTGTCAAGGAGGTAAATTCTAAAAGGTTAGTGGTTGTAGATCTACTTTTCACATGGTTGGGATAGCTTAGTAATTGATCTGCAAAAATGTTTTTAATCTGTTTATATAGTTATTAGTTAATAGTTATTTGCACGGAACCTAATACCACATCCAGGTGGACCATCTGGGTACGGATGATACACACGTTTTACTAGTTTATGTTCGCTAAAAGGAGAACTTACATCAATCACTGGATCACAAAAATACAATTAGACTTTTTTAACAAGGGACAAAAAAGATGGGAGCACAGAGGTCCTTGAAAAAATTATAAAATTGTTTAGGGTTACACGAAAACTTAATCTTACAACGCTTAAGATGATTCTTATAGCATTGTGCATTAAGCACCATGAATTTGACAGTTCAAGTGCAAAGTACAAGATCAAGATCCTTCGTAGTGAAGAACCTAAGAGAATTACTTAAAAAAATTTAGTTAAAAGTCAGCAAAGAGTGAAATAAAAAACTAAATGATTTTATGCATTTTAGTGAAAGATTGTTGAATCAGCCATTTGACTTTGTGTTTGAAAAAATTCCACAAAATTTAAATGTTAGAATTGTAATGTCCTTTGGATTAAGTATTTTCGAGATATGGCTAAGTAAACACTTAGAAAATTTTTCAACTCTTAAAAATAGGGCGTTTGCCTCTAAACGGATATTTGAGTATGTCCTAAAATACAGTTTACTTAGTTTTAGTCCTAGTGGACTTAAAGCAATCTGGAACATAGTATAAGCTGACATCTCTGACCATAGAAAGTGTATAGATTCCTGATCAGCACGACAAACAACATCCAAGAAAACTCCTTCTAAAGTGATGAAATTGGTAAAAATGTAGTTCATCCTGCAGGCTTTCCAGATCGAGCCACAATCTCATAAGTTCCATTGGAACGATCATTCGAAACCATTTAACTTTTCAATAACCGCGTTATTTTCTAAGCGACTATCAAAAGGATCGATGGGCCGTTATTTTAAATGGTCAGGCCTTCTTTGTTACTTTTACAATTATTACCATAAAGAACAGCCAATAGCCAAATTTATTCAATATTGATTATATGTTTTAGATGAAACAACCGATAAAATGATATACCAAAAGGGTCTTGAGGTCAATAGGTCTTTTGTAAGCAGAAATTTGACTATTCAGATAAAAGTTTATCGAGCTTGACACTCGCTAAAGCCATGTCCTGTCTCGTGTATAACTTTTGGTAACTTTAATATATCATTTCACCCTTTGGGTGCATGGTATAAAAAGTTGTTCCTAGTTTTATCCGAATTTTCAAATGACAGCTTCTGGAAAATCTCACTTGGTTTTCAATTATGTTGTGAAAACGAATCCCCCCATCAGTGCGTATAAATTTTCCAATTTTTGGTTAGTAAAAAATGGAAATCAATTTAAACATGGATACTTTTGTAGGTATATATATAGATATATATAAATTTTATATATTTTGCATATATTTGTTTGTTTTTTATACTATACACAATAAAAATAATTATAATGCATCTCAACAAAAACAATCGTATGTGTACTTAAGGGATAAATTGTTGCATAACTTGCTTTGTAACTTTTGTGGTAAGAATTTATGTGTTTTTCATTCGTTTTTTATTCTGTTATTCTGTGTTTCATTGCCATCTACTCTTTGTAATGTTTTGCTTTGAAAGTTGTTACATATACGTATATATAAGTATTCTGTATAAGCATGCATCATGATTTGTTAACGTTATCGTTTTTCGAGTTGAGAAATTAAATAGTCATTAGGTTTATTACGATAGATCCATAGGGGATCGAGAATTATACATGTCGTCAGTATGTACATATAGAAGGGCAATTGAGTCCAGCTGGTTTTTTTTTTTTGGTTTTTCGACTGGTTTGCCGCTTCCATCTATCCTGGTTGAAACTTAAATAATCATCGAACGTATTTAGTTTAGTTAAAGCAACTTAAACTTAGTGTTAAGTAAGAGTTCATTTCCGCTTAACATCCGTTTCGGTTGGGGTTTGTAAAAAACTATCGAGGAGGATGGGGCGGGGGGGGGGTTCAAGTGTTTAAAAGCTTAACTTTTATTATCCGTAATATTTGTATATCCGTTTCGAGGTTTACTTGCGAATGTGATAACGAGAGTCACGGTAACGAGTACGCAAACGTGAGCGACTAACGAGTAACGAGTTACTACATGTGATTATCGTGGATTTTGGTTATCTTTTTATCAATTAGTTAATATAAATATATGCATGAATGTGTGTGTGTGTGTGGGGTATTTATGTATGTCGGTATGAATGTTGATTGATCCTCTAATTGGTAACTATGTGGGTGTTGGTGTATGTGTGATGCTTCTACTTAGTGTTAGGATTAAGGGTTTTTGCGTTTCCTTTGCGTTAAATATGCTTAAAGACTTATTCTATATATATATTTGGTGTACTTTTTTGAGTTTTGTGTGTTTGCTTTTTTGTTTTTTTTGCTCTCCAATCGTCCATCGTCCTGTAACTGTTATGATAATTTCTTTTTTTTGCGCATGCCTGCTGCTAGTCCAATTCGATCCGATCCGATATCTATCTCTTTGAGTTACAGCTAATGCAAACTAAATATAATACAGTTGTTTCATTTCTCTACGCCAACAACAACAACATCGTTCCCCAAGTGTTATACACGGCACAGTGGTTACTCCTCCCTTTCGCTTAATCCTGCTCTCGCCTTAGACGCGTTAGACGCTTAGATGGGTGATATGGAGAGTGGAGCTTGTGCCGTATCCGGCATATACTCTTTGAGTAGATCGCGCAAGCGTAGAATTTCCCGTCCGGCGGCTGCTAAATCGCCTTGTAGCGAGAGTTCTCGCTCTCGGAGACGTTTAATGTCGCGTTGGCAGGTCTGAAATGGAACAGAACATTTTTCGATTAATCGATCGTTCAGTCGGGGCCATTAATTCGTTATTAACTTACCACATTCTGACGCAGAAGATCGAGTTTATCGCACTTCAGCCGTGTCACCTCCTGCCGCAAATTCTCAATTTTCACAATCGTCTCGCTGCTGGGTGAGCTACCCATCATGGTGGCCTGTCCTCCCCCCGTCTAGACAGAGCGAGCAGGCTTTGGTTGTGGCCTCGGCGGAGCTCATGCTCTCCAGCCCAGTATCGCTGTCTATGTAGGTGGCGCCACCATCCAAGTGACCCATCATCGGATCCAAATCCACGCTGTTCAAGCTTGAGTCGTCGCTTGTTTCCGACATGGTGGCCACTGCCACGCCTCCCACTACACCCACAATACCGCCGTTTTGGGCGGCACTGACGGCAGCAGCGGCAACACCCTGTTGGCCATTATTATTGTTGTTGTTGTTGTTGGCCTGACGGGATGTAATGTCCGGCGACGACGAGGTGGATTCATTAGATGACTTTAACTTTGACGACGACTTCGAGGCTGTGCGACTGCAAGTCTATTAAGAGATCGATTGGATTAATAAGAATTCGGAGAATGAAAAAAAACAGTTGAACTTACATTCAGATTGGGGGTCTGCGTCTCGACTGGTGCCTCCTTCTTTGCATTCAGAGTGCCAAGTTTGGTATTCACACTGAACTTGTCCTGAACATTGCCATGCCCGTTCCCGGTGTCAACGCTCTGTGAGCGCACTCTCATGATCAACGCCTTCTTCACCGTATCTATGAAACGGGAACCAGCATTGCCTCCGCCACTTTCAGATTTAGGGGTCTCGGGTGTGGGACTGCCGGCCAGAGTCTGCGACAGGTCGGCACCCAAGAAGTCTCGTGTCTTCTCTTTTAGCTCCTCGACGAGATTCTGCAGGAGAGAGGTACGGGTACGTAGCTCCAGTTTGGCAAACTTTTCGGCCTTATAGCAGGCGTTTTCCGCATTTATCAACTTAGTCAGTATAAACTCCTTGAACTCCTGGCCCTTGCGGAACACCGCCGGATTGGGCAGCGTCGGTCCAAAGAAGGGCACATCATCGCGAGCTGTTACGCTCACCTTGTAGCGTGTGTGAGGAGTGTTCGGCTCCAGCGGCTGAACCACAATGAATGCATGCAAAAAGTGACTGGCAATCATGTCCGGGGAGAAGGGAGTGTTTGTCTCCTGGAACACTATGGCCACGATATCGTTGCCAATGTGCCGCTTGCGCTGCAATTGTTGCGAGTCGCCCTCAGTATAGGGCAGAAGCGTCGAAACGTGGAACATAATCTCACGCTCTTTGAATACCTCGTAGACGGCCGTGTCGCCGGTGTGTCCATTCTGGATGTCCAGACCACCGCGATAGCCCTTGTGCTCCTTGAGTCTAATGCGTTGGCCCAGGACATCGAGGAACTCTTCGAAAGCTGGCGATGTCTGCTGGTTGCCGAACAACTCCTCCTCGGTGGTTTGTCCATATCTTTGGTATAGCACCCCAAATTTGAATTGCGAGACAAGGACATGCTCGTCGTATACACTGATAAGCTGCGAGGCCTTTGGGCACAGCACAGGCATAAAGTTGTCCACATGGATTTGCTCGTTTAGAAGTTTCACCATCTTGGAGGGACTGGGCTGAGAACCCAGACACGATACTGGTATGAGTTCATGCATTGTGCCAGTGCGCAATCTCAGGAGTATTCTCATGTGCTCCTGATTGGCCACATTTTCGGTCTTGATCGAGATAAGCACTGGGCCCAACTGCTCATCATGACCCACCAGATTGGAGTGCTCGCGCGCTGCGTAGAACCGGCGATAGCACTTAGCCGTATCGTCGGTCTCGAATTTGGCCATCCAGGTGGTCTGCGGCAGCAGGGGATTACCGCGGGCATCGTAGCTACACTCATGCTCGGTGCCATCCTGCCAGTAGCCACCATGGAGAGGCAACATGATCATTGGGTATGGAGCCGGTTTGGCTAAAGCGTCCTCCAGCAGACGCTGCGAGGCGGGAATGGCCGAGACAATCGACGAGTTCGAGCTAACCGATGACTGCGATTGATAGTGGTGTCCATTGGATAACAGCTGCCCACCAGAGGCGGTGATCACGCCGCTCAATTGTGGTGATGCTGGTGTGGAGCTCGACGCAGAGCCGGAAACGGAGGTGCTAGAGTGATTCATCGAGTGCCGGAGTGTGGCCCGTGAACCGGAGTGTTGGAGCGAGCCGTTATGTGGATGAGTGGAGACGGCGGAATCGTGTGGGGAATGGGGTTGTGGCACACGCTCCTCGCTGGTGGTGCTTCCGCGATGGTGATTCTGTAAAAGAGACAAGCAAAGAATTAGTTTAATTTGACTATGCTCAGATGACAGATGGTAAGAGAACGAGGAGAGGAGAATGGTTAAAGGAAGAAGGTAATTCTAATGGCACTGTAACAGTAACAGAAAGAGACCAGACCAAACCACTGATTATGTGTGGGTTTGGGCCACCTACACCACCTACACCCACTCATTCCAGTCACTCACTGGCTGGTTCATTGAGTCACTCTGTCAGTCGTCGGAGTCTTTCAGTTCAGTCTGC
Source organism: Drosophila tropicalis (assembly GCF_018151085.1). NCBI lineage: Eukaryota > Metazoa > Arthropoda > Insecta > Diptera > Drosophilidae > Drosophila > Drosophila tropicalis. Next base: position 501,243 of record NW_027172851.1, on the reverse strand, counting down.
CTGGTTGGGGCTGCATTATAATTTCATGCAATTATCGTCAGCGAAACCTCCAACAGCCACGCCTCCTCACCAATCCCCCTACCGCCACTACATCCTCACAGTCCTCAACCAACCTATGCAAATACTGGCCTCGAGCTCGCTCTATGCATGCATGTGGATGGATAGATGGATGGATGGATGGTTAATGTTAGGGCCCAAAGCTGATGTCGATGTTGCCTTGCAATTTAGTTGGCACAAACTATTTGAAAGCGCAAAACAAATATGGCATAGTGGGAGTTTTGGGGCGTGGCTGGATTACGTGATGGCTTACCAAAGAGAAAGAAAGAGACAGAGAGAAAGAGACAACTTGTGTGCGTGTGTGTCTGAGAGAGAAAAGAGGATTTGAGTGAACATTTTTGATAACATTAAACCAACAGTTTCATTTGAAATAAACGAGGAGGCGCCAGTCGACTGGCAGCGAGCTATTGTCTGGTCAAAGAAAGCAGCCCTTTCTGCCCCTGCCCTTAAGTTCAGCGTGGAGCTGGCATATTAAAAACTTCTTTTATTTGCAAACAGTTTTCACAATTCTCTTGGCTTGCAGCCAAAATGCGGCACGTATCCACAAGACCCTCCAATCTCTCCACCACATCCGCATGTCCCCCAAATGGGCATGGGTTTTTGGGGGTTAAGCAGCTTCAACATCGATAGTTCGTGCCTTGATTTAATAGTCTGCCAAATGCCAATTGCAACTGTTGAGAAATAATGAGCCAAAGAGGCTGGAAGGAGAAATACATTTGTATAGTTTGACATTCACTCGCCTCTCACTGAATCGAAGGTTGGATTTCCATACGAATTGAGTGCACAATTTGATTGCACCGCTAATGAATTGCATTGTGTCATATCGAATGCATTTTGACATCAGTCAGTCAGTCAGTCATTCAGTTGCTTACCCATTTATTGAGCGTGTGAACCGAAGAGTTTTGTCTAAAACAAAATATGTAAATTTAACTAGATTGTATTTCAGTTGGTCGACTGCTCTATAAAAAAAAAAAAAAAATTGATGTGGCAATTGAGGGAAATTAATAAATTTGCTGTAACTCTAGATGGGCCAACCAAACAAAGAAGAAGAGAGGAAGTACCATGAGAAGGAGGAGTACATGGCCCTCTGGTCACGTCACACGCTTAGTTGGCTTCATTTGCTAAGGGCGCGTTCGCTCTTTAATGTTTATTTAACCCAAACCCTCTGATAAGCTCATAGATAAGCTGTCTGTCTGCCTGCCTGTCTAACTAACTATTAACTGGGGGATGGACTTAGCTGAACTTAACTGAACTTAAATGACTCATCCAATAAATCGAAGTGTCACTAGTTGGGGTTTGTTTAATTTGTCAATTGGACATTATCGCAGCACAGTGGATTCGTCCACTCCTCCCAGAAAGCAAAACTTTTGTCTTGATGCTTTTGTCTAATTAAAGATACATTCGCATTGTGTGGAAGCTGCAGGCACTCAAATCTCAGAACAATAACCGGAAAATGAGTGTGTGAGGCGAGTGTGTGTGTGTTTTTAACTCAAATAGTAATAAAGTGGAAAGCATGACGAATGCCAAATGAAGAGCCAAACAGAAGACAAGACCAAGAGCAAGACCGACCTACAACATTATGATGATAATGATGTTTATGTGCCGATTCTCGAGAACTTAAGCGGATTACATACAAGGCAAAAGTGTTACGAGCTCACTAAAATGAAGACTACGCCGCCATATGTCCATATGGCATATGGCAATCGGGGACAGACAGAGGGGCCGCCTCCCTGCAGTAGGGAGTAAGATAGGATGGGTGGGGGTAGGTAGGTAGGTGGATGGGTGGGGGTAGACAACCCCATTGACTTTGCCTGCATTGAACAGGCATAAAAATGAAGGCGATTTGCATGAGTCGAAGGCCGGGCAAAGTGATCTCCATCCCCCCATGTTGGGGAGATGCTGATGATGTTGATTCTGTTGCCGTTCCTGATGCTGATGCTGATGCCAAAGTCAACAAGAACAAGAATAACGCTGCTGGGTCTCAAGTGCAGTCATCGCCAGCGTCATTAAAAATGTGCATTTTGCATTTGTAAGCGGGGGGCGGCTCATGTCTCTGTCTTTGTCCCTGCCCTTGCCCCCCGCCCTCTCCCCCTCTCCCTTTCTGTTAGGGCGCCAAATTGCAAACAATGTACTACATACAACAATGAACAGGAAACAGCCTTCTTTTTCTTTCTTTCTCCCCCGAAAGAGTAGATGACAACAACAACAGATTTCTCATTAAAATTAAAGCCCTAAACCCTGTCAAGCAGTGACTGTCAAACCCAAGGCATTTTATGTGCAGTTCACATTTGAAAGTTTTCATAAATTCGAGAATATGTGGCACTACAGTGATTGATAAATGTATATGCCTGGCTAGCACACGTGCAGAGACCGAAATCCCAAATCAAAAAAATGAAGGAAAATAAAGAAAACCTAAACCCAAGCCCAAGTCCACAACCCACTCTTGGCATGATTTATGCCTTGCAATGTGACAAACACGTTGCATGTTGTCATTTTTCTCTTTTTGCTCTGTCACATTCCCCTGTCTCTTTCTCCCTCTCCCTGAGCCCCTCGCATTGATATGAAACTTATTTTTGTGGAAAATGCCAAAGCATTGAATGTCAAAGTGTAAAATTTTATGTCGTTTTCCAGTAGATGGAATTGAAATTGAATAAACTCTAGGATCGCATTGTATAAATAAGAGTTTAAACAAAGAAAAACTAAATATTTAATATAAAAGAGCCAGGTACTAAGCACGGTGACTTCAGGTGACTGGACCCAATAACAAATGGACTGTGGATGTAACCAGTTGAGATCGATTGATCTTTGGACCAGGCAAAGGAAACAAGATCTTTAGGTGTTATGGTGATACTTGTGCTGGATTTCGAGATATAATTCTATGATTTCACCTCTCAAATGTATTACGAATGCCTATGAGGTATATTCATCTTTACATTATGCGATTTGATTAATAACGTTTAAAATATTCAAATTGAATACAAACAAGAGCAGTTAGAACAAGCTCAGTAATTGTAATTACAATTTACTCTCCTCTCCTTATACGAAATTTACGGTCTATTCCCTTTTTAGCGATCTACAAGTTTGGACGTATTACACATTAAACAGTTGTTGACCGTTAGTTATGAATTCCCGACACGTAGAAAAAGCTTTCACGCACTTTAATTAACATATATGTATGATGATGAGAAACGAATGACCCACAGAGAGAGAGAGAGAGATAGAAAGAGCATAGTTCACTCGACCATCAGAGATCACAGAAGACATAAGTGTAAACAGTTAAAGCAGTTAAATCAGTAGCCAGAAAGCAGTTAAAAGACAAAAGATTCTTCCACGAGTAGCTATATAGATCTTATTCAAAGTGCAATCACAATGAGCTCATGCTCCATTCCCCCAAAAGTGTCTGAGCTCATGTATATTCTCATTAACACTCCGTCAACGTTTCTACAGTTTGAAATGCACACTTGGGGGCGTTTTTAATGGTTGATGTTGTTTGCAACTGGTTTATGGATATCTACCTACCCATTGATATGTTCGTGTTTTGTTATATCGTTTATTAAACACCAAAACATTGACCTAATAAGGCAACTTGTCGCAGCGCCAACTTGCTACAGTTTTGCGACAATTTCATTAGCCAAAAATATCGAAATAAAAGCGAAAGGCGAAGACAACGAACGACAACACAAATGACTTTAAATTATGCAAGGTGTCTGATTGATTTTCAAATGCTATAATTAATAAAAGATCTCGAGGGCTAAATAAAGCGCACAATCCATAATTAATTATAGTTTTATATATCTTTAATTTCAAGTTGCATGCCGAGATGACCCAATTCGTGCGCAATGAACCCAAACAATGAGGTAAACGAATATCGTCATCGTCTATATAATATGTACCTACATATATATCGTGAGGACCATACATTACAATTGGCTGCGACAATTTCTCCTTCTTGGTGTTCCCACACGCGCCCACGGGAAGTAATTTACTCAGAGCACTAACATAAAAGGTGCACGCCATCGAAAGGGCGGCCAACATTACTTCGAGTCACGGCCAAGTGAGCAGCTGGAATGGCAGACCCAGAAGGAATGACTTTCAAACTGTGGCCCTTCTTGTGAGGCTTTCTTTGACTTTGGTTTCGACTTTACTTTGGTTTGATGCAGTCCCAAAACCCCTTGGCTCATGCACATCGAAGCTGCTCCGTTTTCCACTCGGCTGCATTTGGTTGCTGCTGTTACTCATTGTCTTTGTGTAACTTTGCACATTTAAATTACAAACAGCTGACAATAGTTTGCCGCCAGCGACCAAAGACCAGCGAGTGGTTGCCCAATCTTCCCTTCCTTTCCGTCCGTCCCACTTACCACTTACCCATTACTCTCAGCTTTTGCTCCCTTTCCCTTCCGGAATGGAAGCGACCCTTCTTCGTTATTTTCATGCGCTTGGCTTGCTTTTCTCATAATATAATTGCGCGTGTGATGGATGTTGATCAACGGCTAGACGGAGCGAAGACTTTTAGCTTTCAACTTGAATTACCCACACACTGTGAGACAGAGCGACGAACAGGGGGGCAGGAGCAGAGAGAGAGGCGGCTGGGACTGGCACTCCCCTTCTTTGAGATCTTGTCCCACGTTTCTGGGCTTGAGAATTTCGGCAACGAAGCGTAAAACATGAATAACATAATGACGAGGATGATGATGTTTGGAAGTCGTACTCTTCCTAGAACTTGACATGTAGTTAAATTACTGTCCCAACCCAAGCCAAGCCAAGTCAATCTCCCCTTCCACTCGAAAGCACCGCGGGCAGGTGAGAGGGTTTCCTTACTTAGAATTTTTGCATGTTGACAACTATTTTACAAAATGGTTTCCTGTTTCTTTGTTTCTGCTTCGTGTTTTTTTTTTTTTTTTGCTGAATTTTTTTCTAATTACTTTAGATGCGACGTTGACGATGTTGGCGTAGTTTCCATTCCATCGAATCGGGTTATTGATTAAACAAGAAATTGGGAACACAGGAAAACTGTTTACCTGACCAAAACAAGGTGCCAACAATGTAGGTGATGGTGGATGGTGAATGGAGGTCTGAACGAGCTCAATGAATCGAGATTTGCATATGTGAAAAGTTTACCAAAAAAAAAAAAGGAAAAGAAGAAAAATAATCGAAAAATCGAAAACTGTCCATTGTATATCCAAAGGATTTGCGAGAGAACTCTCTGCTGGACAGGTAACAGACGGGCTGTCAGTGTCGAGAACCTGGTGCACTGCAACTACAGTGAAAGCAAAAAGTTTTTCCACATGCGAGATTGAAAGTTATTCAGCCCAAAACGACATGTATTTCATTATTTGATTTGTATTTTGCTGCGTTGGCGTTTCATCAACATTCACATTCACTTTTTTTTTGGGTGCTTTTGGTTATGTATCTGTAGTATCTGTAGATGTTCACAGATTCGGCAAACAAACTAGGTCAACGCACGTCCGGCTTGGTCCCCGTTTGCTCCTTTCCCCCCCAATTGGCCTGGTACATTTTTTCTTTTCGCCACTTAACACTCGAGCATCGTTTGTCTTATTCATTTGCATCTGCTGTCTAGAGGCTGCTGCATTCATTATTCATTTATCCCTTTGCCAACGAAAACAGACCCGAACTGGGGGGCCCACAATTAGTTGGTGACTGTCAAACTGTTTGCAGCGACAATTGCCACAAATTGCTTCCTAAGTTGCTGTGGCACTTATTTATAGCAAATCTTTTGGGCGTCAAGTGAATGCCCACAAGTGCCTCCCCCTGCCCGTTTCCCTCCATCCATCCCTCCATCTGCCTGGCATGGCGACTTATTGGCTTGCATTTTATGGAAAGGCAACGGAGCCAAATGGAAACAGACGATGAAAATCATTCTGCTGACTTATTTATGATAGCAAAAGACTGAAGAGATTTAGGGACTGGGTGAGACCGGTCGATGCCCATGGAAAATTCCTACACTTGTTACAGAAATTACTCTTTGTATCAAACTTCAACGGATTACAAGATGATTCAGATTGAAATTAAAACTCAAATTCTTTGTTATTGCCAGATTCATTCACCTTACATATAAATTAATAAATTAACAGCTCGTAAAATTGCAGCAGTCTAAATGAAATGCAATAGTTTAGACACGCAATATAGTCGAATCGAGCCATGGATTTAAATGCAACTGACCATAGAAGAGTAATTGGCTAAAAAGACATTCCACATGGGTTTTCAGCAATCAATCATTGACATCCAGTTTGGAGTGAGGATTGCTTTTTCAGTTTGGGTTGCTTTGGTTTGGTTTGGTTGGTATTGGGATTGGGATTGGCCAAGTTGCATGTTGCATTGCAATTAAAGAGAAAAAAGCCAACAGACAAAACAAGATTTGCAACAACAATTGCCAGAGTCATGCAATGCGGTGCGGCGTTAAATTGGCCCCAAAAAGTGAAATGCAAAATACACAAAATGAAAATTTAACACACACAGAGTTGAGCAATGATAAAACCATAAACAAAACAAAAACACAACAACAAAAAAATTCAACAAAATGTGGCCATTGGTCAGCAGATTTAAGTGAATCAAATAATGTGCAATGCATTTAACACTTTCAACATGGCAACAACAACAACAACAACAACAACAACAACCAACTTACAATGGCGATGATTCATACCAATGTCTGCGTTACAGTTTGGAAGTCATTGCCAAAAAAAAAAAACAAAAAAACAAGAAGAAGCCAAAGACCTGGCTCAACTTTCTTTTTACGAAAAAAATTCATGAAGAAATTCACCCAGCAAAATGTTGAATCGCAGGGTTAGCCAAGAAGGGGGGGCAGGTGAATTATACTCAATGTTGTGGGCGTGTTAACCATTTTTATTTTACATTTTTAGGGTCTTTTTTTGTTTGCCCCAAGCTCATTTGGCCCCAAGCCAAGGGGTTTTTGTCTTTGCTAATGAATTTTTACATCAAACATTGCAAGTAATTTCATTTAGAAACTTTCTTTGCCACAATCTCCCAGTTGCCTCTGTTCCCCCCCGCTCAGACCCACAAACCATAAACAAAACTGCCTGAAGCAAAGTTAATGAAAACTGAAAAAAAAAAAACCGAAAACCGAAAACAATACCAAATGAAATATAATAAAAACCGGAACAAAATCTTGAGATACTTATTATCTTGCTGCTGAAATTGACACGCACGCGATTTCGAACCTTGGGCCATGTTTTTGTTTTTGCTTTGTTTTTAGACGCATTTGAATTTTGAAAGACTAAAACAAAATACACAGAATCAAAAATTTGATCTGCCCCCCTCCCACAAGCGACTCGAGAAAAATTCAATTAACACAAAAGCATAAAAAAGTGACGGAAAACAAATGAGATTTAATTATTAATTGAACTACAGTCAAGGTTTTCTTTGGCCATAAAATTTACATATGTACAAAATATATAGGCATATATCAATGTCTGTGTGTATCTACCAAGATATATGTCTGTACATAAATGCAGAGTTATATCTGAAGATCATTATTTATGAGGCGAATGAGGTCAAGAGAGTTGAATTTTGCCAAGTGCGAGCAAAAGATGAGGGTGGAGATGATAGAAAGAAGTGTGTGCACAAGAGGAGAAAAATTAACAAGGTTGGAGATTAGAGAATCCAATCAAAACAAGTCCAAATATTGTATAGCAACGACAAAATAATGTATCAAATAATATAATAAACAAGGTTTTTAAATGAAATCGTAAACTTGTGTTATCAATAAATAAACATGGATATTGATTGCTTCAGAATAAAATGATTGATTATGAAACTTGACTTAAGTCTGTAAAGTTTTATAAACGTATTTTGCCAATACCTAAAAGTAAGCAGTCAAAAGAAGTAGTTGGTCTTCCTCGCCTCTCTTTAAGCCAACTGTGTAGTTGTCTTTGGCCTTTTCAACTAAATTTAGGTGTAATGTTTAGAAGAAACACTCAGCTTGAAGAAAAATCACAGAAAAACTTTGGGCGCTACCTTGGCTTAGTTTTGCCACACATATTTGTTTTCATTTGATATTCAGCAGTCGTTACCCGTTGCCCGCTCCTTCTGAAGACCTTCTACTTGGGTTTCTGCTTACACAATGCACTTTAATTCGAGCCTAAGCTTCAAGAATCGTAGTCATTGTGAGTTAAGATCACTTTACCTATCCACTAGCATTCAAATTAACACAAGAGTTGAGCAACAAATGTCGACTTTTGTTTAACTTTAACTGGTTTTATGCGCGGTTCAACTTTCAGTTTTCTTACTCGCCCTCCTCCGGCGGACAGGGAAAAATGACAAGCGGAAAACATTGTTTAAAAACTGATTAGAGGAATACAGAATGCGAAAATTATAAAAATTAGCAGCAAATTATTTATGAACATGGGCGTGTTTAGAATTTAGATTCAAGGCTATTAGCATGCCAGCCAATTGTCTCTCAAACTCGTCAATCTCTTGGCCATCTCCAGCTTTTATGGTCTCCATCAATGAGTGGCATGGCTTTGACTTGGCTTAGCCATGTTCTAAGAGGTCTAGATGTGATTTGTTCTTGGCCATTGTCTATATTTCTAACTGCTTTTGTGCCGTTTGCTTATTTGTTTGCCTGTTTGTCTGATTAACTGTTGTTTCCACCTAAAGCAAACGACCTTACCTTTAATTTATGCCCAAAAAAAAAGGCACCCAGTCGTATGCCATAGCGGCCTTGTAATAGTTGCTAGAGTTTCCAATTTTCATTTCGGTGGCTTTTCTCTCCCTCCCACTCTTTTTCATCACCATCTCTGTCTTGTGTGGAATACCGGAAAAGCATTGTTATTGCGTTTCGACTGGCATTTCAACTTTCGCTTTGGTGAGAAAAGTTGAGTGAAAAGTGTATGTTGTCTGTTTGTTTCTTTGGTTTGCTTTTGCTGTCATTCAAAGGAATTAGCTGACATAGAAAGAAACAAATTAATCAGAGATACCAGACAGCAGGCAGTAGACAGCTGATAGCTGATAAAACCAACTCAAGTTGATCACTGATGCGTTGCTATAGATGATATACTACAGTCACATATACATATCTGCACCCAAGGCTGACAGCTAAAGCCGATCAGTGTCTCTCTTTTGGTCACTTGGCATTTTCATTGAGATGATTTAAAACAAGTTTTGCACAAAAAATCAAAGAATACACCAAATGAAAACAATCGCTCATCATTAAATAACCCTGATATTACAATGATTCAATTGTTATGCACTAATAAATGGCTCTCGATCAATTCGAAACTGATTTATGAGACTTTAAATGATTAGAATAGATAAAACAAACAAATCAGTTGAGAATATGTATATATTGTTATACACTAGTTAGTAAAATGAAACTTGTTTATAGATCAAGTTTATTAGAAGTCTCTAATCATTTAATGTATACTCGTTGTATATTTGTCTCGTTACTCGCAACTCGCCACTCGCTGGATGAGATCACCAAGAATGCTCTATATCTAATTTGCAAAACTAATTCATTAATGGATCCCCGTTGCAATTTGTCTATATACTCGTTACTCGCTACTCGCTGAAATCGATCGTTTTAAAATTCTACATATCTAATTGGTAAAACTATTTCCACTTCCACTTTGGTATGTCTCAAAGTTCTGCAAGTTGACTTTTTTTGGTCAACTGTTTGCTAACTGTTGTTGTGTATATTTGCGGTTGGCTTTTTATTATAGTTGGCCAAAAGGTCACGCAAGGGCCGAAACGTCTGTCAGAGAGCACGCGGCATGCCACACACAAGAAATTAATGGCCATCAAGTGCGAAAAAGTTCATTTCTCTTCTTGATGATGTTTTTGTTTTTAGTGTCTCTTGAAAACTGTCACAGAAGGCGGCAAAAAACAACAAACACCAGCGACATAGTCGACCTGGTCATCGGCTACAGTGGGCTCAGGTGCGAATGACAAATCACCCAATCCCATCCCATGCATATCATCTCATGGCATTTAGTTCAACGAACTATGACCGAAGGGCAGTCAGAGTGTAAAGCCTCAAGTAAAGTGTTGTGCTAAATCGTAACTAATCGCCTTGATGACCTTAATTCATTCAACACTTTTTCCATAATTGTTAACAATTTGTATGGCTCTCTCAATAATTGCCAAAAATAAAAACCCTCCGCTTCATCCCCTCTCTCTCTCTCACTCTTTCTCTCTGTTGGGGCTTCTATTCTAATTAGCCAAACAACATTTAATTAGCCAAAGAATTTTATTATTATTAACCCATTAATGCCCTTTATTTCAGGGCCGAGGCTTGGGGAGTTGTTAGCCAAATAGCATTCGCATTCGCATTAGGTTGAGGTCATCCATTTGGGAGGAAATTTAAATGGAATTAATTCCATTACGGCGGCAACTAAGTGCACTGATGATCTAAGCGAAAATTTTATGGAAAAATTCACAAAACGAAAAGAAAAACCACGAAGAAGAAGTTTTAATGGTTCATTTTGCACCTGCGTTTCTTCCATTGGCTTTGCGGTCTGTGGCTCATTTTTGTGCAAACGCGTGCCAAACCTAAAGTATAAAATTTCTAAAATTGACAGCAGCTGTTGGTGGTTGGGTCTGGTTGCTGCTCAGGCCACAACAGCTGACACACCGACACGAAAGAGCCAAGTGGAGTAAGTAAGTCAAAAAAACGAGAATAACAAAAAGAACAGGTAATTAATAAAAAGACACACACACACACAAACCGACTAAAATCCAAGTTGGCCGGAAATATTGTGGCCGTGGGTGAACAAAGAAACTGAAACCACAGCCGGTCCGGTACGGTTCGGTCCGGTCCTAAGGCAGGCATCCTGTTGAGCTGTGTCTATCTTTCTCTCTCTTTCTTTCCGTCCTTTAGACAGTGTGTCCCCAACTGGACAGCTGTCAGTACAGTTTCCTGCTACAGTTGTAGAGTCATTGGCCGCAGCATGACGTCATCGTGACACACTTTTATTGACAGTTTGTTAAGCAAATAAATTGAAATTGAGGTTAACCCTAGGCCTATGATTAGGGACAGTCTGGCAATCGAATTAATGATTGGACAGATAATACAATTCCCTCCCCCTCCACCATCCCATTATGATGACAAAGTAAGTTTATTGTTTTATTGCTGTATACACACACACATACATACATACATATGTACATACTAAAGGTATGAATATAGTGAATAAAACATGACTTTAGGGTGGGTCCATCCTCGAAATGTGGACACGTGGTATATGGAAAAGTGGAGCGAACAAATTGCGTGTCACTGAGGTAAAAAAAGAAGGAAAATTGTTTCAGTTTTCACAGTTGATGTGTGACAGAAGCAGTTGTCGAGCCATAAATCACCAAGGAGGAGAGAGAGAGAATTTAGTATGCATTACAGTTTGATTGCAACTGTGCAGTTTGAGAAGCACCAAGGGAGGGGGTAAGCAAAAACTTGCTTACTGTCAAACAGGCAACTCTTTAAAGTGCTGTGACCAGGCATACCATAAATTTTAAGCCATTGCCAGACATTTTTATTAATGACGCAAGCCAGTCAATTCCCCTCCCCGCTCCTGCTCCGTCCCCTCTTTTTGCTGTCTCTTATGCAAACAAGTGGCAAGTGTCCAAGACCAAGACTTGATTTCCTACTACTTGCCCCTGCTGCCGACTTTAAGAACACCAACATGTTGGCTCGATCTACGCTTGCATAATTACAAATGCAGCAAACAAAAAAAAAGGCAAGGAAAAGGCAAAAAGTGGCCAATGCAGTTAGATTTGCGTTACCGTTAGTGGCAGCAGAAACAGAGAAAAAAAACACACACACAGAATGTATCTGAGAGATATTTTTTTTTCTTTCTCATAATCAAAGTCTAACAAAGTTGCAATAAAATTTAAGACTATTTTGTCTTGGCAAGAGGCATTCCACAGGGGAAGGGGATGTGGGGGGAGGGGGGTCGGCAGGGGTACGGCAAAGATATATGCATTGTGTTACCATTATAATTATTTACCAGGCCATAAATTATGGGAATATTTTTTGTTTTGTGTCTCTCAGAAGATGGCAGAAGCAGGCTTAGACATAGAGAGTTGCCACATCGCTTAATTACCCAGCGGGCCCATCTAATGTGTGAGTTTTGTTGTTCCCTCTTTTCAAGTTGGCTAATGAAACATTTTGCTCACAAGTCTCAAACGAGTTCATTAAACTTGCATCATAAAACAAAACAACAAAAAACCAAAACCTATCAACATTTTGCCAAGCTGCGTCTAGTCGTTTACGATGATGATGTCGGCGATAATGGGCAATGGGTCTACATACAGTGAGAGAAATCCATTTTGAATCCAAACTACAATTAGAAGCCAAAAAAGGGAAAACAAACTCTTCATATGCCTCACTCTTTATCAGTTGAAGGTTGCTTCATTGAAGAATATCTATGTAGGTATATGGTGAATTTCATTGAGATAAGATAAGCCAGTTTTGACTGACTATCAGAAAAAGAGAGTAGATAACTTCAAGGTATCTATTCTATACTTTACAATTTATCAACGTCCCTCACCTCACCCACCTCAGTTCATTAATTTCTTGCAGTGCATTTCACTTAGAAAGTGGCCTTGAAAGGCTCTCTCTCTCTCCCTGTTTCACTCTTTCACTTTAATTTCAAATCAAATATAAATCATTTATCAAGTGAATGCATAGACTCAACTCGCAGGCTCCATTAGCTTGGTAAGTGAGTAATTAATCATTATTGTGTTGTTTAATTGCTTAATTAAGACCACTAAACGATGACGTCTCGGTTTCACTTCGTCAATTTTTGCAGAGCAAACAATTTTGCCTAATGCCTGGACAAACATCGTCATTTCGACTCATACTCAAAGTCAAACTCAGACTGATGGCCCAAAAAAACTCATTTCCGTTAACCGAGACCTTCCATTCATCAAAATGATGTCACTCGCAATGACAACAAAACGGAAGATGGTCAAGCCAAAGCAAAAACCCAAAAGAAAACATAAAGGGAAGGAAGACCAAACCAAACCAAACGAAACGAAACCAAACCAAAATGAACTCTTGTATGTAATTAAAAGTTGTTGTCACAAGAGTTTTGAGTTCGAGTTTCCCACACACACACACTCATACGCTTGATTGGTTACCATCTCTTACCCATCCTCGAGAGAGGGTAGTATCATCTGTCGGTGGGTTCGAGGTGAGGTTTTTGCGGTGTCATGATTAACATGTCATTGGAAAGGTTAAGGACTGTAGGGAACATGCATAAAAACCTATATATGTATGTATCTGGATAATTAAACAGCCAAGTCGGCACCTGTTCCTGGTCTATATAGTCTATGGTCTAAGCCGCTTAAAACAGCAACCTGACTAGGCATGACAAGTAGGGATTTGAAGTGATTAAAAAAACTTAAATATTTCATTAGATGGCAACGCGTTGTAAATGCCTCACCAATTACATTTACTAAACTAAAGGAGGAGGGATGGACCCATCCCGTTTAGACCACGAGTCGGCGGCAGGCAACTAATCGGCTTTAGCCCATAAATTTCAAAAATTTCATAAAAATAAAACTCGTCATATTTCAAATAGTGAGTCTGGTCTGGTGGAGATTCCAAGCAGCAAATGAATGAATACAAACCTGCAAAGAAAAGTGAAAAAATATTTGGATTAGTTTTGTGAGAAAAGGGAAAAAATGTTTGGATGCCAAAAGGCATCATCCCTACTCCGCCTCCGCTTCGACCAACATACTTCCGCTGCCTTTATATAAAAGATTTACGTACAAAATTTTGATGCCAACGGGTTTTTTTTATTACAACGTGGGAAACGCTGCGAATTTAGGTCTAAGGGGAATTTTCCTTACCACTGCGCGATTTATGTGAATGCGCAAAAAAGATGAGAAAATCCTTTAAACTGAAAGAAAAATAGGTCACTTTGCGTGCGATTTTGTACTTGCTCAACTGATTTGTAATGCAAATGAAGCAAAGTTTAGCGCCAGAAAGGATACACCGACGTCCTGTGTATACTAGAGTGAGAGTGTGTGTAGTTGCCACATGTAGAAGGAAATTCTGAAGGAAACATGACACGGACGAGAGAAAGAGAGAGCGAAGGGGAAAGAGAAATGCACTTTACATGGCCTGGGAAACAATTGCTAAGAGCCAATACATCGAGGCAGGTGCAGAACATGAAAGGCAAACGGAAAAACAGACAATGTTTCAGAGTCCAACTCAGCGGGGGTGAAGTAGGTACATCCATCCACTCAAGTGGCAGAACAAAATGAACCAAATTGCCACGGATGTGCGTGCAGGACGCAAACGTGAGACTGAGAATTGACTAGATGATGACGACGACTGGGAAACGTTCTTAGTTAGCTTGGTCTTCGTCTCGCTCTGGGCTAGATAACGAGCTTAATTTACGCGTTCTGCTATATAAGCCAATTTATAAACGACTGCAAACTCATTAAGTGGAACGGAACCCACGAGCGGAAGTGCCGGCTAACGAGGTGCAAGGATGCCACACACACACACAACCCTATGAGGATGATCAATTTGAGCAGAACAGACAATCCATGTTCAAATAGGAAGTAGTCGTAAACCATTCCGAATTACCAAAAAGGAAGCTAACTGGTAATAATGTTCATTGTTGGGCAGTAATGGCAAGCAGTGCAGGGCCGGACTATGCGGTTACAATTACTTCATGCTCGAAACTAGAAGACAATCGTCAACAAACAATTTGTTGTTGTGTCTAAATGTTATAATCCGGGATCTAATATTACCCAATTGTATTGAAGTGAGTGAGCTCATTTCAATTATGGGGTTCCACCTACTCCACATTTTTTTGCAATTCGCTCATGGCGTGAAGAGAGACAGAACGAACTCCGGTATGCGGTATGTTCGTGCCTGGACAACATGCTTCATTAGAAATGTAACATGTGCTTCCCTTGCCCCCATTCCGCAACCTGGTGTCTCTCTCTCTCTCTGTCTCTCTCTGTTGCAATGCATTTAGAACATGGCCAAAGGATTACGCAAATGGCAAGCAACACTCACTCCCCTCGCATGGCCAGGCCGCAGGCCACCGCCCAACGCCCATTTACCTCTACGGAAAAAATGCGCTGAAGCCTGAAATTGTTCGCCATCATCTCGGCGAACTGCTGCTGAATGCCTCGTTGCATTTAAATATTAATAAACATGGCGTGCCAAGCAAAACGCGTCCCCCGTCTCCTCCACCTCCTCTACCCGTTCGAAGTGGGGCTTACAATTTTTTGGGTGAACTCGTATGTGTGGCAGCTACGTGACTTCCATGAGTCAACCAAAGCCAGAGCCGCCAGTCAGCCTCCCTTCTACTGCTACACCTACATCCATTTCCCAGCATTCTGAACTTTGGCCAAAACGCTGGGGAGTCATGCAACAAAATATTTGCCCCAGCTCTTTCAGCCGCACCTTTTTTTTTGTTTTTTCTCTGCTCGACATGTCCATTTACTCAATTCTTGTATTTTTTCCTCTCTGCTTTTATTTTTTTGCCCACAAACATACGTACTTATGGATAGATGTCTACCCAACTATATTAATTCATAGTTTGGGGCCAGAATAAAAGGGTTGGCTGAGTTTTGTTTAGCTGGCGCCAGGCGTAAATTACGATGGGCAAGTGCTGAAACGCCCAAATGCAAAATGACACAGAATTAGCCATTTCGGAAGAGTAATCAGATATGATCTGAGAGCTAATTTGGTGATTAGAAATAGACAAAGTCAAGATGTAATTTTTGATTTGGAATCATAGGAGAGTAATCGAAAATAATTTGCATTAATAGTTATCAATTTCAGTTACTGTCCATGTGTAAGGCCAAGTTAATCTTTTTTAACTTTGGTCTCTGTCAGGTTTCTAGAGACTTGGCAACAAGTAACTTGCCTTCTCGACTTCTAGACCAATATATATGACATCATGCCCAGCATGAGTGTAGATCTCATTCAGCTAAAGAGAAGCAGACAAAAAGAAAGAAAGAAATAAAAAATATATAAAGAAATAATACGACAGGCTGGGTTGGTTGGCCAAGACACGATAGACGACATCGACATCATCTTTGACTCTTTTGGACATAAAACAATTGGCCACAACGAACGATCGAGACTGACATTTAAATGTCATTTGACAGCTGACAGAATGGCAATGGCAATGGCAATGCCAAAGCGAATGGCAATGCCAATAAGAGGAAGGAAGGCTTTCACCTGGCGACCATACATATATGCGGTTGGCTTGTCTTTGATAGTTTGACCATTAACCGGACGGAGGACAACCGGCGGAAACGAATGTTCCAAGTTTACGACAAATTCATTTGGTTAACAGTCCATTTGACCTTTCGTTGGCATTTTACAAGCGAAATGGCCTTTGAATGTTCGAACTCCTCCCCCGAACCCCTCCCTGCAGTGCCTTTAGATGTTTTTTGGAGGGGGTGTGGCTCACACCAAAATTATCACATATCGGCGGCAAGAAAACAAAGAAACAAACAAAATCAATATTGTTTTTTTGTTTTATTCTGCTTTGTTTTTATCATATGCAAATAAACGCTCGAGACAAAAGCAATTTTGTTGGTCTTATCTATTGACCCGGCCGAATGGAAGTTGGAGAGGTGAACATTTATCTATTTGCTTAGTTGTTCATTTGTTTTGGAGCTGCAACACAATTAGCCGCAAATGCAAGTGAGTAAGTCAAGATAAGGTATAAAGTGACCTAAACCGAATGGCTGTCAAACTGTTTAGGACTCATCCAATAAAAGACAGATGCTTTTCAAACCATACAATGCTTATAAAACCTTTGCGGAACGTGACACAAAGTCAACTCGTTGATTTAATCATCAAAACTTATGATACCCCTTTTTGCCATAATTTAGTCACAAAATATTAAAACTAGAAATTAAAGCGAACGACATTGTGTAATTTCGCTTACAAATGGGGCGTGGCACGCACACACACACACACTCGCACGCAGAGTTGCAGTTAAAAACTCATATTCCATGAGTGGTTTTCATTGCTCATTTCCCTCACCCCACGCCACCAGACCTGGGACGTGACATCAACACATGGTCACCATTAAAAAAAAAAAAAACCAAGAAAAAAAGAACAAACATACAGAAAAACAATCTTCAGGTAGTCGCCACAGCCGCAATTCGTCGAAGGTTCAGGCGACGCGTCGCCTTTTGTCATTAAACGAACGACGAAGGGCAGAAGGGAGGCGCCACCTACGCGGCACGAGTCCTCTAATCATGTCGTACCTCATCATCCTCGACAAGGATAACCACCACATCGAGTGGGTTCGACAGGATGTCGATTGTGAAAGCAAATGTAACTGGATTTGAACGTGGCAAAGCAAAGTCAGCTCAAAGGCAATTTGCAGCAATTAAAGCTAAATTTGTATCTATCAGTTTGTGTGTGCGAAATTGCCGTTTGTCTATCCATTAGCCAGCGATTCGTTCGTTTTTTGCCTTGCTTTTACTCAATTTAGTTGCCATTGACATTTGAACTTGTTGCTTTGATTGAAATAGACTAAAGCCAAAAGAGATGCCAGAGCAAAACAAAAGATTTATTTCTAGTGAATGGAATTGAATTGAATAGAACTATACGAGAATGGACATTTTGATAGTTCTTCTCGAAATTTATTGAACTTAGAACCTTCCCCATTCAGCCATTCTTTTGTGAGTCAAATGCCGCCTTTTCCATATCATTCGTTAGGTTTCCACACCTATGCATCATCGTCATCATCCTCCTCATCCCACGAACTGAATTCTCATCAATTATGCGACTTGATTCCTCATAAATCGAAATATATACATATAAATTGTTTTTTGTTTTCGAGTGTTCTAATCGACAACGAAATGGTTGACTCACGACACTCAGAACTCACGAAAATTTGATAATTGGAATTCCTTAAAATGTGTATATCAATCACAGACAAATATATCCAACCCATGAGTGAACTCGAAAAGGTTTCTTAAAAGATTTATAGACATTACACTATAGCAAGGCAATTAGTTGGCTAATATATCTATCGCACTTCAGATCGGATCGGATCATTTTCTTGGTTTATAATTAATTTATCAGGACTATATACTTACATATGTAACTTATTATGACTTTCAATTTAACAATGAATCGAATAATATTCGGCCTAAGTCTGATTTGTCTTGAATCGTTTAAAGAGTTTGTGTTTGTGTTGGACAGTGTATCTTTGATTTGTATTTGATTGCAATGTCATTGCAATTATTGCAATTCTTTGGCAATGGCTGAATGAATGGATGGATGGATGGATGGCTGAATGGTTGTGCTATGAACGGGGGGTGACTGTGACTGCGACTGTGAGACAGAAACTACATTTGGCCACACCTTGCCAACCGAATTGCTTCCAGTAACAATAACAACAATCATAATAACAATAATATTAACAATAACACAGAGAGAGAGAAAGAGAGAGAAAAAGAGCACTTTGTAATTAGCCACGTTTGACTTTTTGTTGAGCAACAACAAAAAAAAAAAAAGTTAAAATAACAAAAACAGTTTACAAAAAAAATATGCCTTTCAAATCGAAAAAAACTGAAACTGAAAACCAGTTTGCAATTGTTAGTTACTACCTTACCTCACCTCACCACACCTCACATCCCCCCTCTCTACCTTCTGCTAGCATGTGTTCGTCAAAGTCGATTTTTGACCTTTTTGGACTGATTGAAAATTGAATTTGCGGTTTTCGGGGCAACCAATCTCTCGGCCAGTTAACGGAAAATTGATTTTGATTTTGCTTTGTTTTCAACGATTGTTTTTTGTTTTTTCCATGTTTTTCTATATTTTCTTTCTAATTAAAATGAAAGTTTTCTTTTCAGTCAAGAGAAATTGGCCATCAGATAGATAGATAGATGGGTAGACAGAGATAGCCATGCCGAGGCTGAGATGGTGATGGAGACGAGGCAAATTGAAATTGATTGAGATTGCGATTGTGATTGGATGTGGAAACCGAGAGGAATCTTTTGCCTGCCGGAGGCCACAGAATGCGAGCAAAATGCGAAATGCCACAAAATTCAAATGGACAAAAAATGTCGTAGAAAGCAAAAAACCGGAGAAGGAGAAAGAGAAATGAGGAAAATTACAATAATTGAGCAAACAATTTAAAGAGTGTAGAAAAAGTGTTTAAAGAACATCAAGAACTAAATCTTTGTTTTTGTTTTTTTGTATTGTGTTTTTATCAAAAAGCCGCAATGAGTTCATTTTTATTTACAAAAGCGAGAAATAATATTGAAGCTGAATTTTTAATGAAGATTTAGTCACATTAATCCTAATCATTAACATTATTTATGTACATACATATACGTATATGTATGTGTGTGTATTACGAATGAGAAGATTAACAATGACTGTTAGTAGAAAGTTTTATATATTGTATTCTGAATCCGCATCACGATTTCGAGTTGTCAATGATTCAATCGGTTCTGTATCTATATAATCTGATGATCGTATTGTATCATACAGCCAAGATCATTATAAGAATATGTATGTCTCTTTGAAATATTTATAGACAACTTAATATCAATCAAAGTATATATATATATATATATATTTTTATGGATACAGACGAATAAAATAAACAAGAGCACTTAAAATATTTGATAGGACAACTAATGTCATTTGTTTCGTAAGATATTCTAACTTATTTAAACAGAGAATAAATTTCCACAGCGTAATTCAAATGAATGCAAATGTTTTTGCCACTGGAACTGAATACAGTTTGAGAGGCATTCAGAAAAATAATGATTACATAAGCAGTGACAGCTTTTTTCCATTTTTTTGTTTAAAGAGTGAACAAAAACTTGTTCATTAAATACGAGAACTGCAAAAATTATATATTAACGGGGAGATGGGGGCAACTTGAAGACTCAGTCAAGTAAAAATGTTTTGTAAATAAAACTTGTTTAACATATACAACAAATACCAACAGCCAAAAGCAACAACTACAACTACAACTACAACTAAAACCAGTGCCAAGTGTTGTTTGCATGTAAATTTTTAATGGCACAAGTTTTCCATAAAAAATAAAAATAAAGAAAAATATAAATAAATATATGACTCGCGCATTGCCAACAAAAAACATAATACAAAAACAAAAATGCGAAAAGAGAGAATAAAAGAAAAAATTTTTTGATAAAAAAAGAGGATTCCAATAAAAGAAAATAAAATGAATTGAGAGATTAAATTTAAGAGAAGTTTAGACAAAGCTTCGTTACTTGATTGATAAGTTTATCGACTTGGAGGACCAACTCTAGTTAGTCCTTTTCGCTATGATGGGAGTAGGAGCTTTGCTGATCAAGGATATGACTATTTGTTGCATCTTTCATTTAGAATCAGCCTTTTGCACTTTAGTTAAAGGGTAGAACAAACAGAACAGGTTAACCCAAAGGCATTTCCATCTGGAATACGTAACAGGCTCATCCTCATCATATAAATCAAGCGAAAACCGAGAATTAATTATAAGGCTAAACGTCATGACCATATGTTTGATATATGTTCAGCTCGGCTTGGGTAAGGGAGCCTGTCGACACTCGAGTAGCCCTTAGGGCCAGAAGCGGCAGCAGCAGCCGCAGCGAAAAAACACTTGCAGCTGTTGTTGTTGGTTATAATATGTATGGAGGGGATTTGTATGAAGCGAGGGATGAGTGGGGGGGCATTGGAGGGGAATGCATGCGGTTGCATTATGGTTGTGTACCAGCAGCTGGTCCAGCAAGCAACTTAAGTGAGTGAGTAAGAAAGTTTTTCTGGGTCACCAACGCATTGAAAACAAACAAACAACCAACAAACAACATTCATGATAATCATGATGAAAGATGACGACGACCATGATGATGATGATGGCGATGATGATTGGGTTGTGGATGGCGACTTTTCTTTCTATGCTCCCCGGTGGAGAGCGGTGGTGGTGGAAAGGGGTTTGGGGCGCTCAGAAACAAAGATGTGAAAAACAACACAACGAAAGCCGCAAAATGATTCTCCAGTCATAGCCATGGGGATAAGCATCTCTCTTGTTTGGCATCAAATGCAGGCAGCCAGCCAGTCAGGCCTTCCTATGCCTGCATATCTGCAGTTTGCCATCGCCTTCTTGGTATTCGTGGCGTATGCGCAATATGGCCAACTTAGCCTAGAAACCAGAGACTGACAACTGAATAGACCAAACAACAACAACAAGAGCCGAACTCACTCATACCCTAAGACTGTAGAAAAACTTGAAATTTGACAGAAGAAAACAACAATAAGGAAATTATAATTATTATAAACTTTTTATGCCCCAAACGCGCGCAAAACATTTAAATGAGCGTTTCCAAGCACTTGGTAAAGCCAATTTTCCCCTAATGTCTTAGCCAATTAGGCTATTAACCCTTTGCCATAAAAGAGTACCTGGCCAATGGAAACCCAAGCAGAAAAAAATGGCATCGAGGCAACTCGGAGTGTACAATGCCTTGCAGCTCTCGAGCTGAGAGGCTTGAGATGATTATGATATACATAAATCTCTAGCATAGACACATACACACACACATACTTGCGAACCACGGGTTCAAAGACCGAAAGTTGGCTAATAGTTTCTATATACGTTTGGAATGCTCCTCTTCTCGTCTCCACTTCTCCACTCCCCATCCTCAATCGCGTCTTTTTCTCATAACCACTCAAGTCTCGTGCGACTCGTTCAGTGTGTGTGTGTGTGTGTGTGACCCAAATAGCGTTTAGCCAATTACAGTTTGTCTTCTTTTTCTATTTTGACAAATTAATATTGAGCAAATAATCGAACGCATTTGCCAATTATGTTAATTGATAGTAAAAGTCGCAATCAGACTCGAAATTTTTGTCTAGCTAATTAAGCGATTGAGCTTCGAGACTTTGAGATCTTGAAATGCAAAATGTTACAGCAATTAGTTTTGTCAAATCAAACAAACGACAAGGCCTAAAGCCATTAAAGCCAATTTTTTTTAGCGCCATTTTTGTTGCTGTGCATTCAGAGTCTCTCGTGTGCGTGTGTGTGCGGAAAACCCAAGGGGGTTTTGTATCTCTGTTGGCTCAGCTGTTGCAAACAGAGAAAAAAAGACAACATTTATAGCCAAATTTAGGCCAGTCTGAGTGCTAAATTTGCCAATGTTTAAACTAAACTTAGAGGACTGATAACAAATATGCAAATAACAAATAACAATTATGAATAGAAAACGAGCTTCCAGAGAGAGAATTCGTAGAGTAAACATGGAAAATAGCAATCAGATACAAATGAGATGCAAGAAGAATTCCAAATGATGTAATTATAAGCCACTTAAATAGTTTAATAACAGAAGGTTTATATTAAAATAAAAGTAGTTTGAATGTTGTTACTTATTTCTAAGTGTAAATATTTAATTATAATAGAGAGGAGAGGTTTAGCATTCATTTTCTTTCTACGCAATTTAGATAGGGAAACTATCTTAAAGTAAACTAATTTACTAAACTTTGAAAGTTGAAAGCAGTTTTAACTAATACTAAGCTAAAGTTCAGATGTTTTAAATAGTTTTGTGTATTTATTGATTGCTTATGAAACATAATTAGATGATATTTTAACATTTTATGGATATAAAATATCAATTTGAAAGAACAACTTTAAAGTTTTGAGTTGGAAAAACAATTTTTTAATTTTGAATTTAAAACTTTCCATCACATGGCTTTCCTCGAAAGAAAATTGACATCACGATGAAGTTTGTGTCTTTGGGAAACGCCCACAGAATGATTTAAAAAACCATCCATGTAATACTTTTCGAATGTTTGCCACAATGTAGGACATTTTCCTTTGGCTTCGCCCCCTCCATCCCCCCTGTTGTGCCGCCATTCTGCTTGAATCTAAAAAAAAGTTGTTTTTCTTTCGTACAACTTCTAAGTTCATGTCAGAATGTCAGTGAGATATAAATTGTTTCATGTCAACTTGGGACCACGAGGCAAAACAAATTCCCATACCACACACCGCAGTCTGTTCTTATTTATTTCTATTTCGATTTATATATATATAAATCTATATGTATGTGTATAAATTTTTTTCTTTAATACCATTTCAATTTGGGTCAATAACATTTGGCAAACTTCAATGCAGCGTCGACGACTTTGCCAACACGAAAAACAAAACCAAAAAGCAACCTACAAAACGTCAGCCAAGGCGCCAAGTACGCGCACTTTATTGTTAACAATAGACAAAAAAGAAAAGAAAAAAAATCGCAAACCAAGTAATTGCAATAAAAATAGCAACTAATTTTCATTAATTAAACATAAACAATGAGACGAACGAGCAGGTTCCAAGCCAAGTTGACTTAGCCATACACTTGCCAATCTGCCAATCCTTATAGACAAAAAGGTTCTAACAAAATACATTTCTATTGACATTTTCTGAGTGTTGACAGAGAATCCATCTACCCTTCTATGGAAGAGCATTGGACAAAAAATCTGCAAATAATTCTGCACAAATTTTCTGCATAGCCAGAAAAAAACGTGTGTGGTTAGCAAACCGCCAATTGGTATTAAATGAAAAACATTTGTATTTACTAAATACTAAATACTATTTAGCCTTTGTTTTATTTTGGGGTTTTCGCTTTTTTTTTTTAAATATTTATCTAATGTTTGGTTTTAATTAAGTGAAACGTATTTCTCTTTTCCCCCCTTTTCTGAGGGCCACAATAATAAAGGTATTAACAGAATATTAAACAGAGACATTTATTTAATTTATGAGTGAAGAGTGAAACAACTTTTACTTTTCAAATGAGACAAAAGATGCAAAGATACAAAGCAAAAACCAGTCCGAGTGACAGATTCTTTTTTGCGTCCAAGTGAAACTTTCTGTAACTGTAATTGTGTTGAATATGTCTTTGTAAGCATTTCATAATTATTTAAACGCACAGAATGGTGGGGGGGAGTGGGGGGCGTGGGCGTGGCATGTCTAAAGACGACATAGGTGGAAATTCTGTAGAATTTCGTCACAGTCGTCTCTCCCCCTCTTGTCGCACCACTTTATTTGTCAACACTTGACGGCCGACTGTCGCAATTTTGGTAGACCTCAATTTGTCAACCTTAAGGTAGGGCCGACCAACCGACCGAGGAACCGAGAGAAGAAGAGTTTTCCACTACACAATTTGAGAATTGTATAAATAACTTATAATAACTCACCGAAAGCAGCTGCTAAAAATACTCTCTTGGCTCTTATCTATGGCCAAGAATCAGCAAATAAGAACTTTGCTTTCTATCTTTATCTATTTGCAGCTGCAGCAGAGAGACCTTAAGATACTCCTCTTATCTCTGGTCTCTTTCTCAATCAGATCTCGAGACAAGATAAGGACTTGCCTCACTGGCCAACTTGTTAAGGTAGTTAATGACTTCTGGAGTTGCTTGTTTAATTAATATTTCATGTCAATGCTTTTGGCCAAAAGCTTTAATGGTTAAAAAACACTTTTAGTCATAAAGAATTGTTGTCATTGTTTTTCTCTTTATACGCAATTTCACTGCAGATAGATAGGCGACTCGTCAATGTCGTCAGCAACATATGACAACAATATATATATAGTAACTTTTTAGTATTACACAATGTCTGAGGTTGTCATTGTTGTTATTGCTGTTCGTTGCTGGTGGTTTTTAATGCCGCATTGTCATTACATTTGCCCCCACCCTCTGTGTGTGTGTGCGAAAAAAGGGGCAAAGTGGGAAGGGAACAGAAACGAACTTCAGATATGTATATACACATCGTATCATATCAGAGCACAATTTGTACTGTCACGTTGTATGGCATCATTCCTGATTGATTAGTTATATACCTATTTTCTGACTAGATATCATATAAATATTAGCAATCGATATATAAAGAGTATGAATCTTGTAAGTAGAAATCCATTTACTCACTATTATCGCCTTACTCTCTTTCCATTCATTATCTATTAACAATTTCATTTCACTTGTTTTTCATACTACGATTTCCATGGGTTGATAACATTTTCTAAGAACTTCGATAGATATTTCGAACTGTTGTTTGTTCTCCTCATTCTATTTTTCATTCATCTATCTACAAGATACATACATATGTACATCTGGCTATCGTAGATAGAGATCTTTTTTCTACCTGCTACTTATCTCACATTATATGAGGACAGGGTACAGGGACAAGGGAGTCGTTTAGTTTCCATTTCCACATGCGTCTTGGGTAATCAACATCAGCATAAACATGAGGCATTGTCAAAGAGCAACATAAATAATTTTAAATATACTGCTAAATGCAAAAT
Source organism: Drosophila tropicalis (assembly GCF_018151085.1). Lineage (NCBI taxonomy): Eukaryota > Metazoa > Arthropoda > Insecta > Diptera > Drosophilidae > Drosophila > Drosophila tropicalis. The sequence continues at coordinate 475,932 of NW_027172851.1, read as the reverse complement.
GGATATCCGGTGAAGCCTTGTCAAGAAGGAAGCGGCGACTGAGACCCGAGGCTGAGAGTGAGAATGACTGACTGACTGAGTGTCTGTCTGTATTTCTGCATGAATCACTAAACTAAAGGCCAGACAGAAAAGGAGTCAGTTTCATTAAGGCCTCACTCGTTAATTTAATCGTGCTGCCATTATGCAAGACACGCGCCTCCAGCATAAATGCAATATATCGTACTATATATGTATGTAGGTATGCATGCATGTCGAAGGGGTTTTGGGGTTGAGGTGGGGCAATACCTGGATCTGGACCCCAGCCCACACCTAACTAGATGGTTAGTTACATTGTCCATTAAAGGGCAACGAGCAACGACAACGACGACGACGACGACGCGACAAAAAAGCGAAAGCGTTTTCTGAGACCTTGACGCGGGTTTTTCAACTCATTCTCTATGCCTATCCACTTCTCTGCCATATCTTTCTTTGCCCCTTTTGAATAAGTGTGCTGTGCGGTTGAAGTAGCCCACACAGCAGGAAATCTGTATCTTTATCTTGTTCAAGTGGTAGGTAGGTAGCTGGCTAGCTAGCTGGGTTGCTTTTCCTTATTTCAGAATTTAGTTAGACTTTATGTAGAGAGAACCTTGACATGAAAGAGCCAAAGAACAGCTGATAGCATTGAATCAAGAGGCGCACATAAAAGTATCTGACAGATACACAGATGCTTACGAAACCAACGAAAAATAAAGAAAACGCAGAAAAAAAACACACAAAATGTTGCTGCTAAATACTTAAACAGCGAAAGTTTTCGCTGCCAGACTGAGTGGGGCCCTCCCACTTATTTTGTGATACCAACTGGGGACAAGTGGTGGGGAAAGGGAGAGGTGGCCAGATGAGGGGGAAGAAGACTTCAAATAGAAATAGAAATAAAAATGAGAAATGATATGAGTATAGAAAATCCAAAGCAAACATTGAAAAGGAGGGTAAAATGAAATAAAATAAATTAAATATGGTAGATAAGAATCTTTCGTTTTATAAAGTAGGAGAAGGAGGTGGGTGGGTGACTATGTGGTTTGGCTGAGGTAAATTGAATTACAAACAAACAAACAGACAACAGAAAACATGGCCAAGGTGCAGATAAGCTGCAGCACACACAACAACAAAAATGATTTCTTTTGAGATCGAGGGCAAACCCTAGGTGCCACCTAACTGGAGCGTGCGATTTGCTAGAGGTTCACAATCTTGGCGAAAGTTGGCAGAGAGTACGGCAAGAGGTCGTTTGAAGGGGCGGGGGAGAGGAAGTAAAAGTGCGTAGGTAAAAGCCTCAATCTCGAAGAGCAGAAGAATGCGGCTAATGCTAATCGCCATAATGATGATGAATGTAATCATAATCACGAAATGATTGCTGACAAAACTCCCTAGACAGAGTCATAGAGAGAATGGGAGAAAGGCAGTCCAAAGGGGACTGCAGGGGGACAATCGGGTACACTGCTTTCGCTTCAAAAAGCGGAGGCTGTGAGCGTTGAGTGATTTATTTGAAATGTGTCAAATGGCTAAATCATTTTTGCTTCAGAGGTTTTTCAATCGCTTCAACAGCAAATTGCTTCAGTATATGGATGCTTTTGTCTTCTCTCTGTAGGTAGGTAGAGAGTCTGCTGGCTGCATACAATTTGTAGAGACTGTTGAGCTGTTTGTTGACTCCTCTTGCGACACCAAAGAACTACTTACAATAATACAACATCTACATCTATTTGTGTTCTAGTGGTGTGTGTTATCAGTCGAGCGTCGCGTCTCATATTTAAATTAAGCAACTTTACATTTCTTATGTAAATTTACTATTAAAATTTGTTTTTTTGGTAGTATTTGGAATGAAAAGCAAATGTGTGATAAGCCTCTGAAAACGGATTCTTTGATGGCATTGTAAAAACGGGCAGAACAAAACTCATTATGGAAGCTAACAAAGATTTACAGATCATTAACATTGAGGCATTAAATTTTTGAGAAAAGAATGATGCTGACAGTGGCTCTCAAACTGTCGATCAAATATTCTCAAAATAGAATCCACTTGAAGTATTGAAAAGGGCTTAAAACAACAAATAAACTGATTCAACTTTGTCTTAAAATGGACTCTGTTTAATAGATTTTTAATTCTAGTATATCGATTAGTTGTATAAGGTAATCAATTACTAATTTTGGCTTCTCATTTTCATTTTTATTTTCGTCATTTAAAAAGTTAAAAATAAGCTCTAAAACCGGAATCGCAAAACATTATTCGATTAACGCCATAAAATCATTCAATTAGTCTGATATCAGGATGTAGAATTCCAACCGAAATTATGACATACATATATTCTGCTCAAGTCGATCGATTATGGACAGATCTATGCGATAATTTCTACGTCACACCCACAAACAATTGGCAAATGCCCAAATTGCATTTAATTAATGGAAATGTATTATAGTCATCGATAGAATCTGTATCTGTATCTTGCACCCACACTTTAGATCGATCGATTGAACGTTCGAACGATATCCAACTGTGAACTTACCTCTCGATGGCTATTGTTATTGTTGTTTATATTGTTGTTGTGATGGTGATGCGATTGCTGGTGACTGTTGTTGCCGTTGCTATTGCTGTTGTTGTTAATGACTGAAGCGGTGCCCGATATACGGGGCGAATCTCGCCATCTCAGTACCCCCATGACAGCCTGACGTACCCAACGTCTTTCGGCGCCTTCGCTATAAAATGCCACCTTAACTACTTGGTACCTTCGGCTCCGGCTTCGATATGGTATGGAATGGTAGATTGGCTTTTTGCTTCTTCCTGCCCCGTCGATGGCTTTTCACTCCATCGAGATTGACGGCGGAGGAGCAGAATATGTATGTGTTTATCCAAAAAGTTGTTATAATTTTAGCAGCCACTCACAAAAAATGATTATTTCCTTTTACGTACGTTTCGCGATTATAAAAATACATATACACGTATGTATATATATTCATATGTTTGTTGTATATATATCTTTCTCAACTTGTTTGACGGGTTTTCGTTTGTGTTTTCGTTGTGGGTTCGTGTTACTGTCAAACTGTAACTGCGACTTTCCAAGCTACGCTTCTTTGAGAGAGCTTCAGGCTTGAGGCAGCTTCAGCTTCACTTTGTATGCAAATGAAATGCGGTTTTTTTTTTTGTTTTTTTGGATTTTGCTTGTTTTGTTAGTGAAATTTCTAAGCAAATATTTAGTGAACTTTTTTCTTTTTTGCACACTCTCGCGCGATGAAGGAAAGATTGTGCGTTTATTTTAAGGTGCACCTCGAAAACTATATTAAAAATATTACACACAAAAACAACACACACCACAGACAGGGGCACACACACGCAGTTTGGGATCCTGCAGATGCTCAGTTTGGTTTATTGCACTGCGTTTATTTTTGTTTGCATGGAAATCTCTGGCGGTCTTTTCTTGAATTTCTCTTCTCCTCTTTAAAAATAACTCAAAATGCGTTTCGGTAATTTTTCGAATTTGAATTTGTAACGAACACTCCGAACCAGAGGCACGACGACGACCGATGATTCGGTTCACTAAGGGAAAACCACGTCCGCTTGCATCAGCGACAAAACAGCGACTAGCAACTGAGGTTAAGCATTTTGTATCGCTACTTACAATCGGAGAACAACCACATAGAGAGCGAGAGAGAGAGAGTATGAGAGGGAGAATGAGCCAGTGAGAAGAAGAGAGAGATATACTCGAAACTCGCCGAGAGAAGAGAGCATGCGCCTCACACAGAGACTTGAAGATAAGGGGAGACCAGATGTGAGAGAGAGGCTCAGAGTGATTCAAAGCAGGGCGCCAAAAGTAAAGTTTTTAAACAGACAACAAAAATTTAGAAACTTAATAATTTATAATTTATATCACCTCAAAACTGGTATTTTATTGAATTTCTCGACTTTACTTAAATTGGTGAAATCACAAGCAAAACACTCAAAAAACAAATATCTGTGTATGTCTGATTGGCATCGAAGTAAACTTTATCGAAAATGTTTAAAATTTTGAGTCATATTTAGTCATTCATACTAATACAAATATAAGCAAATAACTTGAATTGTTTACTCAATTTGTTCAGCGGGGAGTTCATTAGGACGACTTAAAAATGGACCCATCCAACCTTTCTAAAATACATAGATTTATTCCCGAATCAGAGGTCCTTTTACTACTTTAGTTTCTTATACTAAAACAGGAGAATATAAGAACAAGCAACTCACATATATTTGAAGGGAAATTTAAATCACAAAATGGAAAATAAATGTAAATGTAAATAAAATGTAATACCCGAAAATCCACTGAAACTCTTATATTGACTTTAATCTTTCGTTGCTTTACATAGTTGGAATTCCCAATCAGTTTTGGCTTTAAAGATTGGTATGTTACTCTGGATTCTTTAGCAAAGTCTGCTTGTTATAGAACTTGGTAGTTCTTTAAATACATAATTATGTAATTAGATTTGTCTACTTAGTCGACATCCTCACATTTTGTGATTTTAAATCTTAAATATTCATAAAATTGTTTGATCTCAAACCGGGAAAAATCCAGCTTTGATTCTTTTGGCGTTAATAAGAAGAAACCAATAATTTTGATTAGTTTTGGCTCCCTGTTGAGGCCTTGCTGAAGTATCACACAATAAGACTTACACTTTTCTGACATTTCATTATATATGTATATATATTCGTTATCCACAAGGCATTATCCCAGACGGAACTACCTACCTTTTAGTCTTCGAACTCGAGCCCAAAAGAATTGTAGTTTTAGTGGGTCTGCATTGAGCCACCGACTAGGAATATATATATATACATATATTCAATTGTTGTACTTGAAAAAAGAGCTTTTAAAACATAATCCGTGTAAGATTTTGAAGAGAATTGATGTTCGTTTTCAAATTCAATTGATTATAAACACATAGATTTGGGCCTCATTCGTAAAGAGTTTAGCCAAACAATTCAAATTCTTTGACACTTAATCTTAAAAATGACCTTAAGCCAAACCATTGTGTTTTTGTAGGAATAATCGAATTGTGGCATATTTTCTGGCAGTGTAGGCGATAAGCTCGGTTTAATTTGTCAGCGAACTTACATATGCCAAAAATACCCAAAGTATTTCTGTGATAAAGCCACGCGAAACGTGGCATGCTAAGAGAGGGGTTGACCCCTACACAAACGCATTGTAAGCCATAAGGTTTCCACTTGTGATTGATAAAACTTATTCATCGTTTATTGCTTAACACATTCTCGCTGAAATGAAATGGCCTCGAGATGAGGAATTATTCATAATTCCATGGATCTTGCTTTGACCCGCATGAAAATTTCGCCCAAGAGCTTTCAAATAGTTTATGGGAACGGGAGAAAAAAACGTTACTGTTTATGTTTCCTTTGGTTTTCTGTTCTCTGTATTTTATTTTTTGCTTCGTGTTTGGTTTTGGTTTTTTGTGTTGTGTCCAGTTGCTGTCATATGGCAATCAAGAACAAAGTTAGCCAAGCAGCAACACGGCAAACAAACAATCAGATGTCAGACCTAGACCAGGACAATATGTATATGTATGTGTATGTATGTAGCTCTGCAAAGGCCCTCTACCTGCCAGGTTAATGTCAAATGTGGAGACAGGGGAGGGGGGCCAGTTTAAAGTTGCATTGTTTTAAAAGAAAGACTGTAGTAGAAGAAGGGAATTTAGGAAAAAAAGACACAACTGGATGAAGTTCACTAACGGAAAGATTTCCACCAGCCAAAGCCAAAGTTGAAGTTGCAATTTGTGGAAGAAGAGGCAAGACCAGGTGAGGAGAGGTGCGAAGAAGATGCAACAAGCGGAAAATAATTATAAATTTTAAGTGCCAAAGCGGTGTGAAAGAGATAGAACTAAATAAATGGAATATGTTTTTGGGTTTTCTTTTCCATCTTGTATCGTTTGTGAAGTTGTTGTTACTTTTGGGATAATCACAGGCCGGGTTACGGATACAGATACAGTTGAGTGTTTGTGTGTGTGTGTGTGTGTGTGTAGGTAGGCAGAGAGGAGTGATAAACATCGCACATTTGTGGTTTAGAATTCATTTATGTATGTAGGCATATCCATGTACACACATATATACGTATGGACAACTGTGTTTCCCATCTTCTGAATGCAGCTCATTTTCATGCAACTGAAAACTGTGGGAGTAGAAGACAGACAACGTCGCCGACGTCGATGTCGTTGCGGCTGACAAGGTGCACCAGGAGCGGATTATATCTTAACAAGATCAACAAGTAAACACTTAATCGGAAAGGTTTAGAACAATCTAGACTTCTCCACTATTTCTGAAGATAATTATCTCAACTATTCCACAGAAAGGATTCAAATTTGTAATACAGGATGAGAAATTGTGTCGAATTCGAAGTCAGGAGGAAAAAGTTTCGGTTAAAGTTAGACAGACTTGGCTATCTACATAACTTGACGAGACATATCCTTAGACATTGTTAACCGTCGATGATCTAGTCCGGTCCTGAGTACGGCAATTAACAACTTCAACGTTCGTTGCATTCGCAGTCAGGGTTTTTTGCCTTTGCAGACAAATTGCAGTCGTCCCATTGAAATATCTACTCAGCAAACAGAAACAGAAACCAGAAGAGGCTTCTAATGTGTGTGTGGTGTGTGTGAGTGAGTGAGTGCGATGTGTGTGCGATTGTGGAGGAAGCAAGAGCGCGTGAAAAATATGCAAAGAAAATAAAAACCAACGAAAAGCAACCAAAATGAAAATGGCCAAGGTATATTTTTATTATTACACTAAAGAGGGGTTTCAAATGGAGATGTAGCTAAATGTATGCGGGAGAGGGCGGAGGGGTATCTTAGTTGGAAGTAAAAGAGGGTACGGGTTCTCCTACCGTATGTGTGTGTGTTAGACAATGCCATCGGCCCGTTTCCGGCTACATGGGAAAGCAAAAGGTGGAGAGCGATAGCAGTTATAGAGGGTAGGGAATAAAAAGGTAGATTTGTTTTATTTTTTTAGGCAGCTTAATTAGGCCCAGAGCAAAGAGCCAAATGAGAGAGAGAAAGAGATAGGCAAATAGGGAGGGAGAAGGGTGCATTGCCGCATGAATACCCAGGCAAACACTTTATTAGCCCCAAAGTATGCAATGGAAATGTGTGCGAGAAACTATGCGGCAAAGATACTCCCTGCTAGAGATGACAGCGTGATGCGATCTCTGAAAACGTTCCAATTCCTCTTCCTTGACACCTTTTCTTGGCATTTCATCTACTGCTCTCACGCTGTCATCTCCAATTGCCAGCGACCACAACAGGACGCCACTATGCACACACACACACACACATGTAAATATGCAGGAAACTCTTGGGAACCCTGCCAAGGATGGTGTGAGAAACATTAAAGCAGAGTGTGAGATGAGTAACTAACTCCCAGGCACGTGGCCGGCTTGGTTTGACAAGCACTGTGTTTATTCATTCAGGAACTGCCTTCAGACTAAATTCAATTTTAAAACTTGAGCAAACATAATTTTCATTTCTAAAAAGTAAAGAGCAAAAGAAGTCAACCTAGTTCGGAGCCTTCTTCAGCAGACTCCTACCAGACCACCGCCTGCCACTCCTCGTCTAGCCCGCATACAAAACTTTTTTAAAAGGCACTCGAAAGTGGCTGATGTCGACTACAGCATCTTGAGCATACGAAGAAATTGTGGCAATGGGTCCGAGAGGGGGACACCCCTGGTGAATGGAGGGCTGAGGTGAGGATGAAGTGCTGCCCGCACTATATTGCAAGGAGAAGGTTTCACATGGAATCCTTTTGCCATAGCCACGAAGCCGTTGCATTTTTGATGGAAAAGTTTGCGTCCGAAATTTGTTGTGAAAACTAAATTAAAATGTATGTGAAAAGCTATAGAATTCATCCGTAAAGGCGCTGCCAACTAAAAGTTTCTCTATTGAAGCAGGAAACTATATAATTCTTGCAAAAATGGATTAGGTTCTAAGAAATTTCTTATTAAAGTTGTGCGAGAACAAAAAGTTGTCTCCGTCCACATTGGGTTAGTGGGTGAGAAGTAAGAATAAAAGAATTAGCTAAGTAAAAAAACTATAATTGTTCATTATACCCGAAAAGTGCACTGCTTGCTGTGGATATACTTTACACTGCTGTGTAAAGCAGTGTGATTCACTCATTCTTGGGACAAGTGTAAAAATATATAAGATTCTATTTACATTTGATTAACCTGAAATATAAGCAAATTCTAAAATGCTTAAAATTCTATCAGGTCGGAGAATATTTTAGATTTTTTTTTTTTCAATTTGCAATGTGCTTTAATTTAGAGTAAAATTTTTATAGCATAAGTTTAGGCTTATGTCGACTTCAAAAAGACTAAACTGCTTTTACGGGCAAGCAGATCTGTTAACGACGAGTTAAGCAGTTCGTTGTTGTATTGAACTGTCGTCAGATGGCGCTTTAACTGTCTAAGGCATGGGATGAAACTAAACTAAAAGGTGTGAAACCCAACTTCGCCCTACTTATAGGTTCGAAGTTGCACTCATTGGTTCGAAGTTGACTTTATTGGTTCGATGACCGTTAATTTTAAAACAGTTTGTTGCCAGTTTTACACTTCGTGCAAATAGTTACTACTTATGACCACATAAATGCTCATATAAAAGATACTGCTTTGCCACCACAGCATGATAAACATGCTTGCGGATGCTTATTCTACAGATTGACGACTTTTTGCAGGCCATAAATAATTTATAAATCCAACTAAATGGACAAGGCCACACCTTACATCTGGCAAAAACCCAAAAAAATAGACAAAACAAAAAAACTCTAAAATCAAACTCGAATAATTTCACTCTTAACTCAATAAGCAGCTGAAGTCCGTCATATAAATTGTAACCACCAAAGAGTGGTGGAGTGGAGTGGCGTGGCGTGAAATGTTATGATTCGTAATCCCTCAATAGCCACCCGCACCCGGCAGTTTGACTGCCATTTGACTATTAAACTGAACCACAGGGACAACAATGCACAGATTATGTCAAATTATACAGATGTTTCAAAGGCGGGGCTACACACCACACACACCAGTGAGAGGAGCTGACAGCCATTTCATCTATGTGGAAACGAACTATTGATATCTTTGATATGAAACATTGTTCTTTGGTTGCCTGGTTCCGCCTCGTTTTCAATGTGTGTGTTGTGTGTGTGTGTTTCGTTTTGCAATTTTTATGACATCATAAAAATATTTACTACTTCTCTACATTGGCGACTTACAAATGCAACGAACTGCCAGAGATATTTTATGGGTCAAGCCCTGCAGCAGCAGTTCGTTGCCGTAGGTCAGTGAAGAGGATTACGAGTTTTACGATTACATTGACATCACGGAAAGAGAGAGAGAGAGCCCAGAGAATTTAATGGAAACCATACAGACATCGGACTATAAGGGAATCCTTTACATACCTGTGAGAAATACGCTGGCAAAACACATCGCTGATCATCCAGACGCGAGCACTGAACTCGTTCAAGTAGCTCGAAGAGATCCTGTGTGGCTCCTCGCAGACGTTCCGGACTGTGGGTGACACTGCCACCGTTGCTGCCTCCTCCGGGCTGTTGCTTCTGTGTATTCGCCATGAAGGCATGCTGACGTCTGCAACAGAACAAAGCAAAAAAACAAATACAGGAAACTGGTTAATAATAGAGCACGCAAAAAACTAATCACACACATATGCTTCGAGTGAGGGAAGATTGGAGGAGAGCACGAGCGTCGAGCGTTGAGCCTCAAGCCTCGAAAAATGGTCATGCAATCTCTTCATGCTTCAGCGCCAAGTCAAAGACATACGCGTTCAATTGACTGCGCAAACTCAAGTGGCCCAGTTGAAGGGGAAACCCTTGCCCTTGCCATCGACATTTTTGCGACTTATGAGAACATGAACACAAGAAGTGCTCAAACTTTCGAAAGCAAAAGAAAATGTTTAAGCCAACCATGAAAGAACTCTTAAGCTCTCTATAGAAAACCTTTAAAATGGAAAACCCTAAGCTGACTCTTGAAGCCATCAAAGAAAGAAAGAAGAAATAGAGTAGAGTACACGTTCCTACAGGGGAGACTGTACAATGGATGAACAATCATTTCATCCAAGCAATGCATGAGAGTGATTAACCTGGATAAGAGGCCGCAAATCGGTTAATTTTCCTAAATATATGGCATTCAAGAGCGATGATATCAAAGCCTTCCTTAAAGAATTTTTAAGCCAAGAAGTAAAGTTTTGAAGTTTCCAACATTAAACTATATTCAACTTATCCAACTGGCTAGCACTCTCTCTCTGACTGTCTCCTGATTTTGAATCAACTTTATGATATGCCGGTTGAACTTTTCCCTCTTCCCCTTGGTCATCAAAGTCAAGAACTTGCAGAAGTGCAGTCTACTACTTCCTCTTCCCTCTACCCCCCTTTTTATGGGGCGTTTTTTGTTGTACAAATTCAAGTTGCGCTCACGCACGAAAGAACACACAGAATTATGAGTGGGCACTTGAAAGTATTTCAGTTATTTTTTTTACTTTTATATTCTGATTTCCTTTTTTTCATACTTATTGTCACTTGTGTGTGAATTTAGTATTCTTGTTTTTTGGTTTTGGTTTTGTTGAAACACAAATGAGGGGAAGTCTCGAAAGAAAAAGGACATTAGCTGAGAAGAAGGAAGTTCTTGTTGTTCTTTGCTCTTGTGTTCCCCTCGTGTTGGGCAATATTGTGTATGCAGCTGCTTTTGCTCATGCTCCACATGGAATAATGGAGACTGCTGCCTCTCAATGGAGCGCGGAGGGGAAACCTCCTGGTGAACATAAATTAACACCTACCCATTCGCAGGAGGACAGTTATGGGGAAAAGGATATCACAAAAACAAGACTTGTCAGTCATCATCAGGCTGATGAGTATGATATGATCGCTACTCAACAGAAACTACAAAACTCCAGTGTGTTGATAGTTTGAAGTGAGTTCGGTAAAGTGGTAATAGGAGATGCTCCTGCCCCCTACCCCCTTGCGAGGTGAGGCGGAGTGTGTTGAAAGAGTGGCAAACAGATGTACAAAGGGAATCTAGGCTAAACACAAAGACTAACAAAAACAAAGTCGACAGCTAGGAAAGTCCAAAGGAATGACATCACACTGATAAAAGAACAGACAGAGTAAAAAGAACAAAACGGGAACATTTCAAATGTAAAGAGTTGTGGCTGGAATTCAAGAGAGAGACTTTTCAACCAAGTGTAAAACCGTCTTAAAGAAGTTGTAACCAAGTTTAAATTATGACTATATAAACTGACGAATACCTAAAGAATGATTATTTGACGAAATGTCCCTTTCTTTGATACAATTTGTTATACTCTCACCTTGAAGTCGTATTTATTGAAACTCTTTAAAATTTAAAACTTTTTGCAATGCCTTTTCCAATAAATGCATTTTCCGTTTCCACCTCAATTGCCCCCTTTCTCTACATTGGTGATTGAATGTTTTCCTGTACCTAGAGAAATGCCATCAAAATAAAAATCAAATTTTGTGTCGTTGATTCTCAGATTTCCATGCTTGATAATAAATCAAATTTGATTTGGAAAAAACAATTTCAACAACAAGAGCTAGTTTAACCATTCGTGCAACATTCAACTATATATTTTGTTGCTATTGAATCGGATTACTAGCTATAGTAACATTTTATTGCATTTTTATGACAATTTTTCACATGATTTGTCAGAGGAGAAGCCCGAAAGAGGGTGACAGGGAGAAATTTGTGAGTTTTCTGTCATAAAATCAATTCAAGGGAAAGAAGTCCTCATCTCGCACAGGATATTGCATTGAGTCATGTTTCCTAGTTATGATTCCAGGGTCAAAGTTAAACTGCAAAGAGCAACAATGAGGTGAGACGAACTACGATGAGAGGGAGGGGTGGGGGAACAGTCTTTTCAGACTTTTCGTTGATTCGCCCACAAAAATAACAGACATTTCCTGTTGCGGTTGCGCCTGCGCTCAGAATACAAAAGTAAAATGTTCAACTTCAACCTCGTTAGAAGTCACCCGCTACCCGGTCGGGTCACGCCCCCTCAAACGCCCACATAATTAAAAGCTATTACAAGCATACAAAAGGCATTTAATATATGCACAAAAAACAAGAAAAATAACACAACATGGGGAGTTGGGTTAAGGAGAAGCTTTATTTCTTCTTTTTACCGAAATGTTCATTAAATGCAAATTTATGTGTCGTCAGACCACCACCCACACCATCTAGCACCACCCCCCGGCCCCTGAAATTGCCACTGGTTTGGCTTTAGACCATTTCTTCTCATTTGGCATGCCCAGCGCATTGCGCGTGTTTAAAGTTTAGCCGCAAAATGTTCCATCGGATGGCGGATGGAGGGATGGATATGTCGGAAAATTGTTTACTAATGAAAGAAAAACAATTACAACAACAATGCCTGGGTGTTGACAGTTGGTGGAAAAGATATATGGTCTTGAGTCTACTTAATCACAGTCGAAAACGAACAACAAAAAAAAAAAACCAAATAGAAGATATAGAATAAGAAAGAGGTTAGCTTAGAAGCAGCTGTCGACGTGGGAAACACTTGTCAGTTGCACACAAAGATAGGAAGAGATAGAGAGGGTGAGAGACGGGGCAGGAGGCAGTGGGGGAGATGTTGGTTAGAGGAAATGATTTTAAGGTTTTGATAAGGAGTCAAGTTCTTGGCGTTTTCCCCAGGCGCTAATTAGAAAGCAGCAGCATTCAACATTCCCATTCCCTCGTCGTTGGGAGACCAAAACCGACTGAGACTGAGAAATTACAGGAAATGTCCAACAGGAGGGGAAAAAAAATCAAGTCCCAAAGGACACTCACACGCATACAGAGGCACAGAGACACACACACACACACACACAGGCAGATAGAAAGTCAAACATTTTACAGTTAATAATGGGTCAGACTGAAAAGTAGAGCAAACTGAGATCCTATCGCAAGGATAGAAAGGACTCTGCATTCGGACAAAGGACTGCAGAGCGATGCACTTTTCTGATAAGCCCAAACAGGACATATGTAAAGGATACTCTTGCACACAGAGAGAGAGAGAGAGAGAAACATGCAGAGTCAAGTCAAGCAACAAAAAAGTTATGAGAAAAACTGAGTTTTTTTTTGGGGTCGTTGACAACCCTGTAATTAATAGCATAATTGCATGTGAGGACAAGCCGCAGGATATTTAATAGAAAATTTATAGGAAAACTACGTGAAAATGAATGGAAATCTCATTTTCATTTCGACTCTTTCGCTTCTTTTCTTCTCCTTTGCGTTTTTGCATTTATGATAAATGATGTAAGCGACCGCTGAGAACAAGTCCTGTGCCAAAAAAGGAAAGGCAGAAGATTTTTTCTTGTTCGTTGTTTTTCTTCTTTTGTGAAAGGAAATGGAAAATGTGCATATCCTTGAAGTTTAAGGGTTGGACATCGGCGACATTAATGCCGCGACTTCCGCGCCTCGCTTGAATTGTCATTAAAATTAGTTCCAACGGCGAGTCGCGCAGAAAGGATCTCAATGCTTAAGTTTTTCTCATTTCCGGCAGGGAAAAACTTGTCTCTGCCCCCTTTTTTTTCAGTGTCTATTGTCTCTGCTCCTTGCAAGGAAAGCCAGTAGGATGAGTCTTAAGAGCGGAAGGGTTGCAAAAACCCGTTTCTCATTTCGTTCAACCTCATAAATGCAACACGTTCCAAGCACTCGAATCGCTCGGAAAACTGAGATCGAGAGATCCCCGAAAGATGCTAGGTATAGGCGACTTTCTTGGACTCCTTCTGCTACTTTGTCGTCTTCCCTAAATTAGCCACAAATTTGCCGGAAAACTTTCTCGGCTCGTAGGTTTTATTGGAGAATTTACATAATTTAAATTGTTTGCGTTGTATTCTGTTTTCTTTTGGGTTAAAATTACCGAATTTTGATGGCAAAAAAGGAAAACGTGTTTTTATTTCTTTCTTTTATCGTGTTTGCAAAAGGTTCTGAAAGCTGACAGCTTTTGGAAATTTATAGCCCTGGCTGATCGATTAAAGGAAAGTTGCCATTAAAGTGAAAGTAAAGCGGGCAAATGGTCATTTCATTTTCCTTAGGTTGCCGGGGCAGATGTTGTGTCATGGGAAAATCCTCTAAAAAAAAGAAGACATTTCAGATGCTGTAGGCTGTGGTTCAAATAGGTCCAAAGCATCTGGCCTACAACCAGAAAGGTCATAAGTGCCACAGACCCGGGACAGAGATCATAACCGAAAATGAGATATAAGTTATTGTCTCTTTGCGATGATGATCGATTCAATGCGATAATATTTTTAGCCTCTTCATGCTCGCTTAATTATTTCTGAAGACCTTCAACGCTTTCAACGTTTCGAAATATGCAAAAGTATAATGTATTTTATTTAAGTCGAACAAGTCAACAACCCATTTATTTTAGCCGCCAATGGCCAACACTTACATAACCGAGCCAGACCCTCAAATACCATGTCCAGCTCAAGCTCTCTCTGCTTCAAGTTCGATTTGACACGCAATTCTTGGCTTTTAGTTGGTTTAGTGGCCTCAAGAGCAACCTGTTGGTCAAATGCACCATGAAAATTGTCGGTAATAACCGTTTAAACGTTGATACTTCGCTAGGGGAGATGACAAATAGCAACAGCAGGAGCAGGAGCAGGAGAAGGCAGCCAGAGAGAGCACTACCTACCTGGGCCACTTTGCATATTAATGAAGCGCGTCAGTTAGTCAGTTAGTCGGGCTATTTATATAGTCTGTGTACTCAGCACTAGCGCCCTCTCCCCTTGCCCGTCCGAGTCCCTGGTATCTCTCCAATTGAATTGATGTGGACAAGGCACGCGCTTCTGTTTGCACGTGCCATCCCCAAAAATGAAGAGCAAATCGTTCCTACACAATATTTTGCTTACATATTTGGCGGGTTTTTCGCCATTTTAATGAACCAGCCCAACTGGCAAGGTGTCTGCCAAGGTGTATTTGGGGTGTTGGTCTTTAGAAATTTTAACTCAACCGGAATTAATGAATTTCCTTTTTACATTATCCGACTTCCTGCAGGGGAAACAATTTAGAAGCAAATTTCGTCAAGCTTTTAAAAGATATACATCTTGAATGAAATGGATAACTATATAATGACACTTCACAAAATAGTTCGAATACGATCTTCCCGATCTTTAATCTTTAAGTTTCATTTTAGTTGATACACTTTTATCTTATGGACTAAAACTGTGAAATGCGGAACTAAATTGAGGATGACCCTTCAAATACTTTAGCAGCAACATGACTCAATTTTGGGAGCTTAAAATAACTGATTAATAGGATTCTCTGTTCTAAATTGGCAAAATAGTTATCAGGCAGAGAGAAGTGAAGAAGGACTATCAGAACAGATATAAATTTACATAACAAGCTGATGAAAATTCGTTTACCTCTTCCTTTTTTTACATAGCTATCTACATATAAATTTTGTGAACTTAACTTCAATTAACATCTTGTAAAATGTCTTTATACAAAGACAATGAGTTGTTGTTTTCTTTATTTTTGTCGTTGCCGGTGATTTTTGCTTTGCCTTTTGGCAATAATAAGCAAAATTAGTGTGGGTGACTCTCGACTTGACAAGGTCGTTGTCGTCATCAGAGAGGTTTTTAGTTGCAATCATTAGTTGAAATCTTAAAACTGCGTTGCCAAAGGCAACACACACACACCGCCAACAACAACAAACAAACAAATGAACAGACAGATAGACAGAGAGACAGCCAAGCGGCTCTGCGGTCTCGTTAATTTGCAATTATGAAGGCAAAGATGTGGGCACCATGGAAGTAGAGTTCCAAACTGCTCCCAACTAACAATGGCTGACAAAAGTTTGGGCCAAAAAGAAATTCACAGCGCATTTCCGTCAAACGAATTTGACAGCCGAATTGACAGATTGAGCGATTGGCGGATTAAATATTGGGAGATGATGATGATGATGATGGTGACTATGGTGATGATGCTGAGGCCAGTTGACAATGTGAGGCAAGTCAATGTTAGTAGGTTAAATGCCAGACGATTAAGCCACGACAGCTACAATATACACATAACTACATTACTATTTGTTGTAGTTGCAGTAATCATTTTTCCAGGCATTTCGTTGCCTGCATCTCTCGGGAAGAAATTAATTTGATTGCCTGTTAATGCAACTTCCTCTACAAATGCAAACTTCTAATTATGTATGCCGGTTCTTGGCACTTTGCCTAGCGAATGGCTGCTTGCATGTCAATTGACCATTTTGGCCTCTTCTTAACCGAAACAGCAGACGGTTAGTTGCGGGTTAAGCCCAATAACTGAAAAACAAAACCGCGTTGGTGTTTCGTTTTGCTTAGGCGAATTATGATTGCACGTTTGGTGGACTCTTTGAACTCCCAGTCAAACGATTATTCCGTGTGTGGGTTTGCTAAAGTGATTTATTGTGCAGAGATTCAGAGACTGATACGATAGAGTCTTAACGCCTAACGGATATTTTCGTTTCTCAATTTTTTCCTGATCTTAACAAATTGATAATGATGGTATGAGAGAGAATTTGCCTTGTCTAACACCCTGTTGACTTTGCTGATTTGCAAAAACTTTATAAAAAATGGTAAAGGGTGCAAAAACATCATCACAAAAAAGGGTTAAGCCATATCGCCTTACCTTAGCGGATACTAGGAGAAGGGAGAGGGGGGAATGTGTGCTACCTTTGGCTAGCACATCTGTTTGTTATTACACAACAGGGTTTGAGCAAACAGTAGCATCATCCTCATCATCATCATTCCCATTCCCATTCTCATCTTCGTCAACGCAATCTTCATATTCATTAATCATAAAATTTAATTAACAATAAAGTTAAAGGAAAAATGACAAAGTTGACAAAAGGATTTCCATTCCCATTTCTTATATCCGTTTTCTTGTTAGTTTTCCTTCAAGGGTAAGGGAAGGAAAATCTAGGATATCAAATTCATTGCCATTGCGAATTTGTGGTTTGTTTGGTTTACAATGCAATAAAAAAAAAAAAAAAGAACGACAGAAACCAAATAGAAAATGACATATGACATTTTTGCAATATCAAATAAATAAAAATTAGCATATTTTGTGCCTGTTGTCCTTTTGTTTTGGGGTCGCACTTTGAGTGCGTATTCTGAATGGTTGAATGGCTGGCTAATTAAAGCCTATTACAAATTCAAATTGCAAATGATATGAAAATTTGCATAATTTTCGCATATGTCATTTGGAGTTGCATCAATATTTGTACATAGATATTTATAGGCTACGCTACATAAAGGATGCAGCATGCAGGACACTGGATACATACAGCAAATTCTTCATATAACGTTTGCGGGCCACCAGCGTATAGGATTCCTTGTGTGTATGCGTTAGATATTTCATGTTGTTTTAACCTCCTTCTTCTTGGTTGTCCTTCTTCTCACAGAGAGTTCTCACAGGCTTCTTTTCTCAATGGTAGCAGGTAGTAACTTGTGTTTGATTTGCTTTTGCTTGGACAGGTATTTTTCACTTTTGTCTATTGTTTGCTTAGGTCAAGGAACAGATATAATTCAATCTTTTATTTTCACTTCTCTTTTTTTTGGGTTTCTTTTCTCTCACACACACTGAAACACTCTTAGCCAGGTAGAAAGTATTGCACAAAAGTCTAATACTAAATTAGATGAGATCTAAATTGAAATTCCTATTAAGGTATCTCATAGATACATATAAAATACAGATTTTCACGTTTGCCGGTTTTCCCCTTGATTTCTCGTAATTTACGTAAATTTTCTGTCGTTTCGTTGTCGTCACTTAAAATATTTATTCGAAATTCGACCGACACGCCACTCGGAGCTATGTACAACCTAACACCGCAATGAATGTTTTTCAACTGAGTTCAGGTAATGAAGCGAAGTAGTGAAGAGTCAGTCGCGTACTCTGGAGTTTCAACCCTCAAAGATCTTCGGCAGATCTACGACGAGCGTGAAAATGTTAGCTAACAGTGCTCTGTAAAGTGACACAAAGGGGACTGGGTAACAGCAAGAACTTCTCAAACTTCCCTTGGATCTGCCTGGCTGAAAAGGAAGTTACCTTTGAATTTCTCCATTTGTATGATTGATCATGCCCCGTCTATAAAATTTTGAATGCTTATCACAGAAAGAGAGAGAGAGGAAGGGACAGAGACTTTTCAATCATCATCCTGAAATCCTTTTCATTTCTGTGGAACTCAACCACAGACATTTGTTAGGGTATTAAAAGTTGGTCATTTCCTCTACACTCCAACTGGAGCTTGAATTTCAGATTATCAAGCCATTATATGAATTTACATGAATATAAAGGTACATCGTATGCCGGTTACCGGATATATGCGTGTCACAAAAGGCGTGTGTTGGTTTTTTGTTTTTCTTTCCATTACGCTTTTTGTTTTTGGGGTTGGCCGGTTTGGTAGTCCTAACAATAGGCCTAGAAGTTCAATTCTATGGTTGGAAATGGACATGCAAAACATGTGTGTGTGTGTGTGTGTGTGTGCGCTTTGCATTGTAAAGAAGTCATTAACACCTGAACTGGCCGATATGTGCGAAAGAGAGAGAGAAAGATACTCGAAGAATTTAACTCAACTGAACTGAACTGTCAGATCAGATAACAATGCGAAAGCTTTGTACATAGTTTCGTTGAGAATTGATAAAGTGGATGATTTTATACTCAATTTAAATTTGAAAGCTACTTGACGAAATGGAATGGATGATGGGGTTGAATAAGTCTCTCAATCATTAAAGTTGGCCCATATTGAAAAAGACTAGAAATTGTAGAGAACATTAGCAAATGGATGGGTTTTGAGTTACATAATGTATCCATAAGATATTTGGCTTACTGCAGCCGCTTGTGTAATAGTTTACTTCATCCATCCATCCATCCATCCATGTAGATACATTTGTATCTTTATGTGCAACAGCTGACCCATAACAAGCCAACTGACAAGCATCTCTTGCTATCTCCACAGTAGCTGCTACTACCAACCTTATCATTAAAATTCAATTTCTTCGCTCTTACCCACCTTAGAGAAAACCATCGCATCATTTCCACTTCCTCTGGCACAACTCTTTTTGTTGTTACCTAAAAAAAAATAACCCAAAGCCGAATGCAGAGACCCTAAATCCCCATACCAAACCAAACAAGTCCAACCCTATGGCTATGTGCTCTCATTTGCAATGCTTTATTAACCGTGTTTTTCGTTTAGTTTTCCTTTCTTCAATTTTAGCCATAACTTTCTATCTATTGTCTCAAAGATACTTGATGATGAGTTGTGTTTCTAGGCCCAGTCTCTATCTCTCCATGGCATCTCTCCCTTCCTACTGAGATTCTCTCTCTTACTGGTTTTTTAATAGCCGTTCCGCTAGTCAGTCAGTCAGTCAGTCATTCAGTCTCTCAACACCTCATAATTCTATTGTCTTTCGATCTGCCCCCCTCTCTCTCTATCTCTTTTTGTGCATACATAATAACGATAATCAGCTTCTTTTGGCTCCCTCCACTAGCCCCTTGTTAACTTCACTTTCGTCTACAGTTGCTTCTTCTTTAGACTTCTTCTCCTTGGTTTTGTTTTTTCCAACTTATGCAAATTAGTTGCGGCTCTGTTTATATGTGTCTCTTCGCATAGTTTTTTGCCTCTTCATCAAAGGTATGAGTGGAAGAGAAGTTTTTCTACTCGCTTTTTTATGATTTTATAATTTGTAGTTCCCTTCGTGTAGGGTGCCAAGGGAAACCAGAAATTTTCTAATTGTCTGCTCAGGTGTTAAAGGCGCCTGGGCACGCGCTGTCACCCCAGGGGTAACTGCCACCCCTCGACCATCATTTTGAGGGGTGAAGGACATGGTTTTTTTTTCATCATTTCAATTTTCGTTTTTTTTTTTTGATTAGAATATTTTTTTCGTTGATCTTTTTCTCGATTTGTTCGCCCAATTGCTTGAGAGTTTTGTTTCGGGTTTTTGGGTAGAAAAAAAAAAAATTATTCCAATAAAAATTAACATAATTTTATGAATTTTTAATGTTGTTGAATTGCCAGAAACAAACCATAGCAAATGCGGCAAAATAAACTATAAATTTGCTTGGCTCTGTGCATAATAATTAGAGAGAATCAAAAGAGAGACAAAAGATTATTCATAAATTTCAAAATGTGACAATAATTTTTTTTTTTTTTCTAATTTACAAACCACTCCCAAAAGTATGTTAAAGAAGTGGCAGAAGTGATTTATCCATCGATTCAGTAGTCGTTTCCACCTGTCCTTGACATTGATAGGAGACATTAAACCGCTCACAATTGGTTACCCCATATTAAGCTAATTTATTTCAATGAAAGTTTCCGCAATCACGGAAAATTAAATGCCAGAATTAAACGTAAAATAGGGTGCTAGCTGGGCTTGGGCTGGGCTGGCCTGTCCATCAAGCAGACGCCGACGTTTTCTGCTGCAAAGTACATTAACCCAGGTCTCTAGTCGAGGTCTCCTACAATTGCATGTAGATTGCTGTTGGGGCAAGGGAAACACAGAAGGCCATCTTTCATCTCTCATGAAGCATAGAGCCACCCACCCACCCACTCACACTGACGTCGACACTGAAATCCTTATAATACATTTTGAAAGTGACTGCAAATGTTAAGTGAAACAAATACTGCAAAGTTAAGAAATCATTTCACAATAAACCAAAAATAAATATCTGTTTTTGCATCAATTTTTGTTGTTTTATTGATTTTAGTTTATTTCGCTCAGTGTATGCAAATGTATCCTAGACGTACGGAGCTTCCCCCCTCTCTTTCACTCTATGCCGCAATTCCAGTTGAAGCATTTGCTGCATTGGCGCATTTCTGCAATGTTTCCGTTTTTGAATTCACTTTTTTTGCTCCTACCTTTAGGTGCCACGACCCCTTCTCGTCTAACCTAGCGTACAAATTAACAAAACCGAGCGAGGAGCTCTCGTTGGCCCTGTCTCGCGAAAGTCTCGGCTGGGAACTCTACCCCTTGAAACCACCCTCTAGGCACACATAATTAAAACGTCATCGTCATCTTCATGCTGTCGGTGTCGGTGTCCATGTTAGGGTAGTTCGAGCATTCCGTATACACTATGTGTAAGTATCTGACTGCATTTTAGACATGCCTTGTCTTACATAGAGAATTGTGCAACAGAAAAGTAAATAGATAATTATAAATTAAACTAAAACAAAAGTTATTTAATTCAGCCTCAGAAAAATAGAATTGCATTTGTAATAATTCAGGTCTAGAAGATTTAATCAGGTTAAAAATAGAAAACGATAAGTTAAAAAACTAAGCCAAAGATAGGAAATGGACTATTTAAAGAGCAAAATATACATACCACTAGAGGGTGAGTGTTATATTAAATTTGACTAGATTTTACTTTTATAATCCATTATATTGCACTTGATATTTTATGACATAATTCTCAAGTTGTCTTATTGATTCAGCTGATATATTCTAAATGTGTTGAAACTTTTACAAATCTGTGTTCAGAATCTTCAAAAACTCAAAAAATGTATAAACGAGATTAAAACTTTACTTGGCGAACAAAATATGAACTCAAAATTTAATCAATAAGTGACAAAATTTAACATTAATCTTTGATTCGATAGAAACTTATAGGAAAGGACCTCTGGTCCTAGTAAGTCTTCCGGATATAACGACAATAATCGTCGGTCCCTTGAGCGTCGTTGTAAGCGGATTCTACTGTATCTAAAATTGAAGACCTACTATACATATATATATATGCATATATACATATTTAAATCTATATCTAGAATTCTCTTGGTGAGTGAACTCACTTAAAAGAGTTCACTTTAAATTCTCATGAGATAGATATAGGAAAAAACATACTTTTAACATTATTAAAACATATTTATTGTGATTTTCTAAGATTTCTATGTTCAAGGTTATGAACAAGTCTGAAAAGTAATGAAATCTGAAACGAATATGATTTTTAAGCATAAATGCGATCAAATAAGTCAGAGATACCTTATCAATTTGTCTACAATTGGCCGTTAAGGAGCAATTATTGATACATTTCCCTAGGGCATCCAGTAATCGTCTGTGTGTGGAATATTTTCCAATTGAGTGTTCCTACTTTCGAGCCAACCGAGCACTTGAACAGGTTCTCAGTCAACACCCCCCGGCTACCCCGTGCGAATGCATTGCCAGCACTCGGCTTTCCCCCATTTATCCATTTTTCATTTAATGCAGCAAATGAAATTTATAAGCATCTTTAGAATACAAATTTTTTCGTTATTTTTCGGCTTTTTGTTAATGTGCAGACGATGAAATTTTATTTTTATAAGGAAAACATGGCTAAAAGGCGGCAGCTTTAAGGGGGTTAAAGAAATATTTTGATAAACTAATTTTTAAATTTGTAATCTGCATATCGAGAAGCGAAGAGAACAAGTTTAGGTTTGTCACTCGATGGAATCTGAGAGATAGCACTGAAAAATGAGAACCTAATAGATAGACAGAGGGATAGAGAAAAAGAGAGAGAGACAAGAGGGATGAAAAAAAGGAGGGTACAAAACGAGGTAGAAAAAAGGAAAGCAGAGAGCAGACGACTCAATATGCGGGCCCCCAGAGCAAATAGCAGACACAGACACATCCACACACAGTGCAATGTCCCGTCACTGCATTGTGTACAAGTATACAGAGTCCTTACAAGTACACACAGCACACACACACAATCGCAAAAACACACAAAGAAGGACGAAAAGGGAATTAAAGCCAAGACGACGTCTGCTAAATACCCTTAATAATTACCGATTTACATATAACAATTAACAAAATAATTAGTCAAAAGTAATTTGCCTACCCACACACATTTACATATACATATGCAAAGGGATAACTGCAGACCTTTGGTCCTTTTTGTTAATTTTGCAATTTCCTTTCAATGTATGTGCTTTTAGCCCTTTTGGCCAGGGCAAAGTTAGAGTAAAAGACATTCACATGAGACGACATCATTCCATCAACGTTAACGTTGACAAACTCATCGTCATCAGAGCAGTCCTTAACCAGCTCCGACATTGACACATCTCCTTCTATGTCCTGTGAGAATATGTGTTTGCATGAGGGTGTGTGTGTGTGTGTGTGCTTATGTCTCTGTGTGTATGCAAATTTACTGCCACACGCCTTTAATGTCAGTTTTGAGCTACCAAACTAACTCTATCCGACTAGTGTCCACCTCCATGTCCACACTCCATCACTTTCTATTTGGAGTTGAAACTTAATTCTTTCAATTAACTAAGGTCCTGGCCATGTCGAATATAATTGCCAACTGACCTACGACCCAACTAACTGATATGCATATACAAAAAGTTCTCTTCCACTGCCAAAAAGTTTCGAGCTAAAGCTATTTATAACATGGAATGACTCTCCATCATTTCGCCAATGGCAAGCAACAAAACGAGACGAAACGAAACGGAGAAAAAAGTCAAAAGTGGAAAAGTGAACAAGTGGAAAAGCATCTTCAGAATATTTTGCGGTTCTGGTTTGCTTTTTGTTGGCTGTGCACAATTTTCTCGGGAATTCGCACTTTATGTGCCTCTGCCTTGGCCGTGTCGAGAATTTTCCAACTTGAAGTCGTCAGAAGCAAAAGAAACGCAAAACCAATAATAAAATTATATTAGCAATTTTCTTAAGCCTTGCCAAAGTTTTAAGTAGCAAAAGGCTTAAAGTTTTACCAAAGCGGATTAAATTTTATTAAATTCAAAGCCGTTGTCTTCAATTTTTTCAAATATTTTTATTGCCCTTCTTGTGTTTATTGTAATTTTATTTAGGTGACTCCCCCCCACTGGGGGGAAATGGGTCACAACGAGTCGTTTTCGTTTCCACTATTGATCAGAAATGGTCGATCTAGCCATGTTCATTTGAATTAACAAAATAAGACTTTGCTTTAAATGTTGCCATCCACAGATTATAAAATCGTTCTGGGCAAGGGGTAAGTAAATTATTTCTGCACCAATTTTAATGAGTTTGGAAAGTAATTTCTATCTCTAGCTAGACTTGACGGTCTTATTAGTTGACAGACTAAATGAAACGAATATTATTGATAGTGGAAATTCGAATTTTCCGTTTGCCTAATGAGGCATATCCTTGGGACATGTGTGCGCCACACTCCTCCTTCCTTCTGATGTATGAATGTTGGCAAATGTGTTTTTAATTTGTCAGGTGTAAAAATGTAAAAGGTTTTGTAGCTTCATGTCGACCACACACGCAAACAGCCACGCCCCCAACCACCAGGCCACACCACACGGCATACAAATCCACTCCTCTTCTCACCTACGCAAATAAAGACTCTTCTCACTTTGGCGTCCGGAATTTTAATTGACGAAGTCAAAATTGCAATAATTGATCAAAATTTATATGTGTATATATTTTAATTAATTTCAATTTCATGTTGTCCTGGGCAACAAAAGAAGAGCAGCATGGCTATGGTGAAAGAGAGAGAGAGAGAGAGAGAGAGAGAGAGAGAGAGAGAGAGAGAGGGAGGGAGAGACTGACAAAGACTAGGCAGAGGCGGCTCCTCCAACCATTGCACCAATTAGTTGGCTTATCGAGGCGCAGTTTTATGAGGCTGGTTTGAGCCAGCTCCTTTTTAGCCATTACATTTTTGTCACCTTTCGCTGATGTTTATGGCCTCGTTCGTTTTGAAAACGACTTCTTGGGTGGGCCAGATACAAAGCCAGCTGCAGAATGGGATGGGCAGAGTTGCTTAGCTGTTTAAGTGCCACCTTGTTTGCCTATTAATGAATATCTTTTTAAAAGTTATTAATAGACTGATAACCTAGCTTAAAAAGGTTCTCTTCTCATTTACAAAGTGCTGTAAATGTCTTACATTTGAGAATCAGACAAAGGCGAATGGAAAATTGTAACACCATAGATTAAAACCGTCTCAGATGGGAGCTTGGAGAATGTCTTCCTAAAAAGCCTTCCTTTTTGCCAAGTTCCATTGAAAATATGATTTATTTTTATGAGTGTCCCCGAGAGAAAGAATACACACATAAGCCTCATGCCCCACTACTGTATATCCGAAAGATTTACTTGTTTCGTCTTGCCTTTTACGGCGCCTAAAAATAGACTTCAATTTATGCGTTTATTGAAATTTTGTCGTTGACAGGTGGCGAAGGTTGGGAAAACAAAAAGCTTTTCGAAACACCTGTGGGCCGAGCATAGCAAAAGAAGTATACGCATATTTCTGGCCATCTGCTCCGGGCCAGGACCAAGGTCAGTTCTTGTTATTGTCATTTCTTTGCTGGTTTCTTTAGTTGGTCATTTCTCATTGGTGATTACGATTTCCGAGATGACAGGCAAATTGCGGTTGTGTGTTATCTGTGTGTGTGTGTGTGTGTGGCCCAGTTTTAATTAAACTTCCATTTATTTTGTCATAATATTTATTGCCCTCTGGATATACAAAACCTATTACATTTACCTGTATCCTAAGGGTAAACTTTTTCCAAACGATACACATTTGTTAATATCGAAAGACTAAATCATGGTGAATCCAATAAGGATTGTGGCCAAATATAGTTTGTTTTTGATTCTCGCACAAATGAAGAGACCAAGATTTTGTAGTTTGTTCCTAAAGTTCCCTTTAATTCTTAGACACATTGAACTTGCTGCCTTCCCCATTAAATCTCCTTGATTTTTTGATGACCTGATCGTGTAAAGGTTCGCTGGCAGCGATAAATGTGGCAATGCCACAGACTCTGGACTCTTATCAATGTTGTCGTCTTCATGCCACGCATTGGCGACAAGTTTCTCACGTTTTATCGTGGCACTTCTGTTCTGGGGCGGCAACAAAAGTTTTATTTATGCGAATTGAGAGAACTCGACCAGTCGTGCGAACTAGTTGGCTGATATGCACATACAACAAACTACATATATATTAATATATATATATGGAGATTCTTGTCGGGGTGGCACGCACATATGTATGTATACACATATTGCCATTTAGCACAGTTATCAATAAAATGTATTATACAGAATTCGTTTGGAAGGCAGTCAAGCGGGAGCCTTCATGGAACAGGCCTTACTGTGGTGGGGGAGCAACAAACTTTGGTTTGCAGTTTGCAAATGCCACAGTGGTCCGTTCCAGTGTTATCTGGATGTGTCGGTGGGCGGTTTAAGTTTCGGTTTGACTGTCAACAGACATAAATAATATTTGGTAGAGTGTGAGAAGGGAAAAATCCATTTGTAACAGAACGAATATATATCATACACTTCTGCTGATGCATTTGACTTTTTAAAGGACTCTGTCTGTGTCTAAGTTTAAGTTATATACGAGAATGTACATAAGGTTCTTAATGAAACTGTTGGATCTTCCATCGGCTAGCTAATGTACCCGGCTTACACTTCAACATTCCCTATATGCACAATGCATATCGAATACAAAATATTCCTTACAATGAAATATTTATTGAATTACGGATGCTGTCGTTGTGATTTAAAATTGACTGTTTGTGGGGTCTGGTAGGGGGACTCACTTGGGTACATGAGTGTGAAACAAGTTTAGAAGCTCGTCAATGCCAATACAGAGAACTTTACATTGTGTTTAAAAGGAAATTTTTGGCATTCAAGGAAAGTATTTTTACTCACTTTGTCGATAACAAAAACGGAAATGGAATTTTCAAAAAGCAATCGTATAAAACTTACCTAAAATGAAAATAGAAAATATTTGTACTTATTAGTAAATGAAAATCCAAATTTAAAAACTAATGTGTATAAGCAATCAACATATAGAAAGGTCTAATAACTTATGAGGCCATTAAAAGGTTCTTTAACATTGAAAAAAGTCTATTTTAGGTAATATTTATAATTTAATATTTCAACTTGTTAAAACAGATTACAATTTGTTTAAGCATTCTTTATCAAATTAAATTCCAATTTCTACTAGACTCTTCCTGAATCAGCTGATCTCAGTTTTAACTTATTATGTAAACTTCTTTGATTTACCGTTTAAACTTGAAATAGATACAACTGAAAAAGTCTTTTCAGCGGCCTGGCCAACAATGCTTTAAATTTTATAAAGTCTTTAAAAGGAAAACATTTTCGCTCTTTTTCTTGATTATCTTCTTCAATCAAATTTCATTGTTTCAGAGAGGATCTTTTTAGAAATACTTTACTTAAGTAATTGTAATTACTTGTATTCAGCATGAAATACATATTTTCTAGCAACTACCAATTCAGAGTCCTTAGAGTTGTTTGTTATATGAATTATATCTAATTTATTAAAATTTCATTTGGATATTTTCTACTTCCGTTTTCCAAGCGTCAAAATCCTTCTGATTTCTAGACAAGAAGAAGAAAGAATTGGCTCTATTGTATTTTAAAACTTAATTTCATTAATTATTTCAACTTCTTAACAAACTCATGGGTTCATCTTGCATTACTATTTCTTAAGTGATGTCCTTTATGTGAACTTTTTATTAGTATTATCTTTTTGAAGGTGCTCGATATTGTATTCGAAATTAATTGATTATATCGTAAAGATGAATATTGAAAGGAGTCTAGGTATAAAAGGGAAAATCTTTAGGCTTTGTATTAAAGTTCAAACTTGAACTCCACCCACTTCCGTTTTTCCAAAGCAAACTTCCTATTTCATTGCTGTCTACTTCATTTTCTCAGACATTTTCCTTGCTTTTTTCTTCAGTTTCGTCGCTTTGCTTGTCTGACTCTTAATTTTGCACTTCCGATTGTTGGCCAAGACAACAGGCAACAACGATGAAGAAAACAATCAACAACAACAATAAGAGTAACAAATAACAAACAATCAAAGACGCCTATTAAAATTTTGGGGGCTCATTTTGTGCTTCCTTTTTTTCTCTCTCTATGTTTTGATTGTGAAATGTTTTTTATTGTAGCTGTTGTTGTAACTGTTTTTCTTCTCTTTCATTTCTCTATTTGTTTTACTCAATTTTGGCTAAAACAAAAATTTCGTTCGGCTTTATTTTGGTGCTGTTACCAACAACTTTATTAACAGCAACAAAACAATTTTTGGCTGGCTGGAATGAATGGGTGATATAAGCCGCAGTTCGGAGCACTCTCTGAATGGTTCAACGATTTGGCGATTGCATCGCACATAGTCACAGACATCTATATAGTTGTATACATCTGTATATATGTATGTACGAAAAATAAAGCCAAAATAGTCAATGTTGTAATATTTTCCACATTTATTCACGCGCTGCTGCATTAAATTAAATTACACGCTTATAAGGTTAGGTTTTTGTGGCTGACTGGGCTAATTGTTGGCTGTTTCAGTTGTTCAGTTGTTGGGATGCATTTTCATATTAAATGAAATTAGTTAAATTACATTTTGTTGCTTTTTGTTTAATATTCATCATTTAGTTTTGTTTTCATAATTTATTATCACACACAGAGCAATTTTTCAGTTCGTGAATTTTGTGGTCTTTCGTTTCGCATTAAACAATTATAGCAAAAACCGAAAATTGCATAAAACTCATAATTATCAATGAAAGTTTTTTGTTTTTTTGTATTAATTTATCCGGCAAGGGATCAGTCGAAAATTTGATAATTGCTGATATTAATCAAAATTCAAAATGAGTTAATAAATTAATAAGTGTTAATGACGTCGATAAATCGATCGCACGCAAACCTTGCAAATTCTGACCAAACTTGTTTGTGACCTAATATTTTATAGAATCTATAGAATCTTAGTTACCAATCTTAAATCACTCATTGAGGAGATGCTAAAATGAATCCATTCCTGAAGTTGCTTTGATTCACTTCGACTATTTCAATGGGTTGTCTATATCAATCAATGACATCAGACCTTGTCAACTTTCAAACCGATTAAGAATCTATAACTAATCAATTTTATCAGATTTCGACAACATTTTTGTTGCCAAGAGTTCAAAGTTCGTTTGGGTAGCTCATGAGTGAGGGAGCCAAAAAGAGTTGTTCACTAATCTGAGCAACTAAACATATTCAATATTCATATATGTATATTCATATTGATTTCAATTCAAAGAGACTCGTTCCAACAGTGCTAAATCGTTCTTTTTTGATTACTTGTTCTATTTTTTGACTATGTAAAAGTCCTAATTGAATGCTTATGCTGATTAATTGAACAAGTGAGCAATGTAGTGAATAAGTGAACAAAATGAGTGAGTGAACATGTTCAGCAAAGTAACCCAAGAAAGGGATCATTTGAAACTTTTACCAAACCATTTTGTAGTATAAAATGAAAGACATTAAAGGGAAACATTTTATATCCTAGGAGGTCATGGTAGTAGGTCTAGATCTTTATTTGACTGATTATTTTGCTCTATTTGATATAATAATAAACAAAGTAAACCTAATCCAACCTAAAAACAAATCAAGACAACTAAATCGACTGACTAAAACTCTTTTTAAGAGAGAGTCATTAGTTTTCTATTAATTTATAGTTGTGCTATCTGAATACAAAGATAATATCTTTGAAATACATCTGGACAAAGTATAAATACCTTGTTTTGGTGCCTAACTAACTCATGGACACAATTTAGAAGATACTTTTGGGGATCTCTCCTCTTGCCTGGTAATAAATTGTTTTGGATCCAACGATTTAGTTCCGTGTTTTAAAAAGCATAAAATATTTCAAGTTATTAAAACGTTTGTCTATTTTCTCTGGTTGTTGTTGTTGTTCGTGTTGTACATGTAGTTTGCATATAATTAAATTTATTTATTTAACTTTATGACCATCCTCAACATGAACAGCAACAACAAACATTTTGCCGGCATGTTTTGCATGCCAAAAATTTTGGTGTCTGTTCAGTTTCTGTTTATTTACTCAACCATAAATGACATTTTTCAGTTTTGTGCAAATATTTTCGGGTCAGTTTATTTATTCATCTACAATATACAAACACATATACATATGTATGTGGGCACATAATTAACAGATACATTTGCAAATTTTATAGTTTATAAACAATGCCAAAAATACAAAACGAAGAGTGTGACTTGGGTGGGCAGATTTTGATGTGGACGCTTCAACTCACGAATTGAACCAACAATTCGAATTTATTCGGCTAAAGAATTTCAATACGGTTCAGTTCAACACGAGCACGATGAAAAATTTCAATGACATTTCACTGGAAAATCAGAGCAGAGGATGAGGATGCCACTTAGCACGTAATGAAAATCCCATTGCAAGACCCTAACAAGCAGCATTTAAAAAGGAAAACGCTTGCACAAAGGTATTTTCATTTTAACATTATGTCTGCGCCGATGTGTAATGTAAATACTCTACCTTACAATGGGGCATGTTTGAATTTCTCATCAACTTTAAACAGAAAGAGCAAAACCACATATCAAAAAGTCTATTGAGCAGTTGTGAGGGCCAAAAGTTTGCATAAAGTTTTAGTTGATCGTTTCTAGTTTAAAATTTTTTCAATGTTTCATTTTTCTTGTAACAAGTTCTAACCCATTTCTATAAACATTTTAAGCTGAATAAAATAAAATACCAAACAAGTTTAATAAATATTTCAAATTGTTTGGACCAAATGGCTATATTCCTTTCAAACACTTTACAGTAAGGACATGCTATCTCACTCACTCTTACAAGTGCTTTCAATTCAATGGTAAGAGTATACAAAAGTTGGCTATGACATGAAATGTCTGAACTATTGCCTTTTTTCACATGGACCCTCTAATTTATGTAGCGCCTCGAAATTGAAGGCATTACTCTACATTTGAGTTTTTCATCAGATTTCACAGGTTTTTCCCTAGTTTCATGTGCAATTTGCTTGCTAATTGGCAAACACTTGCACTGCCAACTATATTTATGGCCAGTTATTAACTGCTGCTGCTGCACTGCTGGCTCACAACTACATGTAAAACACGTGCCCATTAATCAGTGCACAAATCGCCACTGGCCAAAAAAAAAAAAAAAGAGTCCAACCAAAAAACCGAAACTCACGAAAATTGGCCAGTCTGTCACATTAAGAGTTGAGTGGAGAGGAGAGTTGGCCAAATACGCTGGGAGCACTGGACAATCATGTCAGAAGAAGGAAGGGTAGCCAAAGGGGGCACAATGTTGCAAATGCAAATTAAGCATAAATGAACAAAATACATCTGGAAGAGTGCGAAATGGAAGCATAAAGAAGCTGAAGTGGGTATGCAAATTTGCCAAATGGGATTAGAATTCATGTAATTTTCAACAGCTGGGAATGCAGCTTCACCGGAAAACTGCAAATGGAACAAGGAGAGAAATATGCACCCAAAAAAAACAAACAAAAAAAACTGTCCAGTTTGAAGAGAAGAAATAAAGGGTGTTTTTTTAAGCGTTTGGTTTTTCACGTTGGCAACACTGACATACCGCATGATGTTCATGACAGCTGTGAAAGTGAAAAATGCTCAGTTTAGTTTGCCATTTCATCATGGAAAGACTTACGCCCGAACAACGTTTACAAATCATTGAAATTTATTATCAAAATTCGTGTTCTGTGAAAAGTTTCGCAAATTACGTCCATATTATGGTCGACACAACCGACCAACCGAGCAAGCTATAAAGGCAATTGTGGACAAATTTCGCACACATTTTACTTTATTAAACATTCAACCATCGATGGATTATTTTTTGTGGGGATATGTAAAGTCATTGGTTTACCAGGACAAACCAGCGTCAATTGGTGCATTGGAAGACAATATCAGTCGTGTTATTGGCGAAATTCCCTTAGACATGCTGGAAAAAGTGGTGCAAAATTGGACCTTCCGTGTTGATCACTTGAAGCGCAGTCGCGGCCAACATTTACATGAAGTCATTTTTAAAAAGTAATTGGCAGAGATTGTTTTATCATCTCAAATAAAAATTTAACAGTAATATTCAAATTTTGTGTGTTTCATTTCAATTTTAAAAACCAAACGCTTAAAAAAACACCCTTTAAATGCAAATTAAATTCTCCTAAAAGAAACAAAAGCAAACATGTTATAAAAATATTTAAGTTTTCTAAATAATAGACAAACAATTATAGATTATCATTTGTATATAAAGTTTAAGCTAATTTAAGGAAATTACTTTTATGGGTAAAAGTATAGAGATCAGCAGTATATTGTTCGAACTATCTAAAATATTGTATTTCAGATATTTAGAGAAGAGATCCTTCTAGGTTTAAAACTTTACTAAGTATGCTGCTAAGACATAGTTTTGGTATCAAATTCCATTGATAAGTCTACAAAGAGGAGAGATACATAGATAGAGTGTATCAACCAATATAAAACACTTCGATAAACAGCAAGATAAAAATCTCAGTAAAGTTTACTCTGATTCATGCATTTAATAAGTGATTTAAGAGCCTTTGTTCAATTAACGGCAACAGTTGAAAAATAAGAGGAAAAAAAACAACACGAATATGAACAATAATAAAAAAAATCACACTTTAATTGCTTCAGCATTGTGTTTTCCAGTTCAGTTCAGTCAAGTTGTTGTTTTTGTTTCTCTCCTTAACTCGAATTGCATTCCAAATGCATTAAAAATAAAAAATGCATTTTGCAATTGTCTCGTCTCGTCTCTTTGATCGTTTCGCAGCTGCAGCTGACAAATTTGTTTTGGAAATTTCATTTGGCCTTAAACAAGAATCGCATATGAAATCCGCATAAATAATTTGGAATGAAATATTCATACAGTTGCTCTTTGGGCGCTTAATAGCCACAAATATTTAACCGCATGGCAAATGATAGCAACGAAACAAAAAACAAAGGGAAAATGGAAAATGGGAAATATGTTGCTTTAATTTCAATTTTATTCGACCAAAAGCAAAACGCTTGGACCAATTAAAGTATTTTATTTGCATTGCGCTGCAAAAAAAACAGCTAAGATACAACAACAACAACAACTCTTTTAAATTGGCGATATATATATATATATGTTTGTATACGGTTTTTGTGTGAAATAAAATACAAAATACAATGAAATGCCTACGAAATAAACAGGATAGAATACGAAATACACAGAGTGATAGAGAGAGGGGGGTAGGAGATAGGAGATGATGCCCAGGATTCAGCTGACAAGGAGAACAATGCCGACAACCGTGGTCCAGAATAAGAAAAAACCATTTCAAAACTATTCACCATTCACAAAGACACCCAAAAAAGCAGCAGTTATCTCTATTCATACTCTTTACATAGAAATTAAGTTTTGAAATATAAGGATTATTGCTGGTTTCGCCTCACTGTACAATTCGATTGAAATTTAATAAAAATGCTAATTATATTAATATCGATAAATAAAGGTGAATGATATGGCATTAATCGCTTTCAACAATTTTATATTCCTATGGACATCGTCGGATCAAGGGAATGAGTCCAGACGGTCTGGACAACCTCCAAAATGTTAATATTTCGAATATTTTTTGAACTTCTCACAACTTTAAAAAAATCGTGCATTTCCGATAAATTCTCATACTGACATCGATTCATCGATTAAAATTTTCGTGACGAATATATCAATATTTTGAAAATGTTTTTTAGATACGTTCTGTGGAGATGATATTTTATAGTTCCAGATAAATCAAAAATGTAAGAATTATTAAGAGTAATTGTGGTTAAAGATACTTATTTGTTAAGATATCTTTGTAAAGGACACTTTTTTCGAAATTTATAAATGATGGCCAAAATTTTTCCGTTACGGTAGTACAAGAAACTCTGAGTCTTATGATGTCGATATTTATTTATTCGATATTTTTCAATGAATTTGTCATATTAACTGTATTATCGTGGCATTTAGTCCCTTACATTTTCATTTTTAAACATTTCAGACCAAACTTAATAATGACTCTTAAATGGAAAAATTTGTATTTCGTATTTCCCGATATACGACAATATATTTTGTTCCGTAACACTATTTTCCTTGAAGAACAGAATAATGTGAATTGAACCTTCTGTTGATTGAGATATTTTTGATTAAAGAGGCGCCGATATGGTGATGTTTCGATATTTTTGAATCCTGAAAGACTCAACGTCACTACCACAAAGATATGCTGCTCATATATGCAACACGGATGACTTTTTGTGTTGTGCACTACGAGGTATGGGCCAATGTGGTGCAACGTATCGTGTTGTCGCATCGGACATGCCCCACAGTGCCTGGAAAAGTGCTCGCATAACAACATCCAACCGGCGACAGCCACTTCTCCGTTTATTGCACTCTGCAGTCCCCTGGCAACTAAAACCGCTCTCCATAGCCATCCGCCACCCATTGTCCCCACCCTACGGACACAACATCCTCCACCTCTGTAGCCGTTGGTCAGACAATTTTCAGCCTTGTTGTCTCGCCTGCCAAAATTTAACCCAAGGCAATTTTGCACACACTCCACTCTATGGTTTTTATTGTTGTTCTCTTTATCGGGCTCGCTCTTCATTTTCACATTTTCGTGCCGCACGCCATTTTCGTTGCTTTTTTTCTGTTTTAATTTTTCTCGTTTTTCGGTTGCAGCATTTTTCATAATTCTTGAGGCGAAAAACCGCCAACTGTAAAGTTTTTCAGACTCTAGAAATTTATATTTGTGCCATCATGTAATAATCTCCCATTTTGCCAAAAAAAAAGAGAAGGAGGAGGAGAATGGAAAGAAAGAACTGAAAGAGGAAAATATTTCATAGTTGCACTTTCAGAGTTCCCCAGCCGAAATATCCCCGCGCGGCATTTTCACCCTAATGTTGAGACTTTTCGGTCTCATAAATAGTTTTGGCCAAAAAAGAGGAGCGCGCCGGCGAGAAGGAGTCATAAATATGTCGTTGTCGAGCAAAAGTCTATACCCGTCCCCGCGTATAGTATCTCTTTCAGGGTGTGCACATACATTTTGGGCACAAAATGCTACAAAATCTATGTAATAGCTTCGAAGCAGTGGCAAGTTCCATAGTCTAGGGCGGAGGGGGAGAAAAAGTCAATCCTAAAAAAAAAAACAATCTTTTCTGTGTAAGGGAAATAGAATAATGTCGTCGATGTCTGGAGCAATGGGACACACACTGTTTAAACAAACAAATTTAAGTTTTGCCACAAAAAAAATGACTAAAAGCTACGATTGAATTCAATACTTTATTTGTTATCTATCTACGAAATATAAACAAAATCGAAAGAGACTGCATTTCAATTGTCATCGTCTTGAAATAAAAACTGAACTCAGTAAAGAATATTTTGCAATAGAGTAACTTTAAATGGTTTTAAATGAACTTAGATATATTTTTCAAAGCAAATATTTTATTTATAAGGTTCTCTTACTTTCGTACTTACAATTTCAAAAACTACAAAAGTATTTCTTAAAAGCCTTAAATTGTCCTCTATAAATACGATGAATATTCATAAGAATCTATGGAAACGAATAAAGTTTTAAAGCTTTTGTTTGTTGTATGGAGTTTTTTCTCCTGTTTACTGATTTGAAAGGGGATCTATATCTGGGATCTATCAATCTCTATTTGATAAAAAACCAGCACAATCTTAACTTTTGCTCTTATTCTTTTGTTGAGTTACATGAAAGACTTTAAACCGATTTTTAATATTTTAATTTGAATCAAAACTTGTATATACACAAATTAAAGAGCACTGCATCTTTTTACACATGAAACTTTGTAAAAAGTAATAGAAATATAAATGAAACCTCAGTGACATCATTCATAACTAATCTAAAGTTTAGATAATTGTTAACTTAATCAAAATCGCAACCTAATTTAGTCTTTCAATTATTATGACTTAATACTGCCTTAACTGTAGTAACTAGAGTTGGTCTCTGCTCTCTAGCTTTTGTAAATTTCAATGTCTTCTTTTTCTGTTCTAGTTAAAGTTATTTAGTGGTAATAAAGGTTTATTTATTAATGAAAATGTAAACATTGACTTTTATTTTGCTTCAGAGTTATTTGTATTTAAAATGGATCTGCTTATGGAAAATCTATGAGAAATACGATCTTAATCCTTTCAAAGGTTTCAAATAATGATATTTGCATGCCTCAATCGAAATATTAAGAATATATAAGTATGTATTTTGACTGTGAACTGAAATTTCAATACCTTACAGAAAAGTCATATAGATAAGCCTTTACAAATCTAAGGAGAAAACTTTATTCAAGTAAATTAAGTATATACTTTGTTTGATCTTTGGATAAACTAATTGAGGTTCTAGCAGGTCAATTTGACAAATAAAACACTATAAGTAAATGAATAAGTAAGCTAAAAGAACTGAAACCCATATTAATAAACACCTCTTACACCTCTAGACTTGTCAAAGTCAATCTGTCAAGTTTTTTATCATTTTTGTTCCACTGTTTACACTCTTGTAGACAACACAACAATCTGCTGCTGCTCAAACTAAAGCCAGAGAGAAAAAGCTAATGGTGGGAGTTTATGGCCACGCCATATTGTTATGGCTCGAAATTGCTTCATTGTAATAGGCATGCGACAGCAAACTATTAGCGAGAATCCCAAGAGATTGGCAGAACAGAGTGGAGACCATCTGAGGGAATCAGTTTAAATAGAGATCGAAGTGCTTTAAAGTCGAAAAGTCTCTGAAGGGATGCGGCAGAAGTGTTTCCTCTGAATCAAAGGGCGATAATAATCGAAGTCGCATATAAATATGGCCAAGGCGTTCCCTTAGCTCTTTCCACCTCGCACACTTCTTCTCCTTCTTCGAGAGAGTTTTCCCATGGGCAATGGAATTGTTGATGAGCTTTCGGCGCCTCCTGCGACTCGTTGAATTTGAAATGCAACCGCAGGCGATACAATATAATAGCATATATAATGCGCTGATCCCCAAATGAGAGTCAAGTTCCTGCTGCCTGCCACCTAGCCACCCTCTTCCACCAGCCTCTATCCTTCTATCCACTATTCTCTTTTACTCGTTTTCCCTCACAAGTCCCTAAAGCTCCCTCGGCAGTCGTTGAATTTGAATTTCAAAAAAATTGACGTCATCTATAATGCGCATATGATTTACTTGTTGATTCCATTGCCACGCCTTGCCCCCTCCTCCTCCTGCCCAAACCCCCTAACCACATTAGATTTCATTGAAGTAGAAAACGGCAAAAACAAAAGTAAATACATATAGTTTGTATGTAGAAACAGAAGGAGAAAAAAAACTATTATTGAATTTATGGTAAAACAACTTAACTCAGTTTTTTGGCGTCGACGACGGCGACTTTTATGGCCGACAAATGAATGCAACAAAATTGCTAAACGAAAATTGAAGGAGACAGCAACAGACACGTAATTAGCCAATGACTTGGCGGGTTGGGTCTAAAGCTAGGTGGAAGAAGAAGAAATCTTACCCGATGCTTTTCAATGAAAGTGAATAAATTGCCAATAGAAAAATCAATTCTTTCTATGCATTTTAATTGCAAACAATGCAACAAATACAACAACAACTAACGACAATTAGATTATTTTGTGCGCGTTTTTAATTACGAGTTAATCAACTCTCCAATTAAATATCAAAACAGAGGTCTCGAGAGGTGTCTCGAATTAAGAGCATTTAATTGTGCCCACAAAAAGAATGTTGACTTCACATTCATGTTGATGTCGATGTTGATGTTGGGTTTGTGTTTCAGTTTTTGAGTTTTGAGTTTCAGTTTTAGTTTGGGTTGTTCGACTTGGCGTTTGCATTGAAAACGAAAGTTGGTATTGCATGTGACACGAAAGGCAAACACCTTTTTTCCTTACATTGACTAGAAGGTGTAAAATGAGATTTAACATGAATTTACTCAACTCAAAACAGATAAATAAACGATTTGGAAAATTTAGATGTTGTGTTACGTAAGCCATATTTCACTTTGAAATCGGTTGAATATGCTGATAATGTCTCGAATTCAATACAAATTTATACAAATTGCTTGTAATAACTTTATTTCAATAGATTTGAATATGATATTCCTAATTATATGTGTACATAGACTAAATTTAAACATTGGTTAGACACTGATTACTGATCTTTGTCTTTTTAGCTTTGTATTTTAGGATGAAATAACAAATTTTCATATGCTTCTTGCTACATAATTAGAGAATTATTAATTACCTTCTTTTAATAGTTTTAACATTGTTTTAAGTGCCTTAAATCGAAACAAATTATTGTAGACATATATTTGGAGCTGAAATTTTATTCAAACTTTATCTAAGACGATAGATAAATCTTAAAAATTTATAAAGAGTTGTATATTTTTATACCATGAACCCATAGAAATAAAATTAAATTCGCCGAAATGTATGTAATAGACAAAAAAAAAGCTTTAACTCCCCATAAAGTATATATATTCTTGATCATATACAAATTTTTAATGTACCTAGTACAATATAATACGATCTTAATAGTTGGGCGTGGAATTGGGTTAGTTGTTTAAGACAAAGCTCGACGGTATACAAACAAAATAGAGATGGAATCTGCAGCTGCGAGCTAAGTCGCTCGTTCATGTAGTTGGAATTCCCAACTACTTTTAGCGTTGAAAATATGGTATGGCCATTACAACTCTGGATTTTTTGGCAAAGTCTCCTGATAATAGAACTTTGTGGTACTTGAAAAAGGTCTTCAAACAACCCGTTTACCTTACCTCATATAATTTAATAAAATTTAAGAACTTCAAGCTGAGGAAAACACAGATTCGATAAAAATTTTAGATATGTAATTTGTTTACTCGTTGCATGGAATAGCGAAGTCGAGACGACTTACTTACTTCATGTTCAATTCAAAATGTTTTCTTAGTTATTGAGAACCAAGTTTGTAACTAATTCTGATAGTTACCCAAATTCAATTCAATGTAATTTTCAAGATTTTCTCCCACCTGCAAACTTTTGCAAAATCAACCTGATTAGCCAAGATTAAATTTCATATATGTACAATTTTTTATACACTATGCAACCCAAGAGCAACAATAAACGCACCAAAACATTTTCAATTGCATAATCGGTCTTTTTATTGTGATGATGATGATGATGATGGCGATTACGATGATGATGAGTTACGACCTTCGTAACTTCTGCGTTGGGGCACAATGAACTTGTCCGCTCGACTTTCTTTTGTTCAATCAAAATATGCAAAGTTTGTGTAAATTTGTGCTAGTCAATCATTTATTTAACTACTGCCACACACAGCGCAGAGTCGCAAAGGCTTAGAGAGAGAGTAGGACAGCGATATAAACTGGTTTTAGTTTCTGTTTCTATCTTAGTGGCCCAGACTGTAAACACTCAATGGAACGGTTGTAGCTCCCGTTTGATGATGGATGTCTGAGGTAGCTCAATCAACTGGCTAAAACAAAACAACAACAAAAGCAAAGGAGGGGGAAAAAAAACTAAAACTATTTTTGGTCTGCTGCCAACACCAACAACTACAACAAACTCGACGCCAAGCCGCATGCCAAAAACGCTCCAAGTGGCGGCTACTTTTTGACCCACTGACTGATATACGAAAAAACTGCCAGCTACCAGAAGAAGAAGGAGAAGACGACGAAGTAGAAGAGAGAAATACAACAAAAAATAAATAAACTTTGCCGTTGGCAGCCGTTTTGTCGTTTGTCAGTCGCTTTTCGTTTCCAACAATTGGAAGTGTAATTAACTTGTCGCTGATTTTATGGCCAACTAAACTGTAAGCCAAAACATCTCCGATATGGACACACAAGTTAAAGGATACATGTTTTCGAGTCATCTTACAAATAAAAACGGAATGATTCTCATTCGAATAGGGGGAAAGGGGATAAAAAACAAAGTAATAAAAAATTGTTATTGCATATTTGTATACCTAATAAAAACGCATAAAAAGAAAACCATAAAAATTGTTTACAAATGTGTCAAAATCCGCAAAACAAAAATAATGTATAAAGCGCCAAGAAAGCAACTTACTTAAAAATTTATATCTATTAAAGGGTCTTCAAGGCTTTGAATGGTTCTGAAACTAGCCTTAGAAATGCTTATCGAAATTCGAATTTAAACAACCATTTTGTAATTTTAATCTTTGGCCAAAAGATTGTACATCATTTGTATTTGGCTTATTGGTAGACTTCAAGTGGTAACCTATTCCGTTAAACTTAAAATGTTAACCTAATCTGCCGTAATCGGCATTCAAATGTGTATCTAATGTACATAGAAAGACTTTCTTTTTTTTTTTTGATTTTAGATCTGATTTTCTCGGCTCCTAAAAACCCTAATGGAATACTCTCTTCTGTAATTTGTTGGTTATTGTTTTCATATAATGGACCGTAAGAATGGTCTTCATAGTTAAATCCGTTTTTTTCACAAAGAGAAGTCCGTTTTTTGGGGGGCATATGTATGTATGTATATTTAAGACGTTTTTTCCAAAATCTTAAATATTAAAGATATACGTTTGATATCTTTGAAGAAGTTGTAGATCTGGCAAAACTAAGATAAGTTTATCTTTACCAAAGATTTTT
Source organism: Drosophila tropicalis (assembly GCF_018151085.1). Taxonomy (NCBI): domain Eukaryota; kingdom Metazoa; phylum Arthropoda; class Insecta; order Diptera; family Drosophilidae; genus Drosophila; species Drosophila tropicalis. The sequence continues at coordinate 435,530 of NW_027172851.1, read as the reverse complement.
AATTTAGCCCCAACTTTCGATTTGAAAATCTGAATTTTGTATGGAAATTTTTGGTCCTTTGGGGAGGCTATTTTACAACACAAATTTGTTGTTTCCTCGAATTACGAAAGAAAGTGAATTGAATTTCCCGTCGAATGACATATTTTTCATTAAAATCGTATAAAAATTAGATAGTTTTCATCGCCTATCAATAAAGGAAATTTGAAATTCCGAAGGCCGCTGCTTAGATTGGCCATATTGATATATATATATATCCTTATCCGATTTCAATCGAAAATATCTTATTCAATGAAAAACTCAATTTGGCTTGTTTCTTAGTTCAACAAAATAATACTTAAGAAATAATTATTGACTTAATCCGATGACAAGTTGAAAGACGTCGAAATGGCATAGAAAATTCAAATTTCGAATTGACTCCAAAATGGATTCTAGGGCAATTAATTAAAAATCTATTTAACCTACAGTTGGCGACGCCTATAAATGACTAAAATTTAGTTGGGGTCCAATCGCAAAATACTTAATCGATCAATCGTGTGATAAAATGTCAGGACCCCCTAAGCAAAACCCTTGGAATTGTTAATTTTTTCAACTTTGCACTGTCTTTTTTCTTGGATTACAAATTTTCAAAAGCTAATGCTATAGTGACCATCTCAATAGAGTCTATTTCTTAGCATACCATTCTATTTTTATTATTCGTATTATATTCAATTTGGTTTGAAATAGCATCACAGTTATTGTCTTAGTTGCAGGGCCTACAAAAAATGTTTCTGGCATGTTTGAAAATTTCGAAAAACAATATTTATGTAAACAATTTTTGCAATAAGAAAGCTTTTTCCACTAAATCGTTTTAGCAACATATCGTTTGAACATCTCACAATTAAGGAATCCATGGGTGGTGGCATATTACATTAATGAACAAAAAGAAATGTGTGCCAACTCTTTAATCTGGCCGACAAAACAGATGTGGATCCAATATCTATGACCAGAAAACTCATTAGCTTCCAACCAAGTAAAGAGACTTCCTCCGTCTCTAAATCTCCTCCAGAAAAGTGACTTCTCCGAATTACTATATCAATTACTTTAACATAAACCCATAAAATCTATACAAGAAATTTTCAGTAGCTAATAATATGTAGAAATTATATTATTAAGCGTTAAAATATGCAATAAATATAAGGTGAAGAGAGAAATTTATTAGCTAACTAAGTAGATTAGCCACGCTTAGACAGTTTTGAATGCTAGTTTTAAAAACTTTTGTTGCACTTGAATATAAAATTCGTAACCGAGTCGAATTTGAAACCGATATAGTTTTGCAATGAAATCGAAAGTAGCTCGAGATCATTTACATTTAAATAATGTAACAAAGCTTATAGCATGCCTATAGTATCTCCTTCCCATTGCTCAAATAAAGGACATACTTGTGCATATGCACAAGAGTATCCTCTGATATCAGAGGATACTCTATATGAATTTAAGATGCATTTGTTTGCCCTTACTCAATTTCCAAGTGAAAAAAGCGCAACTTCAGCTGAAGACAAACTTCATATTGCAGCTTAATATTTATGTATGAAGTTGTATCTTGTATCTTGTAAATTGTATGTTCGGCGTCAGCGTCAACGTCATCAGCTTCACTGTTAACCCAATTACCAACAAAATTGTTTTTCTTCTCTATTTTTTTCTATCCAAAACACAAATTGCCAAGAAAAACACTTCGAACTGAGAGCATGAATGGAGTTGGTGGAAAGAGAAGGGGGGGGTGAAGAAAAAATAACAATATTTTTCCCTCCTCCCTGAAAGGGTTTCATCTTGTTGATGTTGTTGTTGAGATGTTTATGAAATATTAATTGGATATTGTAAACGCAGACACAGTGGGGAATACTGGGAAAACTTTTTCAAAAAGGGGTAGAGAGACAAAAGCAAAAGATGACAACGTTGTAAAAGTTAAAATCACTTGTAAAACTTTTTACATTTTTGCGGCATTATTTGATGGATGCAAATATCAAATTGATGTGACAGACAATTTTCCGAAAAAACAAAAACAAACCCGAATAAAACTTTGACAAGCTCAAGTAACTCGAAATTTTTCATTTGGTTTTTATGGCGTCGTCATTGTCATTGAACTGTATTTGCTTCTTTCTTGTTCTTTCTTTTTGTTTTCATCCCAATTTTCGACAACGCACAGATGTGACAAAACAATGGGGGAAGAAAGCCTTTAAGTGAAAAGTTTTGAAATTGGGTTACTGACAACTTATTCTTGGCCAGCTGAGAAAAGAAAATTGTTGTAACACAGTTGCAATGGAAATTTTAAGTGCCAGTTCTTTTCGAATATTTCCGAATACTGTATTCAATCAACTGAAATTTCCTTAGGTAGATTGAGTTACAAATTTGTTAACATCATTTTAGAACTTCTGAACTAGTTTGGACTTAAAATATATTCAATTTATTATGGGTGTCTTAATAATGTCATGGGATCTAATATCAAATCACTGTTTTCTACATCTTTTTTTTCGTCAAGAGAAAGCCAATTTGTATGTGTTTGGCCTATCAAGTGTCTCAAGGTGACGAAATCCGATATTTTTATACCGTTTGAAATGCAACTTATATTGCAATAAACACTAAAATTTTATTATACACACCTTTCTGCCAATCCTCAAAAACAAAAGGTGAATAGTTATCACACAAGATATCAATAAAATAAAGGGAAACCTTTTAATTGACCCATAGAAAACTTTGGAAAATTTCCTCATAACTGTCAACATTAAAACACTTCTGGAATTTTTACGACAGTTAATTTTTAAATGACTTTTTTTATACATGTATATTAGTTTTGTTTTAACTTGATTATAATGGCAATAGAAATCTTTTAAGACATTTCCAAATATGGTGTAATTTGAAGAAACTAAAAGTAGAGAATTTGTGTTTTAAACAAGTTTTTGCTTTCTTCTTTTGGAATCTCATGTGAAGCAAGAGAATCTAATGGTAGGAAATACTAGACATGATTTAAGGTGCTTTAGGCAAAATGTCCAACTTAGTTAGAGAAAAACGAACTGAAATACTTTTGAGATTTCAGTTTGCAGTGGAAATATGAATTGATATACAAATAATTGAGAGTAAACTCTTAATAAATCTATCAAAATTAGTTACAAATTAAAGTCGAAATGGACGTGAAGACTTTCTTTCATTCATTGTTAGTCATTTGCTATTCATTTGAGATAATTCTGTCAGTTTTATTAGCAAACTTGAGTTAATCTTTTATTGACTTACATCACAGGTTATTACATATTCAGCCATTTCATTTAATTTAACTAAACGTTCTTGACCAGAACATCAATTTACCTAATTGCATTACAAGCCTGGCCAAAACTCGTCTCAACTTGACGATTCATACCTTATGCATAAGTCATCAGACTCACATTTATTGACCTCAATTGACAGAGAGAGAGACACAGATTTCTTTTCATATGTTTGCCGGATTTTTTTTAGTTTGTTTTTATTTTTCGCTTTTTGCATAACAAACAAAGGTGACTTTTGTTTGTATCGTTAAAATGGAAAAGAAAACAAAAGTTACATCAGTTTATGTCAAACATAAAAAAAAACAAAAAATGTAAGCATAAATTAGCATTAAACTGCGAAACTGACTAAATGACTGACAGACAGACACACGGAGAGATAGACAGACAGAAAAGCAGACACTTGCCTTAGCACCTTTTACCATCTAGAAGTTGCCCAATTAGGCGCATTTCTAATTAGGTAGGAGTGTCTGTGTGTGTGTGTGTGTGTGTGTGTGTGTGGAGAGGGTGGGGAAATGTGTTGGGGTAGAGGGGAGACAGCATCAAAGGCCGTTGCTTCCAGACGATGCCAGTCCAGTCAGTTCACTGGCATGGAAAATCACAAGGCACCCATTCAGTCTGCCGTTTCTTTCATTCTTTTTATTGATTTTCCTTAAGGCGTTTTTTCATTTCGTTGCCGTGACATTAATTTAATTGTTGTCAGCATCTTTGAACTACATACATATGTACATATATTTATACAAAATATATTGTGGAGGCGTGGAGAGGAGCCTCTAGTCCTCCTCTCCCTCTTCTACTCCACCGCTCACCGCCCAATCATTATGTCAGCTGTCAGAGCGCTAATAAATTTAAAATTTAGAGCGATTATGTGCCTTAACAATCCTAAGCCCTATTGATCTGTGCCGCCCCAAAAAATTATAAAAAAAACGAAGAAATTCACAACAGAAATGAGTATAAAAGAAAAAATAGCTAAAAGAAACAAGTTTCCTGTATTTTTCATCTATTTATATACCAAAAAAAAATATAATCACATCGAACAAAATAACAAAAAAAACAGAAAATGGCAAATACTTGTAACTATTTTCAATATCTGGTTTCTTGACTTTACAAATACCCTTTACCCATGGGTATACTAGGATAAACTTGGCCAAGTCCAATGTATTGGTCTTTAGAAACAGCCTAAAATCTATGTTTTTACATTGAATTTGTCGAGCCTCTGGAAGGTGGTCAATTGAAATAAAGAGGTCTTTAGAAAGGAAGTAAGTCCTTAATATCAGTTTCCAATTTCAAACAGATTTTGTTTTCAACACTCGAAATATACTTTATAGAATTTGCCTATATTAAAAATCTATAATTTTTATCTGAATTTCAGCTATGATTTACACACATGATAAAGTATTAAGATAAAAAACATTAAAAACCTTGTGTAACACGGAGAATAGTTTAAGTTAAATCTCTTAACCACTCTAAATATGTATTTTATTTAGTATGTGGTATATTTAAACTTGAACCTCCTTAAAATTATTCAAACTTAGCGTTTACCCCGATTAGAGATGAGATTTACAACGTCGCGACGTTCAATAAAAACCTTTTTGGCCACTTATACTTATAATTCACAACTAGTTTTAACGTTAAAGATTTGGTAATGATGTTTTTAGTAAGATTCTCTATTTTCGATGGTTACAGGGTACTCAAAACTCGTTACCTCAACGTCTTCTACACTTGGCTGAATGACAAGTGAGGCTCATTCTTTCTAGACCCGTTAAAGCCCTTAGGGGCTGGTTTTGACTTCGCCATAGAAAAGTTGTTAAGTGTGTCGCGGTTTTGGTTCTTTATCTAGATTTTTGCGTAATGCAATAATTTTGAAATGTTTTTTTTTCGTTTTGGTTTTGGCTTTGCTTTTTGTTCTTTTCATTTTTATCGATTTACAGTCGGACAATTGTGGCAATTGCCCGAGAATCACGTACTGAGTCCAAAATGGAATGAGATGGGAGGCGTTGAATTCGTGTTTCTCTCAAGTTTGTTGGACTAAAAAACAAAAAAAAAAGCAAAAACAAGTGAAGTCAAGTCGAAAGAAAGCAGAACGCGAGAATGATGTTTGCATGTACATATATATGTACATATATATATATATTCCTATATGTATATGTAGTTAGTAAGACAGCCTCATCCAGGTGCAGGTGCAAGTCAAGCATTCGGACAGTCAAGCCTCAAATGTCACGTGCTTGACTAAAGACTTTGGTAAACTAGTTCTTTTAAAACAGAGATGAGCACGTGACCAAGAAGAAAACTAAAATTGCTCAACTACCGAGATTCCAAATCAATGTGGACTAGGAATGCTGGAATTTAAAGAGACTGTGAGAGATTCCATTTAGTTATTGATATTAAGTTGATACCGTGGAATCATTTCATTCGCTTGCGAATGATTAGCTCAACTTTACGGACCTTAAAAGACCAATCAAATTGACACTTGGAAAAAATATTCTTTCTTTCTTCTGCCAGATTTCATAATAGAGAAATGTTAATAGTTCCCCAGGCATTTGTTTCTATTTATTGCAAATATCTTAACATTATCTTTAAGGAGAATTCAGTTGTTAACAAAATTAAACTTAAATTGTGTTTATTAATAAAGATTTCGATATTCTATCTATGAATGGAACTAATAGAACTTTTGTTAATTTATCAAGATTTTCTGCGATTTCTACTCTCAGGTGTTATGTAAATTATGTCTTGTTTTGTATCCAATCCGTTGACCTAATTTCACATTGGCCTATCCAAAGTCGTGAAGATCCCAGGTCCATTATTAAGTCATTAAGCCGCCACAAGCAATTTCGTTGGAGGCAATTACAATAGACTTGACCCAATACTGTTGGATGGCACTGTGTGGCTCCAGCTCCAGCTTCATTCATTCGATGCAGCCACCCACTAAAATTTTCAAATGGAAAACCGAAATGTTTCTCGTGTTTCGATATTAAAGCTGCTGACATGCCAAATTATCTTGCAAATTAAAGGCAAACATACACAAAATTGAAACGAAACGAACTTGAAACGAAGAAGAAGTCGAAAAAATTGGAAAGTGATAAATGGTTTTGGCCCGGTCGATTGGTCGGCTCGTTGGCTGGTCGTCTGGTGGTTCGTTCGGACAGTCAGTCTATGATTGTTAAAATGTTTGTGTTGCTTTTGTCAGTTATTTGGCGCAATCTTTGCATATAAATTAGCCTGAAAATGCTTTTTCAAATTGGAGAACAAACTCTCGCTAAACTGGGCTAACTGTGTTGGCCTGTTTTATACTTGGTCTGAAGCAGCTGAAGCGTTTTTGGGGTCAGTTAGCTGTAGCTGAAATTATAGAAATGACACCGACTAAAATCCACTGCAGGCCTATTGAGAGCGTAACCCAGGCAAGACAGACAGACCGACAGACAGACAGGCAGACACACAGTCAGTCAGTCAGATGTAGCTAGTGGTAGAAGTCATACTAAATCCGATGTCTCGACGACTCCCCCTAACGAGTAATTAAGTCAAAAATAGCTCAAAAGACAAAACTAAGCCAAAGAAGAAAAGCAAAGGGTTGTCAAGGCAAGGCGCCAACGGAAGTGTTTATGTTTTCCAAAAAAACAAAAAGAAGAAAAATTATTATGTTTATAATGAAAAATAAAAGGGGGAAAAATTGTGTGTGGGAGTGCCCTGCTAAAAGAATAGTAAACATTACAAAAAAGAAAAGAAATGAAAATCCCTTTTGATTGTCAAGTTCAGACAAGAGAAATGAAAATGATTTCCTTCCCACCTCTCTCTCTCTCACTCTCTCGCTCTTATTACTATCTTTCTTTATTTGTGTGACAATGCAACTTGGCTCATAATTATTTACAAAATGCCCAAACACTGCTGAGCATAGAGCAGACCTTAACAAGGCCCCTAGTCCATTGTCTTTTGCTTTTCCCATAGTCATAAAGCCAGTAGGTATCAATTACCAGACTCTAATGCGAAAATAACAAGACATAAAACAAAGAAAACCCTACACCCGGCACACTCACAAGCCAAAAGAAAGAGAGAGGAAATACAATCGTCTGAGGGAAAGATAGGAAAAACTACAAAAATCTTAGTTGACCAAGACCAAGACACAACCAACAGAGCTGCATTGATGAAAGCAAATGAACCGAAGCGCAATGAATGACAAGTTGTGGCAGGTGAAAACAGAAACCCAAAGGGTCCAAATACTAAGCCGCACTTTTAATGCCCTATCTCAGTGAACCGACTTGAGTAAATTACAAACATAAGTATAATTTCTCTAAAGACAATCTTAATTGTGTGACTATTTACTGATATAGGGGTAATTAAAGCCAAACTCAGTCAAGGATTAGTTTGCAGTTATTTATGATGGAAAAATTCATATGCTCTTCTTTGGGGAAAGTATGAACAAATAGTGGAAAGAAAAACGAAAGAACGAAAGAGCTTAGAGCCACAAAATGAACAATGAAAATGAATGACAGTAATGCCAGTGAGTAGCTCTAAAGAGCTTTAAGTTTGAGATACTTATCGGACATTGTAGTTAACAATAAGATACATAACAATCTTATGAATTCTGATACGCAATACCGTCAAAAGGTTGATAAAAACGCAAAAACTCGCTTGGAAACGATTATTTTTGCATCTAAATTGACAGAACTGATAAGGTCACGTGTGAAAGCGAAAGTTGTGATAGAAAATTGAAATACTTGTGTGTCCCCATTCAATTACTTTGCAATTAGCACCTCAATAAATTTTGCAACAGAATTTGCGGTGAAAATAGTTAACTAACCGAGCGTTGGCCAAGAGAGAGGGAGACGGAGTGTGAAACGGGGGATGCACCCATTATGAAAGGCAACCGCATTAACCATAGCAGTTGGAATGGAATGCAACAAACATGAAAATTGCATGGCAAATGGCTGGAGAGACACTCACTCAAGAGAAAAGTCCATTCGTTTGGGTTGATGGTGTGACGCACTCATCAAAAACGCATTCATCATGTGAATTTGGCTGGCAGGCAAAAAAGACAGAGATAAAAAACCTCACTTAATTAGCCAAAACGGAAACGGAAACGAAATTGTTGCTGAAGATAGGAAAATGCATCGACAACAATCGATTAGATAATACAATTTCATTTTAGATTTTCTGATGCATTACTTGCTACGAATGGTTATGAATGATCAAACTCTTACCCCGCTGGCGATGATCCTTGACTGACGCTCTTGCCACTCCCACCCCCACCATTCCCAGTGGCATGAATGTGTCTTTGTGGCGGCGTCGGATGATGGTGATGGGGCGATGAGGTGGCCGATACTGTGGGCGTACTTTTGGCACTCCCACCATTCGATGATGAGCTTCCTCCGGCGACGGCCACTTTGCGCTTTGGTGATAGCTCCTGGGCATTCTCGCAGACGTTTTCTGTGTTGACGACCTGCTCCAACATATGTATCTTTAGCATGATTGATTGATTGACTTGACTTGACTTGACTTGACTGAGTGACTGGTTTGACGTATGTTTTGATTTGGTTTTAGATTTTTGGTTTAGGTTTTCTTTTTAATTTTTCTTGTTGTTGTTGTTGCTGTTGTTGTTTTTGTTGTTATAGTATATTTTATTTTCTGCTGGTAATGGAAGGCCTTTTTCTTTTTATGTTTGTGGTTGCTGTTGTTTTTTTTTTTTTTTTTTGTTGTTTGTTTTTCAGTTTTCACTTGTTTTTCAGTGTTCACTTTACATTTTAAAGGCTTGTGCTAGATAGGTGGGAAAGGGAGAGAGACAGAGAGAGAGATGAATGAGGGGGAAAATGCAATCAATTTGCGTGCATATGCAAGAAAAGAAAATCTCAAGAGCGTTCATTTTTGTTTTCCTCTTTTCTTTCTGGTCTTGTGATGGTTAATTAAATTTTTGGTCACTTGACTTCAATTTTCATTATACGATACGTTTCCTTTTACGATGGGGGAAATCTAATTTATGTGTTCTCAACAAAAACAAAAAAAAAAAAGGTAAGTAGCCAGCGATAAAAATAAAATAAAAGAAAAATGGAAATTTTTAATAACTGACAGTACAACTTTATGGTCGTTCATAAAAAAAAAAAAAACAAAAAGAAAATGTTCTTTCTGTTAAAACCAAACAGAAAAAAAAAACAACTCGGAAAATCACTCAAGCTCAAATAAAATTGAAAGGTAGAGAATCGTCGTGGGTAGAAGTGAATGGGGGGGGGCAGAGGCGGGAGCATTTTTAAAAAGTAATGCTGGAGCTGAAAAGACATTGGCATTTACCTTTGTCTTTGAGTTCAGTCTGGCCATATACAGGAGTGGAAAAGCGCGTGAAAATGCGTAGACCGAACAGGAGAGCGCAGAGGAGAAGCCAACAACAAAGCCGAGAGAACACAAGACAAACACAACAACAAGCCAATGCCAACCCGCACATGTGTAGAAAGCAAAAAAGAGGAAAAACCTTTTCAGTAGAAGCTACCCCATCATAAAAATGGAAAAAAAGCACAGAAGGAAAACAGGACTGTAAAGAAAACTTCGACTTGAACCTGCCCCACTGACAATTGGCTTAACTCCTGAAGCTGAAACTGAATGTCGAGTGAGAGAGGTGGGACAAGGGCTTCCTTGAAAGGGGGCCCCCCAAAAGGGAGGTGAATTGGCAAAGGTAATGGCTGCCGGCACGTGTCCAAGTGCCGCCCAGCAGATGATTTATGATTTATGCCATTGACTGAAGGCATCTGTATTCTCCCATGCAGTATCTACCGTCCTCCTGCCCCACTCCGGCCCTAGGCAGGTGGCGACTGTGAAAGTGCCAGCCGCGTCTTAAGTGGTAATGTGCGTACATTATGAGCTGCTGCCTCTGCCTCGGCTTCTGTTTCTGCTTCTGTTGCTTATGGTTGAATAGAAGTTACATGGAAACGGGGTCGTTGCCAGGAATGGGAGTCAGTGGTTAATGAAATGCTATGCCATGCATGAATGGCGAATGAGTTTGCTAGGGTCCCAGCTAAAGTGAGGCGACAGGCAGGCTCTGCTTAATCTGATTATAATTGGAATAGGTTGATAAGCTCGTGGTGCCCTCAAGATGGTGTGATACTGTTACCTGGCTGGATAACCAAATTATATTATGCGAAAACTCGCGAAGGACAAAAGGAAAGGAAAGGACTAAGCAACAATTGGAGAAACTTGATAGATACAAAAGGTAAATAAAGGATTTGTAACTGTATCTAAAGCAACTCATAGTTGAATGGACCTTAAAACCTTAGAGCAGATTGAGCATTCACCTGGTCCCCGATTAACACAATGGATATGATCCTTGGAAACACCGTGTTAAAAGAATCCGTGTTAAGCGAGACATGAGCTTTATATAATATATGAGGATTCGTTCCAATACTTTCACAGAAGTGTAAAGAAACTTTTCCATTGTTCAGCAAAGGATTTTAATTCCTTAATTGGATGATTTGATTGATAATCGATTGTAATGATCGATAAATGATCAAATGTTATTAGATCATGGAGTTCAATAGGATTCAATCGTGTAGGATGGGACTTTAGCTTTTGTTTAAAGAAAACTTTGGCTCTGGAGTAATTAGTTTATTAGTTTTATCTGTGTATCTCTTTTTAAAATTGGCTTAAATGGTTAATCTAATAAAATGAAGTATATTTGTCCCATCTATATCCACTGTTATTATATTTTTATGAATGTTGTTCATTCAATTTGTTTAAATATATTCCATTTATACTATTCCCACTTCATATAAAATAACAAAGAAGAGGAAAATTTTAGAAATCTAACAGAATCGAGGCATTGGAAATCAAATTATCTACAAATGAAATTGGAAAACCCTGAAGTAGTTCTCAAAGAAGGAAATGTAGAAAGATATAAGCCTCTATAGAATCCGCCAAAGGCAAATGTACATATATTAGAATTTAAATTAAACTTGTAGTTTTATACAATTTTAATATTTCCACTAAATGTTTCGCCCTTGCATAATCCAAGCCGATGACCCAAATTCCTCTAGTATCTGATTTCTTGAATTATTTTATAATGTGGGAATGTGATAATAATTCGACTTAAATCGCATTAAGAGCAATCATTTTGTTCATTTCTTTCCCTCACTCACTCAACACGCAGTTTCCGTTGCAAATTCGTCATTTCCGGATGCGAAAAATAGGCAGGTGAGAAAAAAAAAAACACAGTATGATAAAAATTTAGCACAAGTAAAAATATAAATATAAATAATAATAATAACAATAATAATATTGTATGCACACACAACATTTCGAGTTTTGCTAAATTCAATTACGTGGCACAGTAAACAATTTGGTTGAATGTGCAAAATGATTCTTTATTAAAAGGCCCGACAAATGTGGCTGGTTACCCTCCGTCCTCCTCCGCCCTTCGCAGCCCCCCATCGGGGACCCATTCTATGCAACCAGCCAGAGTACGGAATTAAATGAAAAAAATTGCATATAGAATAATTTATTTAAATCAGCAACCAGCCACCGCCCCCATCCTAAAACTCCACGACGACAACGACGACGACGACAACGGCGACGACCTTTTATGGTGTCAGTCGGAAAGGCAAAAAAATAAAATAAATGTAAAAAAATACTCAACAAATTAATGTCAGAATGGAGAATTGTGTGGGTCGATTGCCTGAGGCTAATTGTAGTTGATACGAATGAGTGTTAGTGTATATATATGTACATATATATATTCTATATTCATCCAACTTGGCCCCGCAGTGGGTGGTCTGGGTGGAGCTGCTGCTGGTGTCTAGAGAGAGATTTGTGTCAATTTAGCAAAATTGTCGCGAAACAATGATAATTTCTTTTTTTATTCATATTTTACTTTTTGTCTTTGCGTCTTTTGTGGCGTCTTCAATTTGGTATTTTTATTGATGTGTTGTGATCCGAGTGCCAAATGAATGAAATTGTGTGATTGAGTTAATGCTGCAGATATATGTATGAATGTGTATTATAAACGCAAATTCAATGGGACAAAATTAAATTGACAATTGGTAGACGATAAAAATGTCTGCCCATAAAGAAGATAATAGAATTCAACGATGAGAGGCGACTCCTAGACCGATACCATTTCAATAACTTTATTGTCACACTTACGAACAAGTAACTAAGGGATCTTAGTCCTTGCTTACCCTCTTCTCACATTAGTCTCTTGTTCTTTATCCAAAGGGACACGTGTGAATGATAGTTAAAGGAGGTTAGCTAGATGAACATTTCATAGTTGACTTCTTGGCGAATGGAGGGTGGATTGATAAGGAGTTTCGACTGATTGATACTAACTAATGTTAATATCAATTGCAACAATTGAAATTTCAGCTAACAATTTCTAGGACCATATCTAAGCCCAATGACTGATCATGCAGGATGCCATGAACCAACGAAGTGATCGAAACACACTTGCAATCTATTGGACATGCAGAAAAACAAGTTCTAATTAGATTTAACCAAAGCAAACCGAATCAACGAATACAATTAGATTAAAATGCATAATTCTCGTCTTTTTTTTTTGTTCGTTTTGTATCGTAAATTATCATAGGTCCGTTTATTATCGTCAACTAATTAGTAGGTGATAAGTGTGTCAAGTGCTCGACATAGTCAAACATTCGCTAACCCCGTTACGCCTGTCCATATGCCTCTGCCCCCTCTCCCCATCCCCAGCACTTGCGTAAACATTTCGCAATCTGATTTCGATTATATATTTGTCGATACGTCATGATGGTGGCATAAACAATATTTCTTCTATTTCACGGTGGTGTTTGCTGACTTAAATTTCTTGAGTCAGAGCCATTAAAAAGAAACACCAACGGCAAATTCGTTTGCTTATCAATGGTGGCAATTGGGTGGTTGTGTTTGGTGGTTCGTTGTGGGGTGGTGCATGAGGGGCAGGTACGAGGCCTTATCACAATATATGTATGTATATGATATGTATGTGTAGGCAACTTTCTGAGTCTGCCACTTGAAGGGAAATCTGGAAAATGACTTCTAAAAGCAACATCCGGTAGGTTGGTCGGTTTTGTGACTCCTTCTCCTCTTCCGCATAGAATTTTTTGGCAAGTTCAAAGTTGGTTTTCATTTCTCGCTTCCGTGTACAAAATGTTCTATGTACATTTCCCTATTCTCTGCTCTGCGTGGGAGAGTGGGAGGGGTGGAATTGGTGGGTATGACACATTTTACGCTTTGCTACATTTTACAGAGTTTTTGTTTCATGTAACATGTTACACGTGTTTAAATATTTATGCCCCGACAAATTTTGGTAAACAAGAATTTTGTTTCATTTTAATTTTTTTTCTTCTCGGTTCTTGTTTTTTCGTTTTTTGTTTGGTTTTGGGATAGCAGCAGCAAATGACTTGGAGACTTGGTTTGGTTTGGTTTTCTGGTTTCTGTTTGGTTAGCGCCTACCCCAAACAGCTGTTGGCAACTTGCCTCAGGGTGAAATTTTGGAAAAATTATATTCTATTTATAAGAATTATGTATTTTAGATTGGGATGCCATTTTCCAAGTAATCCTGTACCAAGGAGGCGTGTTTCTTAATTAGGTTCTCCATAGCAACAACCCTGGCGCCATCTAGAAGTTATATCTTCTCTGTTTGTTAGTGATATGCCGTCTGAACTGTATGAATAATTGAACTATTTGACTCATGGTCTATGTTTTTGAGCTTACTCATTGATTATATGGACTGAAGGAGGCGTGGTAAATGAATAAGCCCAGATATTTCCTTACTTTTGAGCTCTTGCCAATAGACAGATTGAGTTAAGTTGAGAAGTGCCACAATTCTGGACTATTTTGAGTATTTTGTGTCTTTTAGTTCCATTCTTTTGTTTATCTTATCAGCCTTTCAACTTGTTTTGTTGTTCTGGTCTAATCAGTTTTTGGGATGGGACAACCTTGAAAGTGTCTCAATTTATGTGTGCTGGGAAATGAGATCAAAAAGTAATGTAACATTGAATATCCCTTCTATTCTGACCTTCTTAGAAGTAAACAAAGGCAAAGGAGGCACTTCAAAGTTCAGAATTTAAATATGTATGACCTAACTCAAAGTGTAATGCGAGGTGTGGTCGAGAAATCCAAAATATGCCTATTAGCTGATAGATTCTTTTGGGTTATTAATTGAATATCAATTCTCTCATCTCTAAACTCTTCGGAGGACCCTTGCACATATTTTCCACATATGAATAGCAAAAATACTCACATATTTCAAAGAAATTCTGTCTGGACTGTGAAACAGGTGTAAACATGTCGTAAACAAATATGAAACTAGCAAAGGCAATTAAAATAAACACCAAGAAGGAAGACGGGGAGGGACAGAAGTCCCCGATCCGCCATAAAACACCGCAACTTTCCCATCCTCCTCCCCGCCCTGCTCCACCTCTTCTCTTTTACATTTGCCATTTGGCAATGGGCCATATGAAACGTACGCCCCATAAATTAAATTCACTTCTCGCTAGAGAGAGAGAGAGAGAGAGCGAGAAAGGGGCAGATGGAGAATCAAAGAATGGGGATAAAGCATGATAACGCATTGGCTAAACGGTAAATTTTTTGCAGTAGACCCCAAAAAACCAAAATCAATGCAGGCGAATGACACACAACAAGGTTTTCTCTCTCTCCCTACCTCTTGCTCTTCTCTTTTTCTCTGATTCTCTCATTCGTAAAGCTTTTGTGTTGGCTGCACTTCAACTTGAACTCACGACCGAATATAGTGATAGTGAGTGAGCGAGAGAGAGAGAGAGAGAGAGAGAGGGGATGACAATTGATGGCCAGACTGGCCCACAGACAACAGACACCAAATGAATGAATTGAGTCGTCTGCCTGCAGAGGGGGGAAGAGCAGAGGAGAACATGCCTGGCAAAAGATTGAAGAAAAAGTGTAAAAGATGTGGCCAATATGTAAGAAGCTTCTGTTTTCTGTTATTCTTTCTGTGGTCGAGGCCAATTCGCTTATTGAGTTCATTTACATTTACAAAAACATCAAAGATGAAACGATATTTTCTCTCTGTCTCTCTCTCTCTACCTCAGTCTCCTGTAATGCAATGCAACAGGCAAAACCAAATAACAACAATCGGAAAAGGCTGAATAAACCAAAACAGAAAGTAATAACCAGGTGAGTGCTAAGGAGGAAAATACAAAAACTTGAAACGACGACGTTAAGATACCCTACAAGTTGAATGCAAGATACTCTGCAAAGTTTGAGCCATCTGAAGATGGAGAGGATGAAGGACACAACTCTCTCTGGAACAGAGCGAAAGTAAGTCTCTGAATACCTTGACTTTTGACCTAATATTTCACAGAGAACCGTTATAACTTTTGCACTTTTTAACACAAACAAATGAATTTTCACTTTAGATTGAGGTAGGTCGAAATTTTTGAAGAAGTTTCTCTCTGACGTTTCAGTGCTTTTCGAGTTTAGTAAATGGACTTCTCCTGGAGAGAGTATGCAAATTCCATCTCTGTAACAGCTGCCCAGGCACACACACAAACACACACAACAAACACTCACTCACACATACGAGCCAATAAATATTTTTGCAAACTTGCGCACCTCATGTAAAAAAAAAAATGGAAAAAATACACGAAAATGAAAAATCAACAACAATTTTTTTTTGTGTGCGTTTTTATGTTTTTTTCTGGTTTTTTTTGCTGACCGAAACCCGTTTTATAAAAGCCAAAAAGAAATTCACGTGCTCTCTGGAGTGATTTTTTGTGTTTTTTTAGTTTGTCGCCAACAGTGATGCATATTAAACAACAACACGATGTTGGAAGTAGAAGGGGAGCATCGACATCAACATCATCATCGTCATCATCGTTTAACGGCACAAACGAAACGAGCAAAAATATAAAAAAAAAGAAGAAAACACGAAGAAGAAATGCGTAAAGTTTCATTTGCATATTTGCAATTGCGGAAAAAGGAAATTCAAAGAGAATAAGAGAACGAAGAGTATTTCGAGTGCAAGGGTTTTTTGGGAGATCTGAAATCTGGCTAGTTGGTTGGTTGATTGGCATAAGGGTTTTGAATATTCAAACGATATGCGAAACAGCTAGCAACTGCATACATATGTATGTATATCCATCCTCTTCTGTCCTGTTAAGAACATTTGGCTAAAAATTGCTTTAAAAGCGCACAAATTGAAGTAAACGAATTGAAGAGATTTTAGTTTTTGAGTAATATTCCACATGAATACACACATACATACATATGTAAATATATAAAGCTTTAAGTTTTATTACCAAAATTTTAATACCTATTTTGGTTGATGAGATTCTTTCTAGGATCAGAGGATGCACCGCAGGGTTCTGAGAAATTTAGAACGTGTGAAACTCTACAAGGAATTAGTTCAGGAAAAGCAGATGCCAAAATTTTAATGAACTAATCTAATGCATAATGCTTCTATAACTATTCATATTTATTCTAGAGATTTATCCCAGGATTTCATCCGAAACCGAATTAATCACTTTTTACCCTTGTTTTGAGTTTAACGGACCAGTTTAAAAACTTTCTTAAAACTGTTTTCAATTCTAAAACTGAAATTGCACCGAATCGACCATGAAATTTTATGATTCAATAACATATTTAGCTTTATTAATTTGTAGAAAAACCATTTATATATAGGTACATACATATATCATATTTTCGCCAAGTTCTGAAAATAGCGAGTTTTGTCATGAGGATTTTGATTCGACGAGTAATTGCGGTCTACGATAAAAATTCTATTTCAGGGTCTTAACAACAATGCTAAAATTCCAGAAGAAAATAAATTTCCTGATGTTTGAATCACATCGATGGAATCAACTACAACAATTTAACATTGATTAATTTTAAGAAAATTGAAATTAAATACAATAAATGTATTTAGACCTAGAAATTAAATGAAAATCTTCTAGGGCACAAGAAAACATTTCTTGAGGATCAATAAATAGGCATGAATACTTAAGTTTTTAGACAACAAATACTTCAGAAGAAATTATTTTAACTCTCGTTTTATACAAAAACTGATAACGATAATTACTACTGAAGTTTAGTTATAATTATTAATTTAAACCAAATTGAACCTCATAAAAGGACACAAATCGGGCAATAGTCACTATCACTGATGTGTTGATGGGAACTAAACTAAAGTTCTCGACTATAAAAGACTTGGTAAATACACGAATTCTGTTTGTTAGAACACTTTCACTTATGATTGTGAGCATTCTAAGACTCGTTCCCTCCCAAAAATTGAAGGTTAAATACCACTTGACCTTTTCTATTGCGGACCTCATCGAAAAACCTGTTCTAATCCCACAGAAACACACAAAAACGAAATAGCCGAAAACAACAAACAACCTGTAGACCTCTTGTAATCCCTTGGCCGTTTAACATTTTCACACTTGTTGACCAACATCTTCACCCTACAATCAATACAATCGAATCACATAACTTGCACATAAATCAAATTCAATGCAATCGCATCGATGCATTGAATGGTTGATCATGATCATCGCCTCAAAAAAAATTATAAAGAAGACACGTAACAAAGATGCGTGACGCATTTCAATCGAAGTCAAACAATGAGAAAAGAAACCGGCAAGAGGACAGAGAAGACACAGAGAAGACAAGACGTTGTTAACAAGTTTTTTGGTTGTTTTTGTTTTCAATCATATTTATAGCTTATTTTTTGTGTTTTTTTGTCAATTGGCTTTTTTAATGGTTGATAATTATTTATAATGTTTGGCCACTTCTTTTTAATTTTATTTCGTATTTTTTTTTCTTGCACTTTTGATAAACTCTTGTAATTTGGCAAGGCAGAAAATTTCACTTAACACTTTCGGTTTTGCCTTTGATTCTATAAAAAGAGGCTCGCACTGGTTGCTGATGTTGTTGTTGTTGTTGTTGGGGCCATTAAATTCAAATTTCTATTATGGTTTTTCACTTTTACTTTATACTTATAATTGAGCAATTGAATAAGTAACAAAAATTTCACTTTCTCGAGACGTGTTGGTATTTTGTGTATTTTGTTAAGCGCGACTTTCGCGACTTTTTTTTCTTGATGGATTTTGTTGTTGTTTCTGATAACGCATTGCACGCAAATTGATGAGCTTGATAGCCAAGACCAATAAATTATTACCTCAACACAAAAATTGGGTGTGATTTCTTTGAGAATTTACGATTTGGGATTGATTTGATTTATGGTAGTTTCGCCGCTTTCTGGTTAAGTGCAACTGTTGCTGGTGGTGCTAATTTGCAAATGATGCCACAATATTCCCCTTACAGTAGAACAACGCACGCATGTTGAACTCTGGAGGAGGACCGGGTACGGGTGGCAGACACCACTCCGATTCTGACGACGCAGACGCGGGACAACGTTGGACGACGACTACGACGAGGATGACGAGAAACACACATCCATCCACATCTATGTCTGTTCTCCTAACTGTACAGACGGCATTCGCGCGACGCCCACACGAGTCGATTATCAAAACGAAACTGAACTCGAAAAACTCGACAAAAAAGCTGCGAGGTGGCCCCCACAACAACAACAGTGCGCATGGAGCTCAGATTACAAAATCCACAAATGCCATCCACAGTCGCTCTCAGGCCAACTGTTGTCGCCCTCTCTCTCTCTCGCTGTCTGCTTGCTCTCTGTTCTCATTCAACTTCAACTGGAATGACAACAAAACCGTTAAGCTGTGTTTTATTTGCATTTGGCTAAGAGCAACGGGTGGGTGGGAAGGTTCCATTGCATTGTATTGAATATGAGGGCGCATTCTTGTTTACTTAAATTCCAAATGTGTGCAGTTGTTGCAAGGCATCACGATGAAAACCCGCATGGCTTATGATAAACACACACACACACTCGGGTAAGTAGACCAAAGAAGCCGCCACGGTAATGCATTCTCGGGTTTATTTGCATAGACCTCCGACCGACAGACAGTCCACCCGCCAAAAAGTATGCAGCAGGCAGCGTGCGCCACCCGAAAAGATAATAAAAACAAACTGAAACAGGCAACCGGCATATGGGATACCAATACGAAGGCAAAAAGTGGGAGCAATCGGTGCCCCATACATGTGTTGGGGAATGCTCTCTGAGAGCGCCTCTCTCTCGGCAACTCTTGCCCCATTGGAACGAAAACAAAAACAGTTGTTTTCTACGCTAGACTGCAAGAAAATGTTTCACTTTAGGCACGTTCCCCTGATGTGGCGTTTAAAGTGTAATTGGAGCAGATCGAACACAATCAAATGGGGACCAATTGTGATTCATTTCTAAGATATTTAATCCGTATATCCGTTTCCATGGGGGAGTCGGGAGTCTCTAACCATCTCCCGAGATATAGAAATGAGTAATTATTTTTGCAATTCTTCCGCTAGTGAACCGCCAAACATTATAGGTCAAATTTTTAATAGGTCCTCAAAAATTACTGAATTTCCTAAGTCAAAAAGTAATTTTCTGGACTGACCTCCAATTAAAATATATACTAGATTAGTTCTTGCTCTATAATAATAAATTACAGTTCTTTCAAAACAAACAGTTCAGTGAAGCTAAAAAAATATTAAATTTGTCTATGCTGGCAAATTTCAATAATTTCTAATTTGGGAAACATTATCATTAAAAAATATCTTCATAGTTCCAAGTGTTTGCAATATTTGTATTAGGCCTAGTTAAACCTGAATATCCCAAGTGTTTCATAGAGTGCCTCGTCATAATCTTGAATTTTCTTTTATTTGGTTAGAATAAACAATATATTTTGGTGTTTTTAAAACCGATTCTACAAATGTATAAAAATAAATAGCATCTATCAAAACGGGAAAACATATTCATTATCGTTTACCCATCAAATATATTGTGAAGAGCAAGTGACAATATGTTTTTAAGCATTTCGAAATTACCAACTTTTTTAAGCAAAAGAAATCCATTCCTGTTTTTTGTTGGTTAGTGTACAACCCGTTCCGTGTTTTAGCATGCGTCTCGTTTGTGGATGGTAAACGAAGAGAGATTTGTGGATACTGGAAGAGTCGATTGTGCTCTCCAACTCACGACACTCTCTCCCACAGGCACACACACACACACTCACATTGAGAATACTCTCACCAGCCCCAAACAGAGGCCACTGAGGAGGAGGCGTTTGCGGCGGCGTTGTGCACTTGTTCATTGGCGTTGCCCACACCATCGACAACAACAATAATAACAAGGCAACAGCAGAAATGTTGCGATTGCTGGATGTCGTGCGTGTTGCTTTTGTTGTTATTGTTGTGACTGATAAAGCAGCAGCATTTTGTTCAGTTCTATGTAAGTATGTATGAGTGTGCCACAAGTGATAAGCGAGAGTGGCGAGAGTAGAGAAACGGCATCCGAAAGATAAATATGGGTAAAACGGGGCGTCAAAACAACAAACCAACAGTTGATGTTGATGTTTGACTGGCCCATATACATACATACATATGTATTTTTTGGGGAGGATGCCAATTCGCTGGTCGGCTTTTGGTCAAAGGGACAATGGAAAGCATTGTTGTTGTTGTTGTTGCTGTTTGTTGGTCAGAACTCACCTCATTTGTGCCAGCTTGCGTTCGTCATAGCTTTCGAGGCGTTGATACTGCACCTGTCGTCCATTCGAGGTGGAAGATCCCGTAGCTGTAGATGTAGAGGAATGCCTGCGATAGTCGGCGAAACTTTCGCTTTTCCTTAATCCTGGTATCTTGCCGGAACTATTGCGCCAATACTTGATCATGCGATGGAGGGCTGTGGGTGATGACGCCTCAGAGCCGCCCATGGCGGCGGCGATTCGCATATCATGGTGATCCACCAGCGTCCTATAGGATGACATTCGTATGTTAATCTAATTATTTCGATTCGATACGGTTTTGATCCGTCGTTTCGTGGCGTTGGGTACCGACGAGTTCGTTTTTATGACTGACCATAAGCTCCAGCAGAAACCCAAATGCAATCACACAATGCAGTGGGAATGGGAATGGGCACTATCTGATACAGCACTCTATAGTACTTACTACTCCTCTCTCTCCCTAACTCTCTCTTTCGCTCTACCCTCGAGGCAGTTGTTCTCTCTGCTTTCATTTTGCATTTATTTTGTTTCCATTTTGATTATTTATTTCTCATAAAAATTATTCACATACATATGTGCATATTTATGCATATGTAGGTCTATATTTTATTCTTTTAATTGTGTTATTAATGCATTTTCCAGTAGCTATATAAGTTCATACTCATGTATGCAAAGTGGCCTGTTCTTAATTGTAATGTTAACTCAGCAAGTGGAATGAAATTGAGTCAGCTGGAATTCCCGATTGAAGTGCCTCTTGCTGAGCAAGATTAATTTGTCAAACATTGCCTCCTTTACAGGTCTCCAAATGGACGATTAGAAAATCAAAATTTATGTATGAAATTTAATTGGAGGATCCAACGTGAATAAATTATCAACGTCATAAAAACATTTGGTCTAATTGGCATTTTTTTTGACAGAAAAACTTCTATCAAAGGCCACTATTAGATCAATTTGATGGAAAACAATTGAGTAGGAGCGCTTTCTTTACTCCTTTATAAGTAGAATGTCCAAACTGAGCTTAGTGAACAAAATGTATCTATTCAGATCAATATTTCAAACTGTTCTGTTCTACGGAGTCACTTAAAACAAATTACTTAAAATGATTCATAATCTGCCCTGGCATTTTTCCTGGCGAACTGCACCATAGAGCAAATGTTGAACTGAGACTCGAACGTCTCCACAATAATAGATATTCAACGTATCCTCATATATGTAAATACCCTAGCATAATTTCTAGTTCTCGTCGTAAGTTTTATCTAAATGTATATTCAAGGGGTTCTTTAATTCAATTTTCTCCCCAACTTATCTCATAACATATGTTTTATCGTTAGTCATCAATGTCTAGTAAATTATTATATATTTGAGTAGAAAATGCCAATGCAGCATGAACTCTTAACCCTTAGAATATTACTTACACATACATATCAAATGTATATATATCAATATTAGTGATAGCGATAATAGTTAATCCAAAGTATACCCGAAAAATGTTGTTAAATTTAACTAAGTAATCGAGCCAAAGGAACAAGTTTATCCTACCTGAACAAGTCATAGGAAGAAGGCCTTCATCTAAATCTAATTAAGTTTCTGCCCAAGAATCTTGCATAATTTTATGAAATGGACATCCGATTTTGCGAAAATAATGATCCTATGCCCTGCTCTCTCTACTACCACTAGAATGTTCGGCCACTACGTGTTTGTCTCTTCTCTTCTATCACTTTGGATTGCTCTCTCTCAATGCCATTTCCCACATATGTACATCCGATCGTTGCGGCTTACCCTCTTTAATCTATTTTATCTTATCATTCCTGATTCGATTTTGTCCAAACTTTTGACACAACTTCAGCTTATTATACACATGTGAAGGTTAGGCTACTCAGTCTATTGATGAGGTATAAAAATTCCCGATTCCTCGAGCGATATTCTATTGATCTATAACTTAGTAGTCCGAACTTTATGAAATTTAGCAAAGTCTTCAATGGATATATTAAACTTAAAATTGTTAAATCCTATGACAAACAATCAAAAAGCCAAGGGTACAACCTAAAACTGAATTATGGAATGTTTGTTCCTCTCTCCTTTCACAAAAACTCGATCCAAATGCATCCAAAAAGTTTGAAGTGTCTAAGAAGAAGAATGTCTTTAACTCATGTATTAAAAGGATATTAAAAACATAACAAGTTCTTCGAATGTCAATGTTTGACTTTTTTGTTAGCCGTGGAGATGCACATCTGAGTACGTACTTACCACAAAGTCGTACAATCAATAAAGAGGATTAGGTTGAAATTACATTCTCACTGTGTAGTTCGTGGCCATGTTGGGGAAATGTTTGGGACTTACTCTACCTATGAATAGAATCTTTGTCGTTTCTGTGCTCATTATCATTATTATTAGTAGTGAAAAGCTAGCTAAAGTTTCCCCCTTTCACAATCAATCAATCTTTTCCTTAGCCCTCGCTTAATCAATCAATTTTATCTATATATTTATTTCTCATATATTTATTTAATATCTAGACCGCATACATTTTTCATTAAGTTTCCATTACACAAGTTCAAACAACTCAATCAGAGCTTAGCAGGTCATAGGCACTTCATCAAGGCCGCACCCTTCCGTTAAACACCCTACACAAAAGTTTTTCATTCCATAAATCCAAAGACTTAGTTTGACGCAAGTTCTCTCCACTGTGCAGTGTGTGTGGGCGCTCTCCCAAGGCCCCATAGCTAATTGTGAGAATACATGAGGAGAGACCACAACAAGTCGAGTGGAATTATAATGTTCTCTCTCTCTCTCTCTCCGTCCTTCTCTGTCCGCATTACTAGACTTGGCCAAGTTGCGAGCTAGTTTATTGCAGTTTTTATGCCCTAAGATAATGGCCAAGACTTGGGGGCGACTTACTAAATAGTTTTGTGCATCACCTCGCAGAAAAGCAACAACAATCGAACAAACGAAAAAAAGATAAATATTGGATAACTACTTTCAACCACTTTAAAAACTTGGTGTAATCGGCATATCCACAAATTAGATAAATCAAACATGAAAAACAAATCGCATGATAAGCCCGGCCCGGCCAGGCCAGGCCAGGCTAGGCGGTAAAATGAAATCGAAAACGCAAACCAAATCCAAATCGCAGGCAGCCATCAAATGTCACGACAGAGTTGCTACTGTAACGCCCTGGCGAAAGCTAAGCAAGATTTATAATGGCATTTCCTCGATGTGTCGCCTCCATCCCCCTCCCACTAGTCTAACCCACACTGCTCCATTACCAATCATGCGAAATGTGTTGTGTGTTTGTTGTCAAAATTACATTAAAGCGGAAATCGCCAGCTTCGCTTGACCACAAATATCCACGAGGCAAGAGCGGAGGGCTCTAACTCTGCTGCTGACACGCAACACCCGCGACACTTTTCCTTCGCCTCGAACGGGGCATACATAAATCAGGCAGCTGAAATCCGAGACACTTGCATTTTTGTTTTGAGCGAGGGAAACATGTCTATGTCTACTCCTCCTCCTCCCATTCCATTTACGCCTCCCACTCCTTTTGCAGTGTGGAACTGTGCGTAGAGAGAGAGATATGTATGTACATACGTAATACGGGCAGCCACCAAGAAAGCAAAGCACGCAAAACTCTTGTCTAACTTTGAGCCGGGCTACATATTTCATTCATGGACATGGGACACTACTTCGACCGACCGACAGGCCGACAGACCGCCCAACCGACCGAGTGACTGAGAAACTGCATCTGAGACTTCCAGCTAGTGTCGTTACGTTAATTGACATGTGTTCATTAAGAGAAAGAGCTTGTCGGCAATTGTTGGATAGTTGCGAAGTCAAAAGTACTTAAACAGCGCATTGATATGTAACTACTACATGAAGCATTAGATCTCAAAATGTCTGATATACCACCATGTTGAAATGCTTTAATAATGTCAATCTCGATTACCAAGTGAGGGACAAATATCCCTTTAAAGCACTGAAACGAAGATACTGATATTTCAATACATTTTACCTCTACACAGGAGGTAAAACAACGACACAATCAGCTCAAGGTAGCAAAAACTGGCTTCGTTTTGGTACCTTATCGTTTTCGCTTACTTCATTCTCTAAGACTTTTCCCAATCCTTGAGGGCTAAGTGAGCTAATTTTATAGACATTTGTTTTAGATTTGTGATTTTTGTTCCGTTGACTCGTCTTAATGCCATTAGGCTAAGGACATTCCAGGACCCTTTTCAAACCTTTAATTGCCTCCTTGATCATATCGCCCTGCTTGCGATCTACAAATTGACTCGTACTTTCAAAGATCTCCTCTGACTACAGGCCATTGTACCTACTTGGCAGTGCGAAGGTGTGGTAACACTTGCACCAAAGTGAGTGATATCCTACAGGAATGGAAGTGATGTGTATAAGTCGAAGAATTTCCTCACCACTTCATTCACAAATCCGCTGACAATGCATATCATAAGGTGCTTGAACATATTAACTGCTTGCAAATAGCGCAGGATGTCTTGCAGTACATACATACTTCTTACATGTCTCTAGGGTCTTAACTATCGGCGCTCCTTTTCTTCTTTTCCACTCAGGCAAGATCTCTGACTACATAAAGTATATACATACATATATTTTTGAACAGTTCGAAAAGACAAGTCATACATTCCTTTTCATTACCCTTACAGGGTATATAAAAACTTGTGATGACAATGAACTATTATTTAGAGGAGATTCTTAAATGTTATAAAAATATCTCTTAACGGAACCAGATATGGTTTAATTCAGTCTTTGAATATTCAACTTGAAGTTTATTTACAAAATAAAATGGTAACAGTTTATCTCGTTTAGGCTTAAATGCTTTGCTTAATGATAAAAACCTTTTATAAAAAATCTTCTTTCTATTTAAATGACTCAGTTTCAGCTTCCAAAATCAACTCTTTGAAATTGTAACATTTGTTTAAATGTCTTCAGCACTTCCTTCTCTTTCATTGTTGCCGCCTGCTTGGAATGTTTCACCTCGTATATCTTATCATATCTAAGGCGACATTTGCCTTCTACTTGGCCTGGGCACAGCTGTTCCATTTCTTTAGTTTCGAAGTCAACCCTTACCCCCGTAACCCTGGTGCTGCCTGCTGTTATCGAGCAAGCTCATCAACCTTTTGACCTCCTTGCTAATTGCCTTTCAACATAGAACAACAAATGACGATTGCGACTTGGACTTGCTCTTGGTGTTGGTCTTGGTCTAGGACATCGAGGAACACCAGGAACACCACGACCATCTGTCATATGCCCCAACTTGTGACCTTTGGCATATTGGCCTTTGTTTGGTCTCTTCCTCTTGTAGTAGGCGATTCTAGAGTTACGACAATGTTGACGATAAAAGTTATAGGCAGCCATAAATTAAAATGCAAATTAAAAGTCACCAAGAAGGCGCCGATGAAGAAAAAAGAAAATTATACCAATATATATACAATTATCGTTGAAGACTCGGACTATCTTTCAGTTTATCGCCTTAATTATGACCAATATTTGGGCAATAAAAAAAAACAACTTGACTAAGCCAAAAACGCAAAATTAAAAAAGAGAAAAAGTAGATGGAAAAAATTGAAATTGAAGAAAAGTTGGCAAGACTTTCAAATTTGTCTAGCCAAGCAAAAAGTGGCGAAAGAAAAAACGCAAACTCAAAGTTTTAATTAAAAAAATTGTAAACTTACGAAATGGAAGAAAATGGGAAAACTGCGTGCAATTGCAAACGTTTTTACCCCTCCGCCCAACGACCACCGACCCCCGACACATTTCCCTTTTTAGCCTGTGACACGCAGCAAATTAGACAGGACATGTCAGACGCTAATCCTTGCCCAGGCTCTTGCGCCGGCTCTGTCCCGGGGGACACAAAACTCTTCTCTCGTTTAGTTCGTAAATCTCAAATCAGCTTAAATTTAATTTTTACGCTTTCCGGCTTGGTTTTTGTCTTGGCCAAGAGTCGCCAACGAAAGCACAAAACGGACCAGAAAGAGGCAACAGCCCGACAGCCCGGCGTAGGAGCAGTTAGTTGGTTGTGTTCCAACTACAGCCAAGTTAGCCAAAAAATGGCCAAAGGCAATAAAACTTCAGTCGAACAACTGTTGATACCCTTGAAATGGATAAGCTGATGGGGTACAAGGTGGGGTCAAGGACTCGAAACTCTTGCAAGTTGGTAGATGTTTTATGAAGTTTCGTTTATCTACTGCCAAAATTTGTTACGAAACTCAATTCGAGGGCATCAACAACATCCATCAGTTGGCTTCATGTCTCCCCTTTTCTAGTTCTTGTTGAGGCAGGTGCCACTTCCGCTCTCCCAGCCCACACTTCATCACTTTTCCCATGGTAGACCAACAAAAGACGTATACAAAAATGGTTTGCTCTTGTGTTTAGTATTTGACTTTAGGCAGTTTGTTCTTTGCTCACCTTCCACCCATGCCACTACGATGCTCAGCTCACAGTTTGCACTTCCTATTGCCATGGACGTCGACAGGATGTCATTAAAAGAGAATTTTAGGCCCTTTTGCATCCAATAAATCGAATTTCGTTTCCGATTTCTTGACAATACTTAGAGGAGCCAAGTTAAAGTTAAGTCAAGTAAGAAAGTAAATCAAAAGAGAGGGTTCATTTGTTCAATTAAAGTAAACACTTTTCTTAGTACCCTCTTTTGCTACTTCCCTGCTTTTGTTTTCTACTTTTCCTAGCTCCTTGGCTAAATCTGATATACAGGCAAAGACAAAGGTCGTTTGTCGATTATTATAAGTTTTGCTGCCAAACCAATAAGATGGCAACTTTTTGTGTTTTAATAATTCATGAGCATTTTGATATCCTAGATAGTGGGTTCTGTCTAACAAATTGGTTTGGTCAGACCCCATAACAATTTGCTAATATGTATGCCAACACATTTTACGAACCAATTAAGTACTACATGCAAAGTCATTTGATGAGCACGTGCCCCATAGGAGGAGGAAAAAGTAGTAGGGAGGAGCTCTGAGGACGAGAAGTCGCAGCAGATAGGAAACTCTAGAAGTACATGTGGCATAGAAAACCAAATTAATGAGCTAAGACTTTCAACACACGACTTAATTTGAACTAAATGCCAACAAAGAGCTACACTTCTTCAGACCCCGAAGCAATTAATTAATAAAGTGTCGAGTACTTTGGATAAGCAAACGGATCACTGGGCTAAGCAGCAGCTGTCCTCGGGACAGAGGATGGGAGGCGACCAAAAGTGGAAACGCATTTAAATTTACAAATAAAAAATATTGTCAAACGGTTTCTAACGCCTACACACATACAAATGTGCTCTAGTGTGCACTTAATGTCCTTGCACGTCCCTAGATCCTTATCGATGGGATCAACACAAATGTTGCGTAACTAAGTGCGGGCACACTTCCAAGGAAGAACACCACAGACATTCATTTCCTTCGTTTCCTTTTCGCTGTCTACCTGAAAGAGAGGTGAGATTTTTAATTGTTGCATTTCGAGAAAAAAAAGGTCCTGCCACTTGAGTCTGTCGTACATCCTTGGCCCTTAATTAAGTTGTTGCCACATTAAAATATGAATTGTGCCTGTTGTTGTGTCGGCTAGAGAAGTTTTTGACACTTTATCATAAAAATTTGAATGTCTACCGACCTAAACACGTGTCCTCCTCTTGCCCCTCCCATAGAGTGACAATTGAAGCATGCCGAGGGGAAAACATGGTCGAATTCATAGACATGGAATAGGTCAGCTGATGATGTAGTATGGTCTGTAACTAAACACATTGATGGATTTGAAATCGATTGTATAACATGTTCCTAATGTTATAAATTTTAAGAACTATTTACTTTTATAGACTTGTATGTTTTCTAAAAACTAGTCAAATTGTTTATTACTACTTTAAAGCAAATTGTATTATTTGCTTCTAGGAACTAAACTTTTCCCTAACAGCTTAATTGCAGCAAAATGGTAATGCTTACCACAATTTGAGTGCTAAAACTAGTTGGGAATTCCAATCGGCATATATTCATTCTGATCTAACTTGAAAACTTTTAAGCTATATCGACTTGAGTCGTTATCATTATCAATTTTCTTCAGCCTTTACCCTAAAAGCACCTTGAGTTGTTTTTTCGATAATCATTTGTCCCATTCGTAAGGTTGTCATCCTTGATGTAAATTTAATTAGATTCTTATCCATCTCCTACCCGAAAAAGACTTACTGCACTTGCCATGGGAAAACCTCTCACTCAAGTCCAGGACGCAAATCGATTTTGTTTTGTAACCTTGTCAAGTTTGGAAACCCCAACATTTTGTTGTTCAAAAATAAGCACTTTCAACTGTTGAAGCTTTCGTTTGTCAAGTGCCTGCTTGGAAATCAATAAAAACTGCAATTAAAACACCTTGACCATGAGCAGATGGAAAAGCAATGCGGTTGTGTGTGAGGGGCGATGTGAGGGGACTAAGGGAGAAGCATGACAACGATTATTTTCTGTATTCTACGAGCACAATTTGCACAAAATGACTGCAATTAGCTAAAGCACCTGGCGAAATGGTTAAATAGAGAATACCGAGGGAGTAAAGCATAGGAGAGGAGGAGAGGAGAGGAGAGAAGGAGGACACACAGTTGACTGTCAGCACTCATGAGCAGAGAATGAGTACATCTGGTCTACTCGTTCCGGCAAAGTGGGAATTTCTTGCAGCATTCTTTGACTATTCTCAGTGACATTTAACAGGCAGTCAGTGGGTCGTCAGAAAGAGGAATAAAAGTCCAATATAACCAAAGAGGGGGTGGGAAGAGTAATGAAATTGAAACTCCTGACAATTGTCACGTACTGACCCAGAAATGGGGGGCGAAAAGGGGTAGCTAGTATTTCTAGGAATTCAGCAATTAGAATAAAGAGCAATCTCGACTATACAAATCAGTCTAGAGAGCCTGGAGCTAGCTGATTGAACATTTCCTATGACATTGATTAACCTTTGATGATTCACCATGAAACTGATAGATCAACTTTTACCCATTCCTGACTAAAGTTAAATATAGCCAATGTATTCAATTTATTCGCATTCATTGTACGAACTTTTCCGGCACAAAAAAGTTTCATGTTATTAATACTTCAAGTTTTTCTTTCTTTTCTTTGCTTTTCTTGCGATTTTTGTCATGACAACCAAATCTGTGTCACCTCTTGCAGTCTCTTATCCTCCCGAATCCTCTTTCTTACCCAGAAGATGCTTAAGCAACATCCAAACAAGTTGTTTACCAGCAACAGAAAAAAAGGAAAGCAAAATGAGAAAACGACTCCTTACAATTGTGCGTTGTCCTCTTGTGTGGAAAACAATTCAATTTCCGTGAAAAGAAGCACCAACTACATACATACATACATACATGTAACTGTAAATGGTCCTAAGTAAGGATGGGCAGACTATGTGGTTGGGTGACCCAAATCCCCAAGTCAGTGGAAAATATCAAATAGAAAATAAAAACGAAAGACAACAACAAAATAACATAGAAGAACACGCTAATTTCAATTGTGACATAGTTTTATACCCTTTTCTAGTTAAGTTTTGACCAATTTACAGTGGGGAGTAACTACTAAATGAATTTCAACAATTCGAGAAGGCTGAGATCCTAATAGAAAGTTAAAGCCCGAAGCCATCTGCTAATCACGAGTAACTTTGTTAACTCCTTGTTAAAGTAAATATACCCTTATTTGGAGGGAGCACAAGCAGAATGAAAACCATCCAAATGCTGCTGGTTTTCAAATCAGTTGAGCAAACAATAAAGGCAGCAGCCCCCAGACTGTCTGCCTTGGATTCATAAATAAAACAAAGTGGCGCCAAACGCGCGCCAAAATGACGCGTCGCCTCAACGTAGTTGCGGGTGGTAGTGATCTCTTCCACCCCCCAGTACAACGCCCAGGAACTTCCTGTGGAAGAAACATGCTCCCCAGCACACTAAGTTGCCCCAATTGTTATTCATTGGCTTCCATCTGCCATCTTTACCGCCCAGGCTATAAACTTATTTAGTTCGTACAACTTCACTTCATATCGATTTTCTAGTTACATTTGTCTGGCTTTTTGGGTCGACGACTATAACAAAAGCAACTGGTTGTTGGTCCTGGTTTTTCCTAGTATTTCTTTTCCATCCC
This sequence comes from Drosophila tropicalis, assembly GCF_018151085.1. NCBI lineage: Eukaryota > Metazoa > Arthropoda > Insecta > Diptera > Drosophilidae > Drosophila > Drosophila tropicalis. The sequence continues at coordinate 404,561 of NW_027172851.1, read as the reverse complement.
GTCGTCTCCTGTGTCCCTTCCTATGCCACGCACTTGCCAGAGTGCTTTGGCCTCCACGCTGCAAGTACAAGTCAACAACAAGTTGAACTGCATTAGCCCAGCAGCTGGCTTTATTGACAAAAGGAAAATTTAGGAAATTACTAAGAGTTCATAATGGAAAAGTTTAGTTTTGTTTTGTCAACTTGTGCAGTCAATGAAACTGCATACATATGGAAAAACAACAATAAGGTAAAGTCGAAAAATGAATTTAAACATGACAGAAATCCTCAAGTAAGGACCCTTGACTAATCTGGAAATTCGGATTTCTCTGACTTTACTAAACTTTAAGTTGGAAGCTTTATGCTTAAAATATTTAATATGGATGGTTAATGAATAAATAAAAGGAAATCAATTCGTTCTCTATGGGCAAGGAATGTTCATTTAATACCTTAATCAATTATTTAGCTTATCCCATATTCAATTCATTGCTGTTGTTTGTCGGAGTTTCAAAGTTTATCTCACTTTTCGAGACAGTTGACATTCAAAATGAATAAATCATTTGTTTTAACAAATTTGAAAAACTGTTGGCATTTAGTTTCTGAACTTTTTCATCTACTTATTGTGACACTCATAGTCCGTATAGGCAAAAAGGGAGATACGTTTGAATTAAAGTCATTTAAAAGTAGTTACAAAATGATATTAGTTAGTCATAGATTGAATAATCTCGATTAGACTAACGGAACAGATAATTCTTAGCATTAAAGTTCATTTTTCCTGTGAGTTTTCTTTCTTCAAGTGGGGAATGTTGGGGAATCCTTTATTTCTCCCAAAAATTTGGTGCTGCATTTGAGTTATTTTGGCAGAGCTTCTTGTGCTCATTCTCGGGCACGTGCTTTGGGGTTTTGGTTGTGGTATTCCATTGTGTTTACGATGCATGTGGATGCCTTTTTGTGTTGAGCTCTCATGCATTTACAGACGAGCGACCCTTGACGAGCATCCACCAAGAATCATTCCCTCTCAGCGAATATGCAAATCAAATTGCATTCAAAAATCGATTGCTAGTTAACCAGCAAAATTTATGAGAGAAATGTCCTTGAAGCCATTAAGAATCGACATTATGCATGCCCACTCGTTAAAAGTGACACACTGTATGTGCCAGAGGATCCGGATATACTTATCTCACCCCCCCTCCTTCGTTTTGCTAACAGTTGAGGGGCATGCACCAAAATATAAATGCCACTTTTTTGCCATTAAAATTTATGTGTGCCAAAATGCATGCAAAAATGTACCATAAACGAGCAGAAGGATGGGGGACGGGGGAAGGTAGGGATGCGCTCGACACATAAAGGACTTCGGAGGGTGGCATGCAAATTTCGTACTTTTCCTTTTTTTGGCTTGGTTTTTTTTTTGTTTTGTTTTTTGCCCGCCTGCTGCGCTCTGATGAGGTAATTAAATTTCATTGCGCGCTAAAAGGAAATAAATTTTGTTGTCGCATTTATTTTTTGGTCCTCTTTTTTGTCGCTTTGCTTTGCGTCCTTAATAGGCAAATCGTGTAGTCATCGATTAACATTTGTTCGATTTGCTCGATCACATTGGCTGATGAAGTGTCGCTTATTCCATGTTGCACTTAAGTAGCTGCCGCAAATTGATTTCATGCTGTTTTCCTTGCTTTTCTTTTGTGTCCATTTGGCCATGCTCCACTTTTACCCTTGAGTTCGTTTTTAGGACAGAGACGACTACGACAAAGGGAGAGAGTGGGAAGCAAAGGGGAATGGAAAAGGTAACAATGCACCGCAGGAAGACGAAGAAGGATATACGGCTTGCACAATGAATAAGTAAGTGAGTGAGAGAGTGAAGAAAAAGCAAATGCAAGGATGTGCTACGGGTATATGGGATCGACCTAAAGATACCCATGTGTTGTGTGACTTATACATGATTTATAGACTTGGGTAATGTACTTACTTACCTATTATAGGGGACAGTTCTCTTTCGGCCTTCGACTCTTCATTAATACCAACGACTCTAACTAGTTGGGAATTACAAAAACACTTAACTATAAAGTAGTTATGCTCATTTTATTACTGCTTAGGTAAGAATTGAAACAGAAACTACGACCATCTTTAAATTACTTTGCAGAATAGACAATAAGGTAATTGGAACATTCATTTAGAATTCGCAACCAGTCCAATCCCTTAACTTGTAGAGTATTGTAAGTAATTTTCCTTGATGCCTTATATATTTTGCATTTCTAGGGTATAGATAGATTAGAAAAAAGGGGCTAAAGAAGAAAAGCCAAGTTTTATCCTCACGGGCATGGCTAGTTATCGCTACCCCAGAGAAAAGCACAGAGATCTTTCTATATCTCTCTCACTTTCTGCTTTCCACATTTTCTTTTGTCCGGTTTTCGGCAGCTTCCCGTTTTATTTCCTTCTGTTTTTGTGTTCTTCTGTTTGTTTATTTGGTTTTTTTTTTGACAGAATATAGAAAATGGGTTTTCTTTTGTAAGGCCAACCCTTTCGTTTGCTAAGGATGCTGGGAAAATAGAAAAAGTAAAAAACTCTAAGAAGGAGAGCAAAGCCCTGGCACTTCATTGTTTGTTGCCCAAGTGAGAGTGCCGAAAGAAAGTGGGAAAACACATGTATGCATCGAATGGAATCGACTGGATGAAAGGAAGAAAGAAAGACTGTGGCGATTTAGTTGGTCGACTTTTTGTGTAATTGTTACAGAATTGTGGGAACTTGCACAATTAGAGCACGGTGAGTGGTTCAGGTTTTCCTTTGGAATGGGATGGATGAGAACAAATGGAGTGCCATGCGAAGATTATGCATGCCTGAATAGAACAATACTAAAGGGAACTTGAGCTATCAGTTAAATCTGTTTGGACTGAATGTACTTAACAGCGCATTAGAAATACATACTTGTCGTCATCTATGTCTCAATCTCACATTAGTTTCCGCCTCTGACGCTATCCAAACGACTTTATCTATCTGTCCTCCAAATAGGCGATCAATCAATCAATCTGTTAAATATAAAAAAAATAATCACCGCCACTGGCAAGTATTTAAATGTAATCGGAGACATTAATCGCAAGCTGCAAATCAACTTGGTTACAAGTTTGTTAATGCAAACCCAAAAGATATCGAATTAATGGCCAAAATGCCTACAGGCTTGCCGTATTACAAGTTAATTAGAAAGACTAATGAACTGGATCGATAAAAAGACAAACCCAATCTCTCTCAAAAGAGTCCATCGACTGGAATTAGTTGAGGGCGTACATTATTATCGCAACACTTGCCACAAAGCATATCTGACTACACATGCGCACATTGGAAATTTGATTATGACCATTCATGGCTAAGCAGGTCTACTCTGACCCCGTTGCACTTGATCTAAATATAAATCAGATATGTACTCGTGACTGTGACTAGCTGATCCGATTGCTAATACACAAGAATATAAGCAAGTATCTAACAACAAATGCGATAAAATCTAGTTCTCTGAAAGAATTAACAAATAGAAAACACTTTTTGGAATAATCTGTTGAGGATAACTGGATGCAGTCGCCCTTGGCTTCGGGAGCTGCAACTATTCCCATTTATGCCATTTTTTACCCATGTTTGATTTTTCGAACACCAAATTTGACATCCTTCTAAAAGCTTTAAAATCATTTTCAGTTTCTTTAACAATTTGCAAAAAGCAAATAAATTAGTTTTTAAAATTATGTTACTCTATGATTATTAACATTAACATGGCCATGTAACAAATATGGAAAGAACTCTCGATTTACATTTTGGAGCGATATTTTCCTTATCCGTTTTGGATTTAGTCTCATATTTGTAAGAATATTAACTATATGAGGGTGGTCCGATTAGTACTTAGCCTCTCCGCCCAGTGGCGTCATTATGGCAAGAAAGATTTATTATCGTGAAGAACCATCTTATAGACGACAAAGCTAAAACTTTCACTCGAATCGAATTCGTGGTTTTGTTTTGATTCCGTTCAGAAGCGAGCTTGTCCACGGATTTTAGAAAAATGGAAAAAGAGCAATATCGGTAAATGATTAGTTTCTTGTTTTTGGATACTGTGCACAGCTGTGGTTGGATACTGTGTACGGTGACTCTTCTCCTTCGATGGCGACCGTCAAAAGTTGTTTCAACGAGCCACGTCCAGGAGCCCCAAAAAGTGCAACCTCGGAGAATAACGTGGAAAAAGTCTATGAGATCGTATTGGCAGACCGCCGACTGAAAGTGCGCGAGATAGCTGAGACAGTAGCTAGCTCGAAAGACCTCCTGGGTTATATCCTGCATGAAATTTTGGGCATGGGAAAGCTGTCGGCGCGATGCGTGCCGCGTTTGCTCATTCCGGACAACAAACGCAACCGTCGTATATACAGTATCACCGAAAAGAATCTGAGGGATTTGTCTGGAAATCCTTTTTGGCGTACTTATAGCAAGCCGGCCTTTAAGAATAAGACGAAGTTTGGAACGATACGCAAAAAGGAGAAAAGGCGAATTGAAGATATCAAATTTATTCGAAATAATAGTAATAATAAAACGATGAATCACGAATATAAATCAAAATCAAATTGTATCATAAACTTATAATATAACAACCACAAACCTTAACCGGGAGACTGCTTATTCTGTCCGTTAATCCAACTATTATTTGTAATTTATATTATGTTTCATATTATAAATGAAGTTATTCATGTTTATCACGTTCTTTTGGTATTGCAAAAGGAAGATAATCTTTGTGTTTCGCTTACTTGACATTTATTTAAGGCATTTTCAAGCTGTATGAAATTTCTGGTTTGTAAACGAACGTATAACTTCGAATATCTTTAGTTTGTATAAATTTTGAGCTACGAGAAAGTCATTATCTTGTTCTGAGGGTGGAAAACTTCATTGCAGGTCTCCCATTACAAATTTTGGACTGTGTCTCTTCCAGAGGCTGTGATTTTCATTCGAGTATAGTTTCATCCGCTAATCTATTTTGGATACTATGGAGCCAAGAAAAAGTAATCTGCCCCCACTTTCATCTTTATAATAAGAAAAATATCGTGACTTGAATTTAATATCGTCAACATGCTGTTGATGTCTTAGTCCTTTTCAATATATTAGCAATTGGGTTGATCCTTCAAATGTTGTCCATAATAATATGCAAACTTTGTTGAATGAAATCCATAAAGGTCCTAGTTTGAAACCAGTCCGATCTGACGTATACAAGTGAATAATTTGAATAGTTTTAGTTCTAAATAAAGTGAATAAAGAACACATAAGCAAACAGAAAGTGAGTAACTATCCTCACGCTGCCATCTCCAATTCGTTGCTAGTTCTTGCCGACAAGAACTACAGATATGCGTAAATTGGGTAGTCCAGACGCCCACATCACACGAGTTTAGACCAAACGCCCCCAAGTGATTTGCTCTCGATGATTTATGCGGCAAGTTTAGAAGCAAGAGAAAAAAGGTGGCTAATACTGTTTATCGTCTATGCATAATCGAGTATCAATTAAGCGTAATTAATGTGCAGCCTATTCGGTCTCAGCTGCAGTTGACTAACTAAACTAGAATTTATAAACCAATCCTCCCTCACTTTGCGAATCAAGGTCAGGGGCATTGTGAGCCATTTTCGACCTTTTTAGTTTCGCAAACCGGAAATGCACACACACACAGACGGAATAAGAACAAAAAAGTCAGTTTCTGACATCGATATGAGGTAATAAAAGGTTTTAAACAAAAACAAAAGGACAGACAGGATCAAAATCCAGAAATCCTTTCATTCAAGTGCACGTTATTTTTTTAAAGTCGCGTGTTGTTTTATGCATTTTTGCACACTTGACTGGCCGTTACCTGGTTTTAAAGAGGGGAGAATACGGAAAAGGGTTACGGGGCTGGGCACATCGTATGATTTATATTTAATGGGCTCATATTTTTTGCACAATCTCTCTGGGGCGGCATAAACTAGCGTGCCACATTGATTGTTCTTCTTTCCGCTCTTGGCTGAATGTGTGTTTTTTCCCTTTAGTGAGTCTGATCTATATTTTATGAGCTGCCAATTGGACAAATCGATGATCTGAACTAAAGGACGGGTCATTCGGGGGTTGGAGTGAGTTAAAAAGAATGTTGTTAATCAGAAGGGTTAATTTGGCACAGTTCTAAAATCATATCCTTGTCGAACTCTAAGCAAACATGTTCGAAGATCCTGCTCAGACGTCGGTTCATAGATGTTCGCTTGCAACCCAGAAGATTAGGGGTTGATGCGTTTTTTGGTAACCAAAACGCAACCACAATATTTCCCATTTGAAAAACAAATTCCAAGTTTTCAGCTCATCTAACATTTGAAGAGAAAGAAAAAACTATTTCTTTTTTATGAATTTCAATTGATTTCCTTTCTCCCCGCAAGGACAATTAAGAAAACCCACAGACAACTTCAATAACTACTTTGTTTTTTTCTTTCTTCCTTTTTCCTTTTGTGTGTTTATTTATGCGTTTCATTTTCACTTGATTTAATTTTGACACTCTGTCTAGAAGAAAAAATCGGAAATCTGTTTGCCAGACATTTGCATTTCATTCATTTGTTTCCTACGACCCTTGTCAGAGCATCATCCACTGCTCCCCCCCGTCTCATAGCTCACAATTTGCTGACTGACCTATTTTATGTAATTTTCTTGAGATTTTCCTTTCCTTTTTTGTTATTTTGGCTTTGCTTTGCATTGGTCTGGAAACACTTTATTCCAATTCACTTATTTGGAGTGCAACGACTTTTCTTACATCTGACCTGACCTTTTCGTCATCCATTGGGTTATGGGATACTTCTGAGGGCATTGACTGATGGCTTTCTTTTCTCATTCAAATTGGGTTTCACCTATCACACTCGAATGGCTCTAGTGTCTTATTAATATCTAGCTTGGGTACAGCTGGTTTATCTTTTTAATTAAATCTCTGCTTGACATAACTTTCGAGTCCGAGCAACCTACACATTTCATATTTGAATTCAAATTTCAATGCATGTCGAATGCTCCTGCTCTCGCTCGCACTCTCGCTGTCTCCTTCTCTGACAGGTCGAACGAATCTGTGTGCATTTTTCAAAAAACAAAAAAATGGTTTTGAAAAATATCTTTCAGTTGAATCTTTTGTATGTTTCGCATGCTAATTCTCAATGTGTGGCTAATTGCGGAGATTGTGTTGGGCAACATATTGAATCATGACGATGATGAACTTGTGTCACTCCGTCACTCTACATACCCACATACATATGTAAGTAACTCGTCTGCATCGGATGGTATTACTCTTAGGGGTTGCTCCTGCGCTCTCGATTTAATTAAATTTTCTGCGCTTGCGCACAATTTTTACTCATTTGTATTGTATGTACATATGTGTGTGTATGTGTGTTCCAGTCCTGGGCATTGTTCATCATTGTTTTGCAGACCCACACGCCTTCTCTCAGCTGTCAAAGGGTAGCAAGTTCTGAATACACATTGTTATAGGGCACATTCTGTGGTTTTCCTGGCTATTATGCAAGTAGTTGACCATTTGGATACGCCTTGAAAAAAGCGAGAAAGAAGGATCATAACCACAACAAGGAAACTCCGATAAACAGTTATCTGAAAGAAACATTTTTCGTGTCCCCCACGTTGGGCGCCACTTCTTCGCGTCTGAAATAGCAATTTTAGTAGGTTAATGTTAATGCAGTGGCAAAAGGAACTCAATTCAACCAATTGGACCATCCAGAGCTCTTCCTTTCCCGACTTTGGATCTTATCGCTTTCGATTGAATACATTTTCAAGGACAAATGCATTAAAAGTTCATTTGATATTCGATACCTTTGGAAAGTAGAAGGAAAACATTTTTCCAGGTGAACGCGTTTTTACTCTCATCACTCATGACATTCAGCGATAGTTAATCAAATTTTCAAATCAATAATTAATCAACTGATGGCAAGAAATACGAGCAAATCGGTGAATCAGGAAATCATTTGTCGCACATCCTCTCTCTACCACTCTGCACCTTCTCTTGGCTCTTCCCTTTCTCGCGTTGTTTGTCTCTCCCTCATTCACGGCCTATGCAAATTTTCTTTTTCCGTTCGTGTAAAGTTACACAAACAGTGGCCTTCATATCCGGACTACCAACGAAAAAAAGGATAATATTAATACAACATAATCAAAGTGAACGGCAGGGCATGGCATTTGCATACATTAATGTCAGATAGAGAGTATGGAGAGCCAGATAGGAGACTCGAAAATGGAAGGGGCAATGGGTTGAGAGGGACTTTCTCCTTTTCACTTTGATGTTTGATGAAATTAGCGGGGCCCTAAATCAGTATCCTAAGCTAAAGGCGCATTAAATTTATTCTCATAATGTCGATTCTTTATGCTGAGATTTAAGAGACTCGCAGCGGAGTGAATACACATACATATATATCCACATCCTGACAGCTTATTGTGATTTTCCATAATTTCATTTTTGTGCATATTTATTTTTATTTGTTTTCGCTCTGCTGCTGTATCTCTTTTGGCAGCTTATTAAACCGTAAGTAAGCTGGTTTACTTGGCATTTGCTTAGAAGTTCTTGCGGTCTACCGGAAAAAGGAAGCCAAGTACCCTAAAACAAAAAACAAGGCAAAAAAGCAAACCAAAAAGCGGAAATTATGAAAATACTCAAATTGCCCACATCCTGTTGTGAATATTTCGGGCGTCTACCTGACGACAAGACGTTAACCACTCCCCCCCAACTCCCCTCGACCTTCTTCACCACATCCTTATCGCATTTTCTTTTCTTTTCACATAAGTATAAGTCTCCGTCTGGTCTGGTCTGGCTTGGTCTGGCTTGATGAAACTCGTTGAAACCATTTGCGTAGCATACTTTGTGGCTGCCGCAAGTATTTTACATTGTTGTTGGGTAATTTATTATAAAATATTCAAGCGAGTTATGGTTAAGTAGTAGTAGTAAGTAGCTATGAGATGCTTGATTGAAAGTCCACCAAGTCTTGAGTGGGCCAAAGTTCACCTTTTCAGTTCATCACGCGCTTATCACCTACAGAACTTTGAGAGTCTTAAGTTTAATTAGTTAATAATGTCAAAATAATATTCAAACAATATTAAATTGATAGCCGCAATTGCTCACTAATGGACATTCTTGACTTTTTACTTCAAACAAGTCCCGTTTATCCTACTCTTAACTACCTAACTAATTGTCCGCTGGAGTAGTTGATACTTATCCTAGGCAAGTTTAAAAATATTAGTTAATAGATCAATTTAAAATTTAAAGAAATATACTTTAAATAATTTAAAACAAAAATCCTCTTAAATATTCAACCAACTTCTCATGCGTAAGTCAATGGCTTCGTTTTGCCATCTCGCAACTTTTGGCAATGCAAAATGCCAAAATTCGGCAGCCTTTTATAAAGTTTGTTCAATCAACAGTTACGCCCATAAGCATACACACGCCCACACGAACACACTCACACACACACATACGTCGTTAGCCACTTGAGCGGTTTTTGGGTAAAACAAACCGCTAATGAAATGCCGCAAACACAAAACTAAGTAGAAACTTTCCAGTTAGGAGTAACTGGCAACGCAACACAACGCAACGTGGCGCAAATTGGCAACATCAATTACCAAGGACCGAGTACCGTGTCGACATATGCAAAACGAGTTAGTTGTGTGGGGAGGTAGGGGGCGGCGAAACTCGAGCTCTGCTCTTCTCTGGTGAAGTCAATTAAAAAGTTTTGGTCAAGTGGCAGCTACTTCTGTTGCTCTTCAATTAATTTTATCACATGCATTCGATCAAATTCAATTAAAAGTTAAATGCCACCCGCGTACGTGAATCATTACTCAACTCACTAAGTTTAACCTTTTCAGTCAACAGGTTGCTGGGTGGGAGTTGGCACACACATAAGCTCTTCTCCCCAAATGACCTTATCGATAAAACCCATTAAGTGGCTGGTTGGGTTTGGCAAAAAATAAAAAACTAAAACCTTTAAAGGAAGAAAGGCTCCCTTGGAGGGCTTTCAGAATAGACAAGAGGCAAAACCAATTTGCTGACTATCTGTCGGTCTATCTGTTTCTCTCTTTCCCTCCTGTCAGCAACTTTTAAAATGGCTATGTTTCAAAAGCCAAAGTTTCCTTAGTATATAGCCAACTTGTGCGTAATTCAATCAGTGACAGAGGCATTGGCACACGTGAGTAGGTTACGCAATGTGACTATATTCAATTCAAGGAGCGTAGTCACCAATTCTCTTATCAAAAAGGGTTTTCAAAATTACACAATCGTAGGACTACACACAATTGGGATAAAACTTCCTTGATCTTCCCTCGTATTAGGCTTTTCGGCTTACTTAACTTTAGTTTTATTCTCTCCAAAGCTAAGGCACTAAACCTTCCTCTAAGCTCTGTCAAAATATCCTTTTAACATATCAAAAACACTTTTGTATTCTTCTGTTTCATTAAATTACCTTAAACTCCCCTGTTTTCGTTTTTCTGCCCATTATGAGCCTAACCACATTTTATAGCTACACCACTGAGGGTCTGTAAGTTAAGGGAACCACATCCTGTGGAACACAATAAGGACCACATTAAGGTGCTAAGAGGCAACCCTCTTAAGGATATTTGCCACCTTAAGTTGCCAGCTGCTCAATAATGCAGCAAACGACTTGAGTTCGTTCTTCGTTTTTTGAATTAGGTCAGTTTACTTGTGTCCTTGACGTGCTTCACGTTGGCTCCCCACAATCAACCCACATCCTGGTGGCACATTTGTCACTTTACCACCTGACAAATGCGCTGGAAATTACATAATTTTCCGCGCAATTTTTACAGCGAACAAACGACAAGCGACACTCGGGCCGAGTGGGTTTTCGTCTGCCTGGTCATCTGTCTCATTTATCATGCTAATACTCTGGTTCTCTGGTACCTTTTGCTCCACACTTCATATGTGTGTCGCATCATTAATTATAAGCAACAGCAGTGGCACATTGCGTTATCGCTGTTAGCTCTCATCCCCAGCCCACTCCCCTCCAGAGGCATCCCACCCCTCCTATTGACACAACAACTTAAACATTTGTGCAAACAGTGGCCAATGTCCAGCGCAGTCCAGTCGGGTCCAGCTAATCCTCCAGACTCTGCAGCAAATCACGTGCAAATTAATCATTCAGTTAAATATATATTACGATATATGCACATACATATAAAAAAAGTAGAAGTGAATGAAAACCTGGCAAAAGATGAGCCAACACGATAAAATCTCTAGGCAGTTGACACATTGACAAATGACTTTTTTCATAGATTCAATTTGCATTTAGGATAATCAATCCCCAGGCCAACCGGATCGTAGTCGTTGTCTTCGGTCGTCGTTGACTAATTTGCAGAATGGACCCAGCCCAACCAGTCTGTGTCCAATCCGATGCCTGTATACTCTTGCAAAAATCTAGATAATTTGCATTTCCATTAATTATAATTAATAAACGTCAGTTCAGACGTGCCAGTCTTGATTTTGATGACATTTGATTATGTTATTCGAATATGGAAGGTATAAGGCAAGAGTTATATATATTGAATAGACAATTTATATTTGAAATCTGTTTATCGGTCTATTTAAAATTTATAAATCGTTAGGCACCAAGGTACTTATGACCGACGATCCTGATAAGTTGTTGTCAATGGGATTGTCACAAGTAAAGTTTACAGAAAATTCATAGAGAATGAAATTAAAGAAACATTTTCAATCCTTAATATGTGAAACTCCTTAGCTAACTACAGTGAGTGTCACTGAAAATCGTACACCCACTGTGAATTGATAAATAGCTTCATAATATGAGTATGTTGAAAAACAAAACAGGGTTGCCACTCTTAGTTTTTATTTTATTATGGCAATGCCTCAAAATGTAGGAAAATATAAGATCTATATTTATATTCTTTGTTCACAAGTAGAAAACATTTTCTACTTAAATTTTTGTGTATTTCAATATGAACTAAATATGTAAATTCTGAGATATTTTTCAACATATTTTATCATTGTTTTATTAGCAGAGAATGAATTTGTCTTAGGTGAACGATTTTCAATGACAGTCACTGTACATATACATATATCAGCTAGCATTCACTTGACTGTTCCTACTATTTACCAGAGAATTAGGTAATTTATTGTTAATTATGAACAAAAATATTATAAACTTCTCTCAATTTTTTTTTAACTTTTTCAAAATTGATTACATTTTCTCGAAAAAGCACGCTTTAAAGTTTAAACTAACTGGAAGCTCTTAATTAGAGTGAGTTTATGACATTTATCATTATCTGTCAGACAGTTTTTGGGATGAAAAAAAGTGGGATTTGTTTTCGCAAGTCTTTAAAACGACAAAAATTGCAAATTTGCATAGAGAATCAAAATATCAATTTTTATCATTCAGGGACAAAAGGGTGAGTTTATCGTTTGTTTGTCACCTCCTTTTGTCAACAACCCCGCAGCAAAATAAAACCAAATACACAAAAAAAAAACAACCCAACTTACACGTGGCTTAAGTCAACAACTACTGGAAGGAAGAGAGCACAAAAAAAAAAAAAAAAACACAGATATAATAAAATAAAGTTTAAAATATTGTTTGGCATACAAAAGTTTGATTGATTTGGGTTTCATGTTCGTCCTTGTCCTCTCAGCCTATTGATTGATTTGCCTTTTTGCATTTGGATTAGTGCAGAATTTGTGTGTGTGTGTGGTGTGTTTTTTGCTTTTCTTTTTCTCTTGTGTTCAGTGTTGATTGGTTATTTGATATTCATGGCTCTGCGGGAGCTGCGATGAGGATGGAATGGCAAAGGTGTGAATTTGAAGTAGAAGCCGACGCATCGGCTGAATAAAGGCGCGTGCCGTCGGATTAATGTAATTACAGTTGTCGTAGGTTGCTCATAGTGTGAGTGTGTTGAAGGTAGTCCACAGACAGACAGACAGATAGACGGATAGACGGATGGATGATATTTATATGGCTGGTGATGATGATGAGCAAAATGGCAAAGTAATTCAATACCTGGCGAATTCATGAAGGTGATGTCTGATGTCTGATGCCTCAGCAGATGAATGCCAAGATGACGGAATGTCTTCGTAATTCAATGGTGAACTAAGCTAAGCTAAAAGTATGGCATACAATATGATATGTAAAACAACAAGGTCAATGAATATCAAATAAACAACAAATGATTTCAATTTCTATCAATTGGAAATACAAAATCAAACAACAAAGTTGTTAAATTTCTTCACTAACGAAAGTATTTGAACATAAATAATAAGTAGATGAATACGGATAAGATTTTCTCTATGAATTGAAATCGCAGGAAAAATCTTTAAGTTGGTAAATTTAAATATTATTGCATTATCATCAATTTACAAAATAAATATTTATTTAAATAGCTTTCGGAATTCCCGTTCTTCGAATTACTGGTTTAAATGTACAGGATTTCACTTCAGGTTGTGATTTTTCCTTCAGTTAATATAAGTTACGAGCCTTGATCCCTGCTCGGGTGCCAGTTACGAGTCTTCGTGTCGGGCTGTGTTCTTTCCATGATCCTTCGGATACCCAAGGAAGGTGACACCCATAAAACAAACTATACACAAGTTTCGACTTAAGGGTAAAATCGTTAATCACTTCAGTATATTTATGGTTCCAAGGTCAGACTAAGACTGTCTTCCCTCCGAAGATCGGGTCCTTAAATATCGATCCTGAGAGTAGGTCGCTCTAGGGTTGGTTACAAAGGTCGATAGAAAAGTGCTTATGCCATGGGATAGGAAGTTGGTGTAGGGTCAAGCGTTAAAGTGCTTACTCCAGAGATACGAAGTCAATAATGGAACGAGTGGATAGTGTGGATTGAAATGGATCACAATGAACTTTAGGTTATGGGATGTGTGGGATACCTGTGTTGCCAAAGTGACCTTTATAAGCGATTTCTGGTACTGCGTTGCATTTACGTTTAGCTGCATCCTAGTTGGTCGGGGTGTGGGGCATGGTTCTACTAGTTCTGGGAGAGACGAGTGTACATACATATACTGTATCCTACAAACTTCGAAGCATATGTACATATGTATACCCTCCTAAATGGCTGTATTGGGAACCCATTCTTTCAAACAAAACCCAAAGAAACTTTGCCTTATCACTAAAAATTACACTTTTATAGAAGATGTATTATACAAGGTATAATAATTTCAAAAAACTATTTTCAGTGTAATTTTATTATTTCATAAGAAACTTGTGTAAATTTCTCTATAATAGATACATTTTGTGGTTGTAAATTTTGGTCTCATTTCCTTTTTGGTTCTGCTAAATATTTTTTTATATTCTTCAGTGTCATGAAAATAATTTTATATACTATAACAAACTGAAATATATAACAAACTGAAAACTAAAGTAAAGAAAATCATTGCTAGAAGACCCAAAAAGTTAATAATAACAGAAGAATCAGAAGAAGAAGAAACTCCCATCATTAGCAATTTTGGCAAGAGAATATTACACCTAGTAGGTATGTATGTATGTATATCGAAGTTATGAGTGTTAATAAAGATAGTTTTTGGGGGCTTGAGGGGTCATATGTAGGTGTTCTCATAGGCGAATAGACTGAGAATTTCTACATCGTGTATAAATGATAATCAGATTTTTTTTTCTATAACCAAAAAAGTTTGAAGAAATAACCTATACTTAAGTTGTTAGGTATGAGAAGTCTATTAATTGACTTTATAAAGGATATTTGAGAAAACGAGATTCTGAAGCCTTTGGGACAAGGGTTTTTACATTACTCACTACACGGAAGTAGATGGGAATTAAAATTAAAACAATTACTTTTAATTACATTTGTAAAAGTTTTTGAAAGTAACACAATCAAAGTAGAAGTTCAATGAGTCAATTGATCTGGATGTGAATGAGCAATATGCATTTTTCTTCAGATCTTGGAACCAACAACAATTTAAGAAACAAAGACTCTCGATACATGGCTAATCTCCCTTAGAGCCACTCACGATTATTAAGCCAAACACAATCATTCACTAATAACTGTCATTAAATGTAACGAACCACCAACACAAACAACAACAACAACAACGACAACCAACAAATCTCGCACAAATCAGAGGCAATCCACAAAAACCGAAACCATCAATTACACAAAATAACACAAAAATCAACAACAACAAGAAAAACAATAAGATCATGCGGAAGTGTTTACAAATGTCAAAGCAGAAAACCAAAATGGAATGAATTTGAAATTTCCTAGTGCCCTTCTCCTAAAGCACATCCCATCCCCATCCTCATGCCCATAACCAACTCATCGTGGAACGAAAAACGTAACCTGATTGCTTCAAGTTTCTCATGTCAATTTGAAGATTTGAAATCAGTTAAAACAAAACAGAAAAACCAACGAAAATGTCAATATCATTGACATTTTTGTCCCTCACCCCCGCCACCATCACCACCAGCTCCACCACCTCCAAACAAGCCATTAGAGTGAGATGCACTTGGAGTTGAAATCGGGTAAATAGCCAAACAGAAGGACGGAGGGAGGAAGACGGCAGGCGGCAGACAGAGCGACGACGTCATCGCCTTCACTTGATGTATTGTTTCAAGACGTTTGATTTATATCACTTGCGGGTAGAGCGAACCGAAAGACGCATTTCTCTGGTAATGAAACTCCAATTCCAATCAGTGTTGGGTCCAGATACAGATACATATACATATAGATACAGATGCTGCTGCCACCGGACGAACGGTTGTTGTCGTTGTCTTACGTTTTGAACATTGTTCGAGTGGCTTGTAACAACTGTAACGAAACCATACAGACTCAGACCCAGACTCCGTCTCCATCTCCGTCTCCATCTCCATCTCCAACTCCATCTCCGTCTCCAGACGCAGACGAGGCGATTGCGTAAGGCAACCGAAAGTGGAGCAAGCATCGCAGTGGCCGTTGTGGCTTTCTCCTCCCGCCGCATTCAGCTTATTTCTTTTCTTGTTGTTTCTTTTTTTTCTTTTTGAGCTTTTTTCTTTCTTTTGACAACTGCATGATGCATTGCCTTAGCTGGGCAAAAGTGGGGTGAAAGGCATTTGCTATCCGACTAACCGAGTATCCCAGAGTCTGTGTTAATTTACGACTGTGACTGCATGATAACAATTTGTCAACTTAATGGCGCCGCCGAAGGATGCGCGAATAGATGTACATACACTGAAAAATGTATTTGCTCTGATTTTGGGGACAACACATGAAGTTTTCAATTAAGACTTCATAACCCTTGAGTTGCAATTTTGGTAGTTATGTCAGTCGACTCCATTAATCGACAGATGAACCTGTCTCAAGAGTCCTTATTCGACTTAATTTTTGAGCTTCAAAGACAAAATTTAAACCATTATCACCGATTCGAAAGAGTTCAGATTGGTTATTGAAGCTATATAAACATTTCACCCTATTTCTAAAGGATAAAAACATTATATATGTTATAGTTTTTTAGGAATCTTAAGAAATGGAACTTATCAGATAAAGTTAATACTAAGGATATGTATGTACTTTAAATCTATTCATACCAATATTCATGTTAATAACCAATATTTTGGTAAATTTCTTTAAAAATGTTTTGAACTTTTTAACAATATGTTGCAGATTAGCATTATAAAGGGTACATTAAATTAAATTAAAGTCCAAGGGGATCGATCAATCCTTGTCAATTACTTGACTTTATTGAGATGTTTTCGAGTGACCCTCGTAACAAGGAATTTTGTACATGTTTTTAGCTACATTTGTTGGTTTTTATTGCATTTTTACATGGCACTCTTTACTCCACTATCTCTCCCCCCTCCACCATCCCTCTGTGGCGGAGTTCCTCTCACGCAATCGTCGACAATGACACGGAAGTGCAACGACCACCAAACAAATTACCAACCAACCAAAAATGTACAGTCGATTTTTGTTTTCATAATTGCGCTCGATTTTCGTGACTTGGCAAGGCGATACAAATGCGAAACAATTTAGCTGGCTAATTGTGCGAGTGAAATGACAATAACATGCAACACATCATGCAAATGTGTTGCAAGTGCAATGCCGCCTGGAGCCAACTCTCCGAAAGCTTCTAAATGAATGTAGCTTTTAGTGGTGATCAGCTGATCAGCTGATGATTTGTTTACCAAACTGCGGCAACAGCCCAGAGGCAAGGTCTTTGATCAGTCAGCCAATCCCCAGAGCCATAGCCATTCCTACACCCACATGGGTTCTCTCCATGCGGTAAGGAACGGTACAAATGCATTCATTAGTGGCGGCGTCTGTGCCCAGCCCTCCCTTCCCCACCCCCGCTCCGCATTCGTTCAATTTATGCTAATCTGCATGCAAATACACACCTTCTCCTTCTCCAACTCCATGCCAATCGGCTGCGGCTATGGATTTGACTTGGAGTAATCACCGACCCCAACAAACATGTTCAATTACATATATATATGTATATTTTCCGTACATACACTCGAATTCGTATGTCACTCTACGCATTCGCATTTGTTTTGCATATGTTTTCATTAATCTTACTTAAAATAAAAACCCCGAAAGCCAACCGCAAACAGAGACGGAGACGGAGGCGGAGGCGGAGACTGGAGCAGATAGATATGTACCATATATGAATTATATGCAGTTCCAGCGATAGGCCTACATGGATCTCTTTTTCTTTGGTTTCTGGTTGTGTTTTTTACCTTTAGTTTGTTTGGGGGATTGGCTGAGGCACCACAATTGAGATTGCGATTGAATTGCTGCCGATTGTTTATGATGATATAGGGGTAATCATTGGCATGGCATGTGCCAAATCCGCCGAAGGTTAACACACTGGGTCTGCTCATGAATCACAGCATCAAAAAGATCATTTATTTTCAAATACTTTTAAGAGAAAGGTAAGCAATCCATTTGATCTGTAGTACAAAATGAGAATGGAGTTTTAATTAATGAGAAATAAATGTTGACTTACATTGCCCAACGCCGATTGAAGATATAACCGACTGCAGTTGAAAGACATTCAAGGTAATTAAAATGATTGGATTGGCGATTATATAGAATGTATATACATACAACATATTGAAATCGTTCAGAACTAGAGAAGTTTGTATCTTGTAGAGCTACGAGAAGTTATTTCCTCTAAAATGCTTTTCTATTTCCAACATCTTGCATAGTAGTTGAGTCCTGTGGTCCTTGCTGATATCCTTAATCTATCTTATTTTACACTCACCTTGGCTGAAGTCAATATTAAGCGGCTTTCTACTTCTTCCTCTTGCACACTTTTTAAGACAGAATTTATTGTAATAATACAAATCCTTTATTTAATTGTATTTGTTTTTTAATCAGCACATATCCTTGACATTTCTTCATTAGCAGATGTATTCTACTTTTGCCATAAAATCAAATACAAACTCAAATAATGTAACGATAATTATCAATGCTAATATTATTTATGATTTTCTTTGACATTAAAAGTTTTGTTTGCATATTTTTATTTAATAAAGTATGCATTCATGTGTTTATTTATTGTGTCGTAAAAATATGTGTGTGTATTAGTGCCATGTGTTAAGTTGATAGTAAAAATGCCTTTTTCAAGGTTCCTTGGCCTTACACTGTAATTATATGCAGTTTTATTTTATGTTTTGAACTTTATGTGCATCGCTTCGAAAACCGATGAGTTGCCTCTTAAATGTGTGTTTTTTGGCGTCTGATTCTCTCAATACCATACAAATTGATTGACAATGAAACTCTTTATCTAGAGGAGGATATTAAAGCATCGAGCGATTCTGAAATTGCTGACCTTCAGTATTATTATGTGTTGATACACTATACGAGAAGAATTTGTATGACAGTTGTAATATAAAGTTAGCCAAATTTCATCAAATTACAAACAGAATTACAAATTATCCTTATCCTAGTTGACTTGACTCATGCTCATTTGCTCAGAATTTTATGTACAATTGTCCATGTGGAAAGCAATCCCCATGTCCAGAGATTTTCCTTGAGCTTTATTAATAGTCATGGAGAATGCCAATCGAATGGGAAACTGCAATCTTCTGTATTGAAACGGTGTATCAGTCGGGATCATGGGAATCCTGGGAATGAGGACATCTTCACCTTTGAATGGTCTAGTTAAGATCGTTGCTTCCAGAACGTTGTTCATCAATTTTTTGACCGCGAGTCGCGTGCCATTGCAGAGTTTTGGCTACTTAATATTCCGAAGCATGATTATTGGTGGTGGCATTTCAGGCAGATCAAGTGAGTTCAAAAATCCCGTTTCTACGCTGGATTGGATGACATAACTATGTAAGTTGATAGACATCTTCATTCTTGGCAGCAAGGATCGTTCGTTAACTGAGCCAATCGTGATTCCTATAATTCATTTAAATATCAGGGAATACTTTTTCGATCAGTTCTTCCTTTGATGCAACTTAATTACAAAAATTTTCGGGCAATTCGGCTGGTAGCTTTCCGTTCCCAATGTCCAGTAACTGTTGTGAGAATACCTCAGCTGATTCATCGTTTTGCAACTGGACACGCATATTTGTCGTCAGCTGCAATGTGCGTGCGTGTCGCCCCAATGTTGAATATTTCAGGCAAGCATTTATTTCGTCCGCTGTTCTCGATCGAGAAAAAACAGGCAACGTTTGCCTGAAGTCTCCTGCCAGCAATATCAACGCATTCCCGAATGGTTGAGCGCTTCTACGTAAATACCGCAAATATCTATCAAGAGCCTTAGAGTTTACATTTCTGCAATACTTTCCCATACATGATCCTCTGGAAATGTTGCACATGGGGGTCTTGATGAGTTGCATGTTCAATGGCAACTTCAGTGCTGAATGAGCAGTCCTTCCACCAGGTTATAATGTGGCGGCTATTCCAGATGATCAGAATCAATCTGATCAGGAATGTTTTCCTAGTTCCCCCTGGAGCATCCATGAAGATGCCCCCACCTCCACTATTTATAATTGTCACAACGTGATCATAAACGCCCCTCTGTTCACTGGTTAATTTGGTAATGTTGGTTTGGACATATGACTGAAGACTGTAAGTCTGCTCACGGCGCAAATCCACAGCAACCGATACAGTCGCAGTGCGTGTGGGTGCTGGCATTCCCCATTGACTTAGCACTTTATTTGTCATTAAAAATTCCAATGGTCATGTCGGAATTTTCTTGGCGTACTCTGTGCAAAATATCCTTAATGAAATGCGAACGATATCTTTCCCATAACTCAGTTGGAGATGAATAGAAAGTAGAGTTCGAGTTAAAATTGGATGAAAACCATGCTTGAACCTGACTCCACAGTGTTTCAAAATTTGAACGCAATCGGTTCAGTAGTTTCTGAATGCATAGCGATTGTTGGTACTCACTCAGCTTCAGACAGCTTTTACAATGAATTTGAGCTTTATAAATTGAGTCAATGTGTCGTGCGTAGGCCAGTTCGTAGTGCGCTAAGTAAGCTCTCTGTTCTGCATGGTTTGGTCCTGTTTTACAGTAGATGTGGCTGCAGAGCCGCAAATATGAAGGGCATATGTGAATGTTGGTACCACTATCGCCGCGTAAATTTTTACTTTATTTACATTTTGAGTTTTCCAGTTTCCAACTGGGCGTTATTTTGTGAATCACCCCAAAAAGAGTGTCTGGCACTTCAATCATCTCCAATAAGGGTTTTAGGTGATCTGTCATTAAGTATGTCCCCAAGATCCTGTTGGGAAATTTTTCTGTTTGGAAGAATCTTCTCCCAATGACGCCAATTTGAATTGAGCCTATGTTGGAGTTTACAGTAAGGCTTGCAAGCTTTACGACAAGGGTGTATGTCGGATGTCTGATCTTACCAGAATGGAAGCGCCACCATGGTGATTAGCTCCCCCTCCGTGAGCATTGTAATGTTCGTAGCCAAATATTTTTAACTGAGCGCATTCAAAAGTCTCTGCTATTAGCATTATATGTACATGTAGTTTAAGATCTTGATAGAGAGCCCAATGGCATCCACCAGGACTGTAATCTAGTGGGATTGCTCCTTTACCAGAGCACTTAAGGCATTCAACTGCATTTGCTGGTTTCTGATCTTTTTTTGTTGATTATGTAGCATAATTTTTGCACCAGTTGCTTGGTCTGCTGGTGATATGCCTCTTGCGGTTTCGGTTTGATTTGGAAATTCTCTAACCCCATGAAAACCACAAGTTTGGTCAAGTTTTTGATACTTCTTAAAATATTTTTCCAGAAGTTGAGCTGTTCTGGGCTGGGTTAAAGGGTTTCATTTTTGGTGGCAGCTTAGGGTAATTTTTATGTTGTAGTTAAAAAGCCAACGAAATTCTTTTTTTCCAAATCATTCAAATTGGAGGCTGAACTGCGCGAGACATCGGAATACGACAATAACATAGATGATGCGTTCGTCGAAAATAAACAGTTGCTGGCAGGATTTTTAGGGGTTACTTATAAAGTCTTTAAGATAGTCTGACGTGCTTTTATTGGGGTTTCTAGTTTCCTTGAGCAGCTCGGATCTTTGGATGATCAATCCCCCATGCAAACCACAAGTTTGGTTAAGTTTTTGATACTTCTCAAAATATTTTTCCAGAAGTTTTGGTTTAGGTAGTTTGTGATGGCAGCTTTTGGTAGTGTAAATGTTGTTTTTGGCCAACGTTTTTTTTTATTGGGGTTTTGCTACTCAATAATCCCATGTCTTTTTTTAAGTGCGCAACGATCTGGTCCTCGAATTAGGACAACATTTGTTTCTTTTACTTTTTGACTTTTTGTAAAGTTAGACATGTGACTAGTTTGGATCATCCAGTTTTTGGTTCTTTATGATAGCCTATTAGTCCTGAGTGTTTAGGGATCTCCAAAGTTGAGGCTCTTAAGAAGCTTTTAATTGTATTGTGGCTGATATCCACTTATTAAATATTCATTTTTTTTGTCAATCTTCAATTTTATTTCTTGTCACAGAAAATATTACTTTAGTTTCAGTCGTATCAATGCTTGGCTTAAATATGTAACCCTTGATTTCGGTTATATTTGCATCTCTCTCGAAAGTTATGTGTTCATCTTTTGATGTGTCTGGACCTTCAAATTAATAAATAAATTGTTTAAAAATTGGCATTGCTGAGGCGGTGTTCTTTACAACTCCAGCATACATCATTACAGGCTGGGTATAGCTGGATGGGGAACTATTCGGTGTGGTATTCTTAAACACAGTTGTGTTTCAAGTGCGTTCCATTGGGCGTGCATCGCTATGGTCTCGCCATTTTTGACTTCCTCGTACAATCGTTAATGGACTGTACTTTTTTTTTCTATCTATCTATATTAAAGTGACATTCATCGACTCCTTGCCAGAAAGTTGGAAGGTGACCGATATCGTTTGAAGTCGTTAAATAATAATAGGTCATACAAGTATCCCCATGAGAGTTTGCGAGAATTACGGTGTAAAACACGTAGCTCATATTGGAGAGGATGATTACGTTGAAAAAGATGTAGATCATCGGTCGATCTTTACCATCTAGGGTGAAAGGACCATCATGCATGGGGCTAGATCCATGCAGTCATTGTCATGTCAGCAATGAATGGTACATTATAAATACACATATTTCAACAGTATTGCGTTGACATGAACTTTATAATCGAAACGGATGGCCTGACTGTTTATCGGTTGAATCAAGCTAAATTACGTTCGGAAAATGTTGGTCGATTGATGGTAATTGCACTCGTCATCAAGTTCTGATGTAGAGTTATCATCCAATGATCCGAGCTCTCTCTGCTCAAAGAAACTGGAAACCCCAATAAAAAAAATTCGTCTAGACTATTTCAAGAAGTTTAAATAATTTGGAAGAAAAGGATGTCGTTGGCTAACAACAACATTTACACTACCAAGAAAGCTGCCACCACAACCTAATCGGTTGAATCAAGCTAAATTACGTTCGGAAAATGTTGGTCGATTGATGGTAATTGCACTCGTCATCAAGTTCTGATGTAGAGTTATCATCCAATGATCCGAGCTCTCTCTGCTCAAAGAAACTAGAAACCCCAATAAAAAAAAAGTGTCTACACTATTTCAAGAAGTTTGAATAATTTGGAAGAAAAGGATGTCGTTGGCCAACAAAAACATTTACACTACCAAAAAAGCTGCCACCACAACCTTACTATGTAAATCCAAACTTCTGGAAAAATATTTTGAGAAGTATCAAAAACTTAACCAAACTTGTGGTTTTCATGGGGCTAGGGAAAATGACTCGTTTCTTATAAGGGCATTTAAATTTAAATACACATCAAATAAACTAGAAACCCCAATTAAAGCACGTCAGACTATTTTAAGTTTATAAGTGAACCCTAAGGATCCTCCCAACAAATGTTGAACGCATCATTTATGTTATTGTCGTATTCCGATGTCTCGCCACTTCCGAAGTAAAGAGCAGCATCCAATTTGAATGATTTGGAAAAAAAGGATGTCGCTGGCTATTTAACAACAACATAAAAATTACCCTAAGCTGCAACCACAGACGAAAGCCTATAACCGCAAATCGTTTTCTTTAAAAATTAAAGTAAATTTGGAAAATAGTAATTAACTGTCAAAAACAGGACAATGTTGACAGCCGCCATTTATTTTAAAATAAGATTTTGGGAAATTTAAAAACTAAGGAAAATGGTACTAGGGACTTTAAACACCATTTCAAAATGTAAAGCGGATGTTCAAGTTCCTACATTTGAAATATTCGCACCGGGTGAAAGTCACGTTAAAATGAGAAATTTGGCTGCAGGGCGCTTTATATACCCTCCGTTGGATGCGAACTTGTGCGTCATACCAGATTCGACTCCGACATTGAGCAAAGGATGCCAGCTCGAACATCTAGAGGTGCTACTCCGACGTTCAGGCGGTTCGATTGACCTTTTCATCGATATTTTCCAAATGCATCACTAAAAAAAAAGTGTTTTCACAAAAAAAGTGCACAAGGAAGAAAAATGAATTAATTTGGCAACGCTCTAAAAAGTTCTACTCAATCTGGGTACAGCATTTTCTAAATAATATATTTATTATTGTGCTCAAATGATCAATTTACATGAATAGGACGAAGATTATACGAAGTGTGTATACTAAAGAGCTCCGAAACGAAGTATCTCCCGTAAATTCATTAAACAAATTTTGTGACTGTTTTTCTTCGGATCGTTACTGCAATGTGCTCTCTCAATAACCGGCATCTACTGGTTTATGAAGGTTTTAGGTTCGAAAACAAAAAGTATGCAAAATATACATAAGTTACTAACTATACATATATCTAAAATATTGACCTCTTTTATGTTAAAACAATTGCAGAAATTAAAAATTAATTACTTTTAACCCTGCATCTGGCAACTGGTGTGCCTGTGGCAGCTGTAAAGAGATGGTGGATGGTGCCAGTGGGATCCCGCGGATGGAGTTTCCACTCGATCGGAATCGGAAATCGGTGAGTGAGCGGGACGACTTATTGAATAAATGTTCAGCTGCCCTCCCTTTCCATTCCTGCCTTGGATAAAAACCTGTATAAGTGCACAGTAGAAAATATAAAATTGACATGCATCAGGAAAATACTTATGTATATGTAGAAATTTTATTAAAAGTTTAAAACAAATTGTATAATCGATAACAATTGATGCTCCTTATACCTTAAGTAAGTAGATTTCTTATCAGCATTAGTAGCCAAATCAATCTAACCATATTTATACCATTGCAAAAAGGGTATATTAATTTTGGTCAGAAGCGTGCAACGCATAGAACGAAGCATCTCCGACCATACAAAGTATATATATTCTTGATCAGCACGACGAGACGAGTTGAAATAGCCATGTCTGTCCGTCCGTCCGTCTGGATCAACGCAAACTCCTCCTAGACCGTAAGAGCTACAGAGCTGAAATTTTGCACCTAGGCTTGTATATACTGCAGGCGTTGTATCCCGGATTCAGCCGGATCGGACCACTATATCATATAGCTCCCATACAAACCCCGAAGTCACGAACAGTGACTTTTCTTAATAACTTTGTTATTTTCTATTTTATTATCGTGAAACTTGATATTACAGAGTTTATTACGCTTATAAACGACTGTGTCAAATTTGATCAAGATCGGATGACTATATCATATAGCTCCCATAGGAACGATCGGTCGAAAACAGTGACTTTTGTAAATAACTTCGTTACTTTTACCGCGATTGCTTTCAAATTAAACATTTGTTAGTTAAGTATATCTGTTAATGACTGTGCCAAGTTTGATCAAGATCGGGTGACTATATCATATAGCTCCCATAGGAACGATCGGGCGAAAACAGTGACTTTTGTAAATAACTTCGTTACTTTTAACGTGATTGTTTTCAAATTAAACATTTCTTAATTTAATATATCTGTTAATGACTGTGTCGAATTTGATAAAGATCGCGGGACTATATCATATAGCTCCCATAAGAACGATCGGTCGAAAACAGTGACTATGATCAATATCTTCGTTATTTCCTATGATTGTAGGCCATTCTTTCGCAAACATAAGCCTTTTCATATAAAATGTTCTTCCACATTGATGGCTAATAGGTAAGGAAAGAGTTACCAAAAAAGTTGCAAGGGTATACAAACTTTGACGCGGTCGAAGTTAGCCCCGGCCCTCTGGTTATATGTATTTTAAGCTAACAAATGTTATAACAATCATTCGGAAACAAAACAAAATATTGATTTAAAACGCAAATGTTATCGATCGTTTCTATGAAAGCTAAATAATATAGGGTTCTGATCTTGTTAAAATGAGCTTAAAAATGAGCTTAAAAATGTATGTATGATAAATAATAGCTCGTAAGTCTATGCGTGGAATATGGCAGAGTGAATTGATCAATCGGAATCCGATTCAGATACGGATTCAGTAAACTACCCTTAACGTTCTAAAGGAAGATCGCCTTGATCCAAACAGATGGACACCTAGACGGACAGATATAACTATATAAACCCCTTCTCGTCATTCCAGTCAAAAAGAGATGCTTTCTTCAATGCCTCTTTCTGTTCTGACCAAACTTGGTATATTCTATTTGGGATGACGGTTTACGTTGACATCTCTTTCATGGCCGATGTTTGGAATCTGGTGTGTAATATTATTCCACTTTTCTAATCAAAGAGTTTAATATATGGACTTAGTGTGGCCAAAAAAAACGTTGACTCATCTCTAATTGCTGTCAATATATGTCGAAAAAAACTACTTTAAACGGTTATTGGCTCCCTTTTATAGAAATGACCTTTAATTTGTGTTCCTACTCATCTCATTCTGTTTCCCATAGCCATACACAGGTAACCTTACCTTTTTTTATGCAAAACAGTTTAATCACGCCCCCATCAATCAGGTAAAAGAAAAAAAAAAAGTTCAACCAAATCCGCCAAAATCAATTCCACTTCTCGTACTTTGGTTTATGTACGATTTGCATTCATTCAGTTTCAATTGTTGGCTTTTGGTTTTTATTTTTTCATGCCGTTGTCTCTGTTTTTGTTTTTGTGAGTTTTTTTCTTGTTATTTTTGGCGTCATCGCATTATCCAAATGCCATTTAAAGTTAACCTTTTCAATTGCCATTCCCCGCCCCGCCCCGCCGCGCCGCGCCCAGCCCGCGATAAGCAGCTATGCAAATTTCATGGCTACCAAAACAAGGCTCATCATCAGCGCAAAATCCGCCAATTCAAGCGGCAATCCATTCAATGCTACCCAATAATGGCACTAAACAGTAGTGCGGCGAGAAGAGTAACAAAAAGAGATTGGAAAACCGCAATATCATCTTGTTTAGTGTCATTAAAGTCGGCGGTCTCCCCCGCCTCAATGCTATACATTATAACGCGGCTCGAGCACAATGGAATTCATATCATAAATACCTCACTCCCTCCCAATGGGCATTGTATGCAAAAAGAGAAAAAAAATATGAAAAAATTATTAACAAAAGGGTTTCCAAACAAAACCACCTAAACAATTTTTGATTGAAGTAAAATGACAGAGCTACCGCACTGAAAACGCTATTATTATTGTTTTTTTTTTCTTTTGAGGAGTGCCAAGAAAACATAACAAAGAAATTATTTTGCATTTTTAAACCATTTCTAGGGGGTAGATAGTTTTTTGGGTTTCCCAAAATGGTATCCAATTTGAGGTTCAGTTTCGATTCTCTCAAGGCGAATCGAGTTTTGTGGCATTCTTGTCGAGATTAGCACCATTACCATGGATTATCATACACCTACATACATATGAGAAGGCAGGCCCAGGCTCTCTAACAAGTTTGCAATTGGTTGCGAAAACTTCAACTCTGCTTAGATTCCCGCGGCGCATCGCGACGCCTGAAATTACAAATTTTGTAATTGCCAAACAAAAGCGGAAAAAAACTGAGAAAAAGGGGATAGACGTGGCGAGATGGGCGGTTGGGGGGAGCCTCACACAATGCCCAAGTATTGCATAGAAGACAGCGCTAAATTATAGTAGATACAAGTAGCAAGAAAAAGGTATGTGCACATTGTGCAAATCGCTGACAAAATGCAGACAGAGCTAGCTAAAGGTAAGTGTAGTCCCATTGGAATGATGTCAAGAGATGGGAGCGTGATTGAGATTTGGCAAAATAAATCAAAGATTTCGGCACTGAACTGAAATCTAGGCCAGAGAGTAATTTGTTAACTTTAAGAGAAAGGCAAAAGTGTTGGCCTTAATCACACTTTTGACTTGAAGACAGTCTTCCTATGGCTAACTGAGCTTTGGGTATTATCTGTGTAGTATGTTATCCCCAACTCTCGTCACCCTTTCGGATAGTGCATTCAATACGTTCTCTTCTATCTAGGATCAAGTTGATTTGTAGACATCACAAAGTAAGGAACTCCTACTTCCGTTTGGACCTTCTGAGCATGGAATCACGCGGCCATCTCTAATGTAATGTCGCTTGTCGATTGGCAGGGCAATTATGAAGTCACAATGCAAAGCATTACGAAAACAAATAGCTAGCCGAATGAAAGAGGAGGCAAACGCAACTTCAACTCCACCGACTTACATATTTGTAGACATGATTATGCCAAAATAGTATCGTATCGACACGATGCCTCACATTTCTTTCCCAGATGCGCCGACTTTGCCCCAAATCATGTACATATGTAAAGAGTGGACCCCCACCACAGTCACATGTGTGTGTGTGTGTGTGTGTTATACATATTTGTACACACTTCTTTTGGGCCCCCTTGAGGCACGGGTCGATCGTGTAGCAAATGCGGAAGTTTGACCGAAAATAAATGTTTCTTTGTTTTACAACTGTATTAGAGAAACAACAACCGTGGTAGGTAGTTTGGTAGATGGGGGTGTCTCCAGCTCCGACCCGCATCCACCAGATACATACACACACACATACATACATACATATATATATATATTTATATATCGATCAGCACTCCCTCCTTGCGGTGTTCGAGCAATTACGCTTACCGCCCGCTGGCTTTGTATGGCAATGTGTGTTGCTTTTTTATTTAATAAAATCAAATCCAATCATAAATAAACTTAAACTTGTTTGACCACAACAAAAACAACAAAAAAAGGCAACATTGGTATGTAAAAAACGTGCACGTTTAATGCGAATCGGTTAGAAAAAAGTAATGTAAAGTAAAGTAAGGCACTTAAGTGCGTTCGCTCAATATAGTATAATATCGTGGTCTATGGAGTGTGCTTTGGATACGGATGATTGCCTGGAGAGTTAGGGGGGTTAGCCTTTTTTTGTTCAGATAGGTAAGTAGGTACGTGGCGCACCCGCGCACCCGCTCACCCTCCCACAATTGCCATATTGTTGCCATTTGCTGTCCACTCCATCCATTCCGTCTCTTGTCGTTGAATATTACTCACTCAGTTGAACAGTTTGCGCATTCAATTGAACGCGAAAATGTGCAAAATAAGTTTATCGCACGAAAACGTTACCCTACCCCAAGGAACGGGCATATCCCCTAAACAGTCACATATGGATGCGGTGCATTTACTACTGAGAATTTGACACCGAATTGGGAATTTCTTCTAACGTAATGGATGGCTTACAAAGTTTGAAGAAAACTGAAAGGCGTTTTCCTACTATTTGACGACAATATTTTCCTGACATTTCCCTCACTTTCTCGTATATTTCCTGTCTTGTCTTAGAAATCCGCTTTTGTTTATATGACTTTTCCTATCATATATACTTTTACTTAACATTGTTTCAATTGGCTTTGTAAATTGATTTATTTTCTGATCTTTTAACTTCTTTATTACTGACAGCTTCCTTCCTCTCGCCAATCTCTCTCTCTCTTCAGCAAATATACTTAGTGCGGCTTAAACATGCAACGCCTTTCCTGGGTCGCCTTCAGACCGACCTCGTTACAAGCTCTCAAGCTCAACAACTCCTGCAGCAGCAGCCACAGCAGCGGTAAGCTGACTTATAATTGCACTCAGAGAAAAACTTGTCAAGTTTTAATAGCAAGTATAAATTGGTTTTTAAATTTGTCGCTAAAAATAATATATATCTTTATTTCTTTATACTTCTCAAATCTTTAGATTAGACACTAAATAAATCTTACATAGACGTAGATAGATAGTATATCTTTCACTCCAAAATCTGGTCTCAACTAATCAGTTTTTCAGGTTTATTCTTTCCTTTTCTTTTTACTGAATCATAGAATTACATATATGGCTTAATTTAGTTTAAGAATCCATATTTGTTTTAGCTACATAAGTCGGTTTCTAAGCTATTTAAACTTATTGGCTGCTAAGGGAGTTAATGGACTTATAGTGAGTGTATTAGAGTGTTCTAAAGAGATTCGTATTGGCTTGTTGATTTATAAATTGAATTACTTTGGATAGGTTTTCTTGTGTGAGTCGATGGCAAAAAGTGGATTGGAGGATGGGAATGTCATCCAGTGACATTGTATATTTAGCTACATTTCGAGTTTTCTTTACTATACCATGCACCCATAAGGTGAAATGGTAAATTAAAGTCGCTAAAATGTATGTAACAGGCAGAGAGAAGCTTTTCTGACCCCATGAAAGATATTAAGCCAAGTCGATCTAGCCATGTCCGTCTATCCGCCCATATAAACACCTAGATCTCACAGACTATATAAGCTGGAGCCACCAAATTTAGTATGTGGGCGAAGTATGTAAAGTGATTGAGTTTATTTAAAACTTTTGTTACGCCCCTTTCCGCCTCCGCAATTTGAAAAATTCGATTATCTCCCGTATTTTATCTACTTTATAACTTTGGGACACTTAATTTTGATATAAATTTCCAGGCATATGCCAAAATAAGACTAAAAAGAGCCGTGTTATGCATATAAACCTTTTCCCATAAGGCAGGAATTGGCCGCTGGCTGCATTTGTTATTATAAATTTAAAATATATTTGTGTTACTGATGCACGGTATATTAAAGTCGGCGAGTCGACTTATTTACTTTATTTTTCTTCAAGTGTTTCATAAGGATTGACAAAACTAAAATATTGGTAAAATGCAATATTAATATTCACCATAAAAAGCATTTGCTTTGTGGTAGGACAAATTCATCTTGATGGACTATTTAATCATGTGTCATAAAAAAACAAATTTGACTGTAAATTATATAAATTGTTTTTTGGGAAAAAGTGCCGACTCCTTATTTTGCTCTTTGCAGTGTAAACTTAATATATATACACTGTATATTATACATGTATATACATATATCATAATATATCCAAAATATGCCGTTTATATCCAGGCAAAAGCTAGAATAGAAGTCCAACAGCTAGTGAAAGATTCAAAAGTCAAGATATGCCTCTGTGAGTAGTTTGGGCTGATGACATGAAGAGTAGAGAACTCTGTCGAAACGATTTTATAAATATCACAAGATTTTAATGCTGCCTAGAGTGACTAATGGCATATAGAGCCAGATATAGCTTCAATATCAGTAGGGTACATTAGTTTTGGATGTCCCAATAAAGTAATAGATTTGTGACTTTCAAAGTTGTTCCTGGAGAAAAGCTTTAATACGAAGGAAAATCCAACTTATATAGTATTCTTTACGATTTCTCGAGCGGCTTTGCCAACAAAATAGATAATCAAGTTGATTTTTTCCAAGTGTAGATATATTTAAGTGTGCTTTTTCATCTCCGATCGACTATTTACAAGCGTGTTTAATCGTAATCGCGCCAGAGCACTACGCTCGTGTGCACAATATGTTTTTAGTTGTTACCCACGATATATACTCTGTATGTACTATATATGTATGTACATACATACATACATCTATCTGTAGGTACCTACATACATACATATGTATATATAAATTTTTGCATATTTCTCTCGCCTCAATCAATTTCATGTTGATGTTTATTTCAGTTTCCCGCTCATTTGCATTTACCATAAATTCAATTTAGCTCTGTCCGTCTGTCCTTCCGTCAGTCGGTCCATCCGCCAGTCTGTCCGGCATCGTCTCTCCACTTTCTGGTGACTTTTATTACACACTTTTTTTTCTATTTTGATTTCTTCCTATTTTTTTTTCTCTTTCTCTCACTCTACTTTTTCAGTCTGTTATTTACACGCTTTTAATTCAATTTCAATTGCACAATTAATCAAGCGCTTGGTACACCTTGGAACAATTTTTGTTTTTCTCTTTCATGAATTTGATTTTTGGTTTTCCTTGTCTTGAAGTTCAACGGAGCGTATGAGCGATTTTTACTCACTTGTCGAGCCTCTGTTTGTTGAACTCTTTTGTGTTAATTAAACGCTTTAATAATGCTGCGCTTTGTTGACGCTGTCATAACAGTTGTTGTACCTCCCATCAGATACACACCACCCTCGCCCCCACCCCCAACCCACTTTTAGTGCCATGAATTTCAAAACAATTGCATTTTTTCAAAGCTGTTCCGTTTCGTGCCAAATGATTGATTCGATTTCTCAGAGGCAGCAACCAACGCACAATGCCAACATCAGCATTATTTATGGCACCAACTCCAAGTGCATGAAATTTTTATTACAATCAGCATATATAGCACGATATATATATATCAAGTATTCCATTCCTACTTGGATACAGAGTTAAAGTCGAAGTTGGAGTCTGTGACTTTTAAGGTGGGTCGTCGTCATGTTTTGAATAGCGGAAATTCCACACAAGTTGAACAAAAAGTCAACCACCGCCTGTCAAACACACTCGTACATATTCATACACAAATCTATGTACAGTATAGATGCCAAAACAAGTCAGAATGTTGACCATTTGGCATTGATCAACGAGAGCATACTTAGTAGAATCTAATAAAATCTAATCTAAAGTTCGCAAACCATTAAAATCCACGCAAATCAACAGAACTTATCCATCATAAGGGGAACACATTTGACTTGTGTCATAGTTCCGGCTTACCAATCTATATAAAGGAAACACTCTTCCTCGATCGAGGTAAATTTCAGAGGTTGTTATACAGCTTCTCGCGTGTATTTATTGATCATTAAAATCCATTAAAACAAGATCATCATCTCATTGAGGGGGAGTGGCTGACTTTGAAACTGGCTTACCGTTTTATGGCTGTTTTAGTAGCTTGGACTATGTCACCAAGTCTCACCAAAGCCCACAGCAACAGAACGCTTTTCAACCAGTTCGACGGACTAAAATTCTTTCTTAAAAGAATCGACTAACTAATACCTAGAAATACTAAATAATGTGCATGTAGAACAAGTTTTTTTTGAAGTTGTTACGATTCGTTTTAGCACGTTTCGGTTAATATGAAACTGAAGCTCTAAAAAGTATTGAAATAACTTTCCATTTCTTTAATGAATAAAAACTTAAATATTTAAGCAATACAGTTTTAGGCTAAGTGATTTAAAGAAGGTGTGAAACTTGAATCGTTGATTAAGTGATATCTCTCATTTCGTTACCAAAAAGTCATCAAAATTTGTAGATAGAATTTTGAAATGTCTGTTCCGAATATTTGACAATTAAGGCCGATTATACACAATAAATCGGATTGTGGGTGCAGGGTATTTGGAAAATTGAAACTCATCCATGCAATGCATCCAATAACATTGACATTTAGAATGCTGCACTCGTATTGAGTTAAGCTTTAGCTTCAAGCCATTCATAATTGCAAAAACGAGAGAAGTAAAAACAAAAAACGACAAGAAAAAATAAAAAGAAATACAGAAAAACCGCCATAAAAGCCAAATGAAAACGAATTTGAACGCACCGAAAGTCCACAAATCTACTAACCTTGTGCCCCGGCCATAAAAAATTGCGTATTGATTTCATCGTTGCCGTTGTCGCAGTCGTCTGTTGTTGTTGCTGTTGTTGTTGTTGTTGGTGTCGTTGTGGTCTTGGTCTCAGTGAGTCGTTGTGGAGTCATGACTGCAATATGCTGGCTGGCCAATTATAGTGCACTTGCCCATGGATATGGATATGGATGTGAACGTGAGCATGGATATAGAGTGGGCTGTCCCCCTTTACCTCCACCTCCACCCCCATAACAAATAGCAGACAAACAGCTGAATTGGATTAAGGACAGGGAACTGACATATGTATATATCTATTTTGTTAGATGCTTGTGGGACTGGCCGACTTTATGTCTCTGCTTTTCCTCCACATCCTCTAGGATGTGGAATTCTCGTTTTGGTCTTCACTTCTTCTGCATGGATTAGCTTGATTAAGCTAGCGAACAAACTATTTTTAAGGCCAATCAATATTTATTAGATTTAACCAAGCCATTAAATAGTATTCTAACTAATCAATACTAATAACCAATCAATAATTCAATTAACAATGGCACAAAAACTTGCCCACTAATGGTCAAATAAGAGTTAAGGGCAAAGTGAACAAGAGTTAAGGTATGCAGATTGTTTTTATTGTTTAATCAAAGATATTGATATATATGTTTCTTCAACTTATTCTTCTCAAATTGAAATAGATTTTCCATTTTTCCATTGTTGTGTTGAAAATATTGGAATAACTTAATAAAACATCGCAATTCCATCTGCCATGTAAGTAGCTTATCTTTGGCATCAATGAATCATCTTTGCTTCTAGTTAACCCACTTGAAAACGACCAAAAAAACAGAGCCGAAACCCACATGCAACCAATTGCAAAACCCTCTAGCCAATATATGAATATTATACCAGCAAAAAAGACTCAAACACACATTCTTTACAGCCTTTGGGCACGCTTCATAGAAGCGCAAAAAAAAAAACAGATCTCATCATAACTTAAACGTCACGTTACCATAGCCATTAAAATATTGGCGACAATGGCCAAAAACGACTTTGCCCGAGAAATCGTTGTCGACACACTAAACCAATGATCCCCAAATGCAAGTCAAATGCAACTTAAGAGAGCTGCCAAACACGTTTTAAGAGAGTTAACCAAAGAGGCAACAGGTCTTTGCTTTTGCCTTTGGTTGGCTTTCTGAGACACTCTGAAATTGTGAGTGAGACTCGACCAAAGACCGAGTCGAAGCTTGAAAACGAAATCAAACTGAAACCGAAAGTCAAACCGAGCTGAACTCTCTAAGCCAAATACAAGTCCAGTCCGAGCCAAGTCTCTTTTTCCGACGAACAAGAAAGAATAACAAATCCGTTAAGAGATCGTCGTCTACGAGTCCAAACGTTAATGGCGCCAGCGGCGTCGACAGCGACGTAAGCTTTAAATTTGGATGTTGTGTGTTTTTTTTTTTTTTTCGTTGTCGATTTTATGTTTTTGGCGTCTTCAAGCTGGCCTAAAGGTTTCTTTCAGTCGTAATTTTGGCAGCCAAACGTGCGGATGGCCAGAAAATTTGAAGCGCGTGCCAAGCGAGAAACGAAGATCGAACAGAAATAAGCAAAAAGTCGCAGCCTACGATCAGTGGCAAGTGATCATAGTTGATCAGTGTGAGTTTTTCCGCAAAACTGGGATAGAGGAAAAGTGATTTTCCCAAGAGGTGTTTACAAGTGTTGGGCTTCCATTTGGTGGTCTGCCACCTGAAGCATAAAGTTTTGTTAATTGGTTAAAGGTGGTCAATACTGATTATTGACAGAGTGAAGTGTGAAGAAATATTGACTTAAAAGATATAATAGTAAATGCAAATACAACAAAAAAAAAAAAAACAAATTGCACAAATCAAATAGAGAAAAGTGATTGCTAAATTGGGGAGCTGAGATTTGTTGAAAAAGATATTTCAAAAATCAGTCGATCGAAAGAATTTGGTTCAAATATTTGTCGTATGCCTTGACAAAGTAAATTTTCCATGCAAATTCTCTTGTAATTATTTATATATATGTATGTAATTAACTAAAACAACAAAATTCACTCTCGAAATGTGCAATCAAGCCAACAACAACAGCAACAACAAGTCACAACTTGCAATTTTAATTAAATCAAATTATGAATGTTCATATAGAAATATGCAATCCAAATTGATTAACATATAACATGTGAGCTCAATTGAATGTCGAGTACTGTAGACCCTGCCAAACCATAAACCAAATAACTAAATCAAAAGAAGAAAAAAACCACAAAAGTGCCAAGACCTAAAGAAAAACAAAAAAGCGTGGAAAAGTCTCAAGTGTGAAGTTCTCGTGTGAGTTACGACGAGCAAACTTAAGTCGCGTAAGTCGAGCAAAAAAACCAGTCAAAACCAAAAAAAAAAACTGGTAGCTTTAATTTTGTGCAAAACTGAATTTGTAATGATGATTATGCAGATGTCTGTCAGTCGGTCTTCCACCTGCTGATTGATAGAATAATTGCTTTCATGATGTGGAGCTTTTTATGTTTCGAGAGCTCAAGAAATTTAAATATTATAAATGCGCGACTCTAGAAAAGGTTATTGATCTAACAAGATGTGAACAGAAGAAACTGTTGCCTCAAAATCACATTATATAAGACTGACAGGCATAATAATTCGATGATTTATTAAGAATTTAACAGGTTTTGTATTTCGTTCGCTTTCAATCCGAAGCGGCAAAAGATACATCGACAAATTAAGGTGAACTTTAATTATGATAGATCAGCCTCTCAGATTATATAACAAACTCGAGAATGTGAAGGATTTGTTGTTAGAACTGATCCAAAGTCTTGAAAGTTTAAGCGATTGTATTGACTGGCAAGTGATTAAGAAATAATACAAAAATATCCGTTTATGTCATCTGCCAAATTAAATAAATGGTTAAAAACAAATTCGTTATTCTTGAAATAGGAAAAAATTATGATAATTAGCCTTTTGTATTTAGCCAACGGCAAATCAATTCGCAATGCATGACCAAAAACAACAAAATCTTATTAACAAACCAATAGAAACAGATACTGTTTGGATTTTCATTTCCTTACAATTGGTGACTAGAAACTGACTAACTAAAGGGCAATAGTTATGGGAATCTAGTGCTAGTACAAGGTCTTAAAATGTGTTCAGAAGCACGTACTATGTATTACATTTTACCTTGGTTTATTTAAAGCATATAAATCAATTTTGAAAAATTTCAACAAGTAATTGTTTCTTTGACAAGAAGGCTTACAAAGGGTACAAAAATGTGTGTCAAATGCTGATCAAAAAGTAATTCAAACAATCTTGATTATTTAGCTGAGTTTTCGAGAGTCCTTTTTCAGTTTTATTTCATATATATAATGATTACCTTAAGGCTAAAATCTGTTCTTGTTTTTCTTTTTTCGAAGATTCTCTTCCTTTTGAGCAAGACTTTTGCGATAGCATCAAAGCCTTTAAGTCTTCAACTAGTCTCACTTCTGTAATTAGTAACAGTAAACTGCATATTGATATTTATCTAAGTTTGGGCCGCTTCCATGTATTGTTCAATAGCTCATTTGGTCAGCCATTAGAACACCTTTGAGCAACATTTCCTCGCCTGAATGCCCACGAAATGTAACTAAGACTACATGGTTATATACTCAGAGAATCGTATGTATGTACATACAGACAACTGGTGTGGTAGATGGCATACCTAACTAGCTAGTTAGCAGTGCAATCTTCAATCGGCAGTGTTCGATCTGGGTTGCGCAACTTTTTAATTTTCGCCTTTATTGCCTCAATGTGGGCATTTCACACATCGAGACAAGAACGATACGTGTTTCGCATAGAAACCCAACGACGATTCCGACGATTCCGGCGGCGACTATTGCTACTAGTACAAACCACTTCGACCTATGCACCACATTCCTGACATGGCAGGCAACTAAATTGCATTGATTACACGACGACGACGACGACGACGACTGCGATGACGACAACAACGCCGCAGCGTTGCAGCGAGTGTCTCACGGAGGCAGCATCCATAGCCACAAAATGCCAGACGGGTCTTAGTTATAAGTTAAGTCATTTGGTTTTGCTAGCTAATGCAACTGCAGTTCAAAGTTATTTTTTCAAATAAATTGTTTATGCTTTTCTGATTTTATTTTTTGTTCACTCTTCGCCTTGGCCAGTTGTTGTTGCTGCTGTTGTTGTGTTGTAGTGGATGCTACGAGGTGAGCTAGCCAGCTGCCATCTGTGGGCACTTGGCGGGTGGACTTTGTTTGCATTATGGTCACAACATTCACAAATGTAACAATTTAGCCAAGTAGTTTGTACTTTAATACCTGAACATTGCAAACACTTTGTTGTCATCCTTCAGCCGGGGAGGGGGTTCAATTTGAAGATGAATTAAAACGATCGATCAAATCCAGCGTTCGAACAATAGTCTTAACATGATCTACTCGACTTGTGGCCGAGGTGGACCAGAGACTGGAGTGTCTATGCATATTCTGATTAAGTGATCGATCATTCGCAGATCTCCAAGTGTGTTTGACATTTTGCATTATCCGTGGGTGTAGCACATTGATAATCTTTGAACAGAGTTCTGCAAAGGTGATCAACTTCAGCAGATTATGGCCAGGCAAAATCACGACTCTTTAAATCTATTTACGACTTTGTAACATTATACCTATCCATAAAAGCATATCTCGATATAATCGGTTGGACATTATTTAAAAAGAGATTACTACAAAAATCTCAAGTCAAGGTTGAGTTCTCATAACATACAAAATTTGACTGTCACTTGGAAGAACTTGGTCAATTCCAACGTTAACGAATATTATTCATACATAAGACTGTTTAGTCGAGGAACTTGATGGATTACAATCCAAAATGTAATTCTCATTCATTTGTTCCCTTTATAAATGAACTTTTCTAGTTGGTTGAACATGGCTAGAAATTTCAATAGCCTGTTTTTGGAGTATTAACCTTCGCACTTTACATTCTGTAATTGTAATACGCATACAATTTCCTTTGACTTTTCCTTTTGTATTCTTCTTATTATCATTACACCTATTCAACCACATTACAGTGTGTTATACAAGATTTTGAAGATGACTTTACCCAAACCACAAACAACAAAAGGCTAACCTTCTCACATACTCCATTTAAAGCTCTCAACGGCCCATCATTTTCAGTTATGGACGAGTTCCGTAAACCATTAACCCATTAACTGAGTGGATACGCTCTGGCCAAGTAATCACTCTGTTTGGTTACACCCATCTCAACTCTGAATACTCGCAGAGAGCGACCCTACAACAAGGTTCTTCACAGCTGTCAATGGGCATTATGACCTTTTTGTATTGTCCATAAGTTTGTGTATCTAAGACCAAGCACCATTTTCACGCCAGTCATCCAACTACTGACCTTAGCAAAATCTCTAAAGTCGAAATATCAAGTCAAAGCCCCGTAAGCAAAACTATTAATAACTAGCAAAAAAGCGAAGAAAAAACAGATTTTGCACAGTGCATAAGTGGAGATTCGAGAGGCTTTGGTGCAGCTCATTAAGCGGGCAGCAAAGAGCATAACAGCAAAGCAGCTGCCACCCATTAATAGGCTGGAGTTGCTGACTCTTCCAAGAAGATACAAAGCCAAAAAGAAAAAATGAACCAAAACACTTGAGGGAACTTGAACAGGCAACAGTGAGGCACTCAGGCAGCCAGCCAAGACGCTCAATGGAAACGAAAACAAAAGTGAAAAGGTCAGCAGCACCAGCAGCAGTTGGGCACTCAGCCAGGCAGGGAGTCGCTGAATCAGCCGAAGCTGGGAAGTCGAAGGTGCAATATTCAGCCAACTGTAGCCGCCAAGCTCAAACGATTTGCTAGTAATACCCTAGACCAAAAGGTGGTTACTACACGGTTAGACAACAGATAATAAAAAGTCTTCGAAAGGAATTTACTTGTAAAATTTTTATTTATTTGTGGAACCAAAGTCCAGATGGATCAGAGCTAAATCAACATAAGTTAAGCACTGCCCATAAAGTCTTTGTAATAGCTTAGCCCAATCCAACATTCCCACAAAACCTTGAAAGCCCGAATGGGTTTGATAAAGTTCTAAGCTCGAAATTGAAATATTTATTTGTATTCCAAATAGTTTTATCAACTTGCATAACAGTTGACTATCAACATTCAAATGATTCTTTATTATTGTTCGATTGTAAAACTACAGCAATTGGTTTTGCAAATTACAATCTTTTACACACTTGGCCATTTCGAAATCCATTCTGAATATCTAAACATTTTTGTATTTGTTTAAATCCCATTTTTGAATTGTAGATTCATTTTTATTACTTTTAATTTACTCAATAATTATTAACAAATCATTTTCTAAGTTAGATTAGCATACTAAACGAATGAATATTTAACATTCAAATCTATAAATTCTTCTGTTTTTAAGTGGCAGAATTCCTAATCTAATATCGATTTGCCCTTCTCTTACTAATTTATACATCCATTCTTAAAAGGCTTTAAAATACATTTAATATTTATCTTAAAATTCATCAGTCTTTTCACAAAAGCGGAATTCTAAGCTATTAAAGATCAAGATCAACTTCTGATTCAAATCTAATATTGTACACACATATGTGGATCCTGTTGGCTCCAAAGTATTCTCCCAGTGACCTTTGCTTCATGAAGTTGTAAAGTAGAATCCTTATGTTTATGAGGACTTCGATTTCAAATAACAAACATATTTTACTTCAAATTCTATCCGACAATTTACCTCATGCTTTTCCTTAACAGCTTTGATATCGAATGGAATATTGGACTTTATATTCGCTATATTAGATACATATATTCGATTCCTATCACACAAAATCATCAGATATTATAAATAGCAGATACTATATCCTAGATGTTTAGTGGATTTCATCAAGACTCCTGAAACCCACAGAGTTGTGATCAATTTTAAGGGGTTAATTTAACAAATGAATAATGACAGATTTATTTTTTCTTCTTCTTTAACCTATCTTCGTGTTATCTATAATTCTATCTGTAGTATACAATTCAATCTATGGTATACAAGACAACACCCAAAATGTTTAGTTTTCGAATGGAAGTAAGACCCTTCAAAGATTTATTATTTTAAGGAGGATTTTATCTTGCTAACTGAAAATTCTTCAACAAAAATGATGGCTTTTGGACATTTAAAATGTAGTGTAACCAAGATTCGTTGTGAACACAAGTTGCTACCTCTTCTTTTTGAGTCTTATTGCCATTTGGGTTTCTTTCAGTTATCGTTTGTTTCGTTTTTATTATTGTTGTATTTGTTTTTCTCTTCTCATTTTGATTCCGGCTAACAAGTTGCGCTTGCGCATTTTGTACACTTGGCCCAGGTTTATGCCAGCAACAAAATACACAAACTTACCAACAAACATCTGTATACGTATGTATGTACAGATGTATGTATGGATGTTATAGAGAAATATTTTGGCTCTTTGTAGTAGACAAGTTAATGCTAAAGTTGCAGCAGTTGCCGGGCTTGAAAGATCTTGCCCAATGTATTCGCATTTTAATTTTTTTCTAAACTATTGGCCAATGCTCTTTTGGGCCTTCTCATGCCTCGCCGATGGCTCTTTGAGAAAATAATTTAAAACTGAATTGCAGCTGGGGTAATTTACGGATGCTACACGCGGTTTTTGTGGTCATTTGGGATGCTTTAATAATTAATGGATTGTAATTGAGGGGAATGGAGTGGAAGAAGCGTAATTGAAGAAGCTTTGGATATTGTGCAAGGTTTGCGAATGAAGTTGGTTGACAACTTTCAAATGGAAATGGAAATGAAAATGTGCGAATAAATTGACAGCACTTTCGTTTTCCATTTCACAATTCGATTGCCTTTCTAACAACCCAAAAGAAAACCCCAAAACTTATTAAACTATTTGCAGGAGTGAAGAAGCATCCGTCGGCGGCCCTACCACTCTGATCTCTCGAATGAGCTGGCATTAGCAAATGGCACACAGACAATAGCAATTACCCTCTGCAATTGCTTATGCAACCGAAACAGCAATCTTCAATTGACATTTGGAATAAAATCACAGCAAAGCAAGGCAAAGTCGGAAAATTAAAGCCTCTGGCAACGGCGGAGTCAGTTAGCTGAGTTGAGTTGAGGTGAGGTTGATCTCTGTCAATCATGGACGGACAGAAGCCACTTGATGTTGCCGCCGCCATGACTAATGAGACGTCATCATCGGCGGGTGGGTTGAGACGACAGCCCACCAAGTATCCCCATGGCCTAAACATAACCGTTCAGACGATAGACGACAACCTGGCCGACGATGATGACTACTCCCGCGCCTCGACCCTACGCAGCAGCTCTTCCAGCGATGCCTGCTGGACTGAGACGCAGAAGTATCGCATCGGCATGCTGGGTAATCCGGAAACATTAGCCGAATTGCAGGTGCGTCGCTATAAGTATCCGCTCAAAGCCAACTATTATCTAAATGGCGGTGGCTTGGGTAATCCTCAAGGAAAGCCCGCGGCGACTCCGCTCATGCTTTTGGGCTATGCGAAACGGGCTTGTCGCTGGAAATATATGCGATGGCCCATTATATTCGTGGCCAGCGTTCTGCTGTTTTTTGGCCTGATCACCTACTGCCTGTGGTTGCACGATGTCAGCGTGGCACGGGCACGTTTCCTGCAGCGACGCTATGAGGCATCACTAACATCGACAAGCACAGAAGGGGGTGGCAGTGGTGCCTGGAACGATGACGGGGAAACAATGGACGTGATGACAACGGCGGCAACAACAGAGCATGATCATGAACAGCACGAGTCCACGAGGCTTCAGCCGATTGATATTATTCATAGGGAATTCTCAACGGAATCGGCAGAGATGACAGAGGACAGCGAAGAAGCGGTGGAGGAGCGACCAGCAGAGGGGGACGATGACTATGATGATACATTGCTACCTGCAGACAGTATTCGCTTTACATCGGGCCATCAAAATAGCTTTGGAGTGCCCATCGAGCAGGATAAGAGGATGTTGCAATTGCTAAAAGAAGTGAGTTTAAATCCAAACAAAAATGTTTAACATTCCCTTAAACACAGAGTTTAAGTAGATTGTAATTCATGTTAGTTACTCAACTATTTTATGGCCATTTAAATAAAAACAACAACAAAAAAGCCATAAACTTGGCCACCAGTGGCATTTCAGTGCCGAATGGCAAGTTGTTTTGAAGTAGTTCTTGGTATGTCAGACTTAAAAGTTTTAGGAGCGGCGAGCATTATCTTTACATGCACACTTTTACTTTCATTTTGCGAACTAATTAATCAATCAATCAATCAATAAATAGTTGCTGCCGAAACCGCATTCAACTCCATCGGGCAGTGTGCAGCCACTGACTCGCGTCTCCCCCCACACTGCCACCGCCACAGTCTGCAGTCAGTGGGAAGCCAACGGCAGCAATGACCACGACACCATCGAGCAACTCTGCCGGCTGTTACTCCACAATGTTGCCCATGTGCCGCGGCGTTCTGGACTACGATCTAACCTATAACAATGGCAGCTCTGCGCCGCGGGACTCCATCTCGATGGCCGCCTACGAGCAGCTCATTCAGGCCAACTGCTCGGCTCGGGCTGTGGAGTTTGTGTGCGCCACTTTGGAACCGGAATGTCGACCCTCTCATATTGGCCAGCTGCCGCCTTGTCGTCGCATCTGCAAGGGTAAATCCAGATGAATTTCCCTGACTGATGTGCTCATTAATCAACTCCCTCCTCGTTTGTTTTAGCCATCCTGGAGGCCTGCTCCATAGTGATTGCCAATTCGGATGCGTTGAGTGAACTGTTCGACTGCAGTTTCTATCCCGACTCGCATGAGAATCACAAATGCGAGGATCCAACACG
Organism: Drosophila tropicalis; assembly: GCF_018151085.1. NCBI lineage: Eukaryota > Metazoa > Arthropoda > Insecta > Diptera > Drosophilidae > Drosophila > Drosophila tropicalis. The sequence goes on along the minus strand of NW_027172851.1, from coordinate 361,496 downwards.
CAGACGGGATCATTGCTATGCCAGCGAGTTCCAATGCCACGACGGTAGCTGCATTCCCCAGCAATGGCAATGCGACAACATCAAGGACTGTGCCGGCGGCGAGGATGAGGACGAGCAGTGTCTGGTGTGTGAGCAGCATGATGAGTTCCGTTGTCGTTCGAACGAAAAATGCATTCCAGAGAACCAGCGTTGCGATCTCAACTACGATTGCGCCGATGGCAGTGACGAAGAGGACTGCGATGACTATGGTTCGGGGGACTCAACGCCCTTCGATGAAGCCGAACTGAATGCCTTCCCCAGGATATTTTCCTATGCCAGTTTTCTGTCCCCAAATGAGACGAATGACAAACTTTATACGTATATCACAGCCACCACAGATGAAGAGGCCGGCACGGAAACTAAATACCAACTACACCGAGTCGAAGCGCCCAACAGCCCCGCAGCCAACAATTCTGAAGAGGCCAATGGAGGACCCAAGGGATTTGGTATGATCTCTCTATTCCAATTTACAAAACATTAGGCAATTAATACTCTCACTTTGTAATTAGTTAACTTTCGAGATAGCAAAGAGATCATGATGACCAGTGATTCGGAGAACAAGTTTAAGTATTCTGCACAGCGGACCAATCGCACCACAAGTAAATTTAGTCTAGTTCCCTCGACGACACCTGCAGCCCGGACGGCCAGTGCTATTCCGAGTTCAGCTCTGCTGCAGCAACGGGAAAGGGAGCGAAGAGTGTCCACAACCACCACAACACCAAGAACCACAACGACTGCCACAACTTCAGCCACATCAACTAATCCAACAACCAGATCAAGTCCGGGGAGCACTTCATGTCAGCCCCATGAATTGCGCTGTGTGAGCGGCAAGTGCATTACCGTTAGTCAGTTGTGCGATAAGGTAAGCCAATTCAACCACTGAAGCTCCACCCAATTGCCATAACTTTTTAATCATAGCAAATCGATTGCCCCGATGCCGCCGATGAACTCATGTGCGTCTATCGAGAGCGTCCGAGTGGCAGACGTGGGAGTAGCACCAGCACCACAAGAACCAGCTCGATATCTTCATCATCTTCATCGTCATCATCATCATCATCAACATCATCATCTGCTGCCTTTCTTCCGGATGCCCCATCGCCATCAACAGTGATGACCACAACAACGACAACAAGACGCTCGGTTAGGACCACCCCAAATCGAAGTCGAAAGCCCAAATCTTAGACAACTTTTCTCCATATAATAATACCGCTATATATTTGTATGTAAATCTAAATATTTTATATCTAATTAATATTTATGTGTAAATTTCTTTCATTTCTTATGCGCTCGCTATATGTATAATATAATATTTGGCTAGCATTTAAGTTGTTAGTAGTTAGATTTGTTTGACTATTTTTATACACCGAAATGGAATTGTAAATTGTATTTTTAGCAATTGAATAAAATTAAGTTGTGAATATCAAATGAAGAGATTGGTTGAAAATGAAAGGAACTACAAATATTGAGGTAAGTTTGTGTCACTTCTTCCCGACATTAACTGACCACTAAGGATCACTTACAACATATCCTATAGAGGCTTAAATTTAGAAGAACTTAAAAGAAACAGGTCAATACATCAGCTAAAATTAGTGACTGCTTTACTTCAAAAAATCTATCAACAAAGTTTAACAGAAATGACAAAATGTTCCAAAGGAAACCTTCAAATAAGTATCTGATAATTTACAGAAGAAGATGAATCTTTATAAGATTTGGCAATCTACATATCTATCTCATAGCTAAGGCAACACACAATACTGAAGGGATTCAAGAGATTAAGTAAGAATCTAATACCAAAACAGTCAAAATAAAGAGAACATTCGTCTTAAATATATAGCTTACCTAACTTGGACACTTCAAAATTTATAATCAGCATCTACAATGAAAGCAAGTATCTTTGGCTAAGGTCCATGCCACGACTTTCTTGTGCTGTTTGGTCTAACTCGTAATTGTGGCTTGAATTTTTAATGAGTAACAATTATATGTTGTCAATAGACAAGTCTGGTTTTGGGCCCTGCACTTTTCTACATAGCTCTGCCACAGAATGACCTTGTCAGGAGCATAATAGAAACCAACTAACCCATGAATCCATTGTCTTTGTTACTTTCAAAACCCAATTTTAGTCGGAAAATACAACAATACCATTTAAATTTCAAACGAAATCAATATAAAATTAAAGTCGGGACATTATTACATACAATTTCACAACAACCTTGATACAGAGACCAGCCAGACCAGGCGACCAAGGCGACCAACCGATCAACCCACGCATAGAAAGTCATTCAAATCATTTTCGACCAATTCAATTAACAAGGTCCATTGTTGTCGATGCATAAAGCTGAAATAGGAACGGACTCGAGCCAGAGAGGCATTGCTGGGGGGGCCATTATCAATATGAACACAGCTGACTGACTGCATATGCCGGCGACAGAGACTAGAAACAGGCTGATAGGCCAACACAGCACATAGCCAGACACCCACACAAATGCTCGGGACAAACAATGAAACATTATACAGTTTCCAGTATCCATATGACAAAATGCAAAATGAGGAAGAGACAAACAACAGAAACCCAACAGCAACATCAGCCGCAGCAACAGCAGCAACAACAACACCAAAGCACTTGTCAACGGGCAAATCCAAAGCGGCAAACAGATTAAATTGCAGTCAGTTCGTGTCTATGTCCACATCCGACTCAGAGTCGGAGTCGGAGCCGGAGTCGCTGACAACATTGCAGTTTCAGTTTCAGTTCCAGTTTCTCTCTGCATACCCTGTAAATACTTACAGATATATATAGGTTAAGCGAAGTATATTTAATCATTCAAAAACAAATGTGAGAAATGGTTCTGGTTCTTCTTCGGACTAAACTGTGATATATTCCAAGTAGGAGCTCCTAGATATGATGATGTCTTCTCACTTTTTGTATCATACTTACATTTGAGTAGTGAATTCATAGCGGGTACAGCAAGGATTGCAGGGTATTTGGAAGTCAACACTTTGCCTTCACACACCCAATGGCTTGTTCCTGCTTAGGGGCTGTTGCAGATTGCAAAAACTCCACCACAGAAGTTAAATACGCTTTGATTTCACCCCGAACAACAGAATGGGAAAAACGGCACGATAATTCTCCCTGTTTTTTGGGCACTTTTCTGATTGATTGCCATCAAAAATCCGATTTTTGGCATAACGGCAAATGCGATTTGATTGCTGTCTTTGTTTCCTCTGTTTTTTCCTTCTTCCCCTTTTTTTTTTTTTTGACAACGTTTTTGATAACTATTAATATATGTTTTCAGCAAAAAAAAATCCCTAAAAAATCCGTCAGACCAACAACAACAACTTTTCTGCACAATTGCATCAACTGACGAACATTTTGTGGGGATAAAAACAAAAAGTGTCATTTTCTTTTCCTGTTTTCCTGCTTCTTTTTTTGCCATTTAATTTTGGGTTACATTTGATACTACTCCACACTTTTTGACAGCTGTCAGCTATACACATTTTCACCTTAATTAAGTGATATTAATCGTCTTTTGAAATCTCGGACTCTTTAAAAGAGAAAAACCAAAAAACGGAAAAAGGTGCGATACATGACGCGTGCCGAAAACGTAAGAGAAAACGCCCCTGAAAAATAATAGCAAAAGTCATTCTATGGGTATTAAAAGCTTTTAGCATTTAGTTTGCCTTGAGATAGGGCATGGAAAATGGAAAATGGAATGGAAATGGACACGCATAATTTTCATTTTAGTGCCCTTTTTGGTGGAACCTTTTTGCTGCTGGTATTTTCTTTTTTTCATCTTCTCATCTTTGTTTGTCTTTCCCCTCCGGGCAATATTGTTAATGGAGCCGATTCTAATGGCCTCGTTTTGGGTCGCCCCATGTGTGTATATGTATGAGTGTACATGTGTGTGTGTGTCTGAGTGGGTGTTAAGATTTGAGAGCTTAGTTTTTGCCATATGTGTCCGTATGAAAGGACCAGAAATTGATATGACCATCAAATTAATTGAAATTTTATCCTTGCGAAAATGTAACCTGTTGCACGTCGAGCAAAAAAGGTTTCAATTCTAGTTTCATGGCTTTAAGCATAAACTGCAAAGAAAAGTTGATCGAAATTTAAATGAAATTTGAGTTGGAAAAGAAATATCTCTGTCTTAAGAAGTTCTTCTAATCCCACCAAATCGGCACAGTCTAATATGTGAATACTACAAATTTCAATGTTTAAAGTACATTGTGGTTTACCGAATTGGTTTCAGTTGGTCTCTATGATTCTAAGATTAAGGGTATTCACCTTATAACCAATGACTTACGATGAACTCGAAAAGAGGCCTTAAGCCACTCAGTTAATTTCCTTTTGATAACCCATCCATAAACTATCGAATGACCTTTTGGTAATAAGTACCTACAAATGTATATACTTATATGTATGTTCCTTATTCTTGCCCTTTGGCTGACCCTTTTTCTTATGCTTCCTGGGTTTGCTTCCTGAGATATGGCACCCTTCCTTGCACATGCCCACCCCGAGAATAGATGTCCCGCCGTGTCCTCCAAATAAACACCCATAATTACTGAGCTCATCATATCGGCACCCAGTGTTACGGTTGATCGTTTTTAAATTGCAGATGCATTGCACACTTCCGCCCCGATGGCAGGACAAGAAGCTGGCTGAATAAAGGAGGAGGATGAACGCTCCCAAAGTGGATTTAAATGGGCGACAACGATGTCGTCGGCACTTCAAGAAGTTGACATAATTATGCCAGCAGCACCAAGACACTGCAACTTTCTGTAGCATTTTAGTATTATTGTGCAACAGCAACCCCCTCGGACCCTAAGAAGTCATTGTCTTGGACAACCCTTACGACAGTCTGGCTGCCATCCTGCCTGCCTGCTGGGTGCCATCTAGGGATAATGATGATCCCTTTTACCATTCTCTGGCTTTTGCATTCCTCTCCGACAGTTGCCACAGCAACTACCCAGACTACAAGAAAATGGGCGTAGCATATTCAGATTTTGCATCAAAGTAACTTTTAAAGTACAGTCGGACCATTAACGAAACAACAAAAGAGGAAAGCAAGAAAATCATTAAGCGCATTTTCCAATTGATTTCACGTTGGCCAGCCGCAAAGAGGAGAAAACTTGACCAAAATCAATAAGCAACCAAAAGGCAACCGCATAAACACAAAAACCGACTACAGACATCGGCTGAAGGGACGTGAAGATTGTCAGGCGGCAATTTTTGTATTTTTTCTGTGTTTTTGGTGTCTGCTTATTCAGTCAGGCATAGACCCAGCCCAGGCCAGACCAAGCCAGACCAGACCAGACAAATGATATACCCAGCACTCAATGAAGTGTAAGGATAATTTGGAATTACAAATAGTTGGGCTAGCAGATTCTCAAAATTATGAATCAGATCTGCTATAGATTACAGATCAGGACACGAAATTTACTTTCTTGGATAAAGAATGAGAATCTTTAAACTAAAACCGATGGCAAGTTGGGAATTCAAGTATATAATATACATATCTTAACCTAACCAAACAATACATATAGTGAACGAACTTTTTATCTTCTATATATTAATCTTTATAATGAAATTATTTCAATTCGACCTTTAAACTTAAGTGAAAACTTGTATATAAGCCGGGTAGAGATCAGTCTTCAAAAGAAGAGTATCAGAAACAACCAACTATCTTCTTCTGATAGAAGACTCTGCTAAAAAACTCCAGAACTGCAATTGTCATTTCATTTCTTCAACGCTAAAACTAGTTGCATTCAACAAACAAATATTTGTATTTTGTGAATAAGAAATGAAATGAAAACATTAAGAAATCATAATATATTAGGTATTACGGGGTCTATACAGTTTTAGAGTAGAATAAATTTCCAGCTTGCCATCAATAAAAGGAAATCAAAATGGGGGAGAGGGGTGAAAGGGAATGCCAACTCCTGTCGCATTGTTGCAAAATTGATGTGTCCCTACCAATCTCTGCTACCTACCAACATCCGAGTATGCCAAAAATGAAGAGAAAAAAACTCGGAGGAAAGGAAAACCAAAAGTGAAAATTGCTCTTCAGCTTCAGAGCATCTTTTTACGCCTGATTGCAGCTCAAACAATCTCTACCTCAACAATATGTGTGTTGTGTGTGCGTGTGTGGCTTCTGCAGAGGGTTTTTCACAATTGATTTGATACAACTCTGTGCCACCCCCTCCTCAACACACACAAACACACACACACACACACACACACACCCCTCCTCTGTGTGGCCATTAGATGAAGAAAAAAGCAAACACACATTCGAATGATTTACGAGGTTCGAGAATGCCTGAAAAAGGATAACAGGACACATTTTGTTTGATCATTTGCATAAATGCCCATTAAATCATCCTGAGCTGCTGGCCAATACTTCTCACTCTGACAAGTAAAAGTTGTTCGTTGGGTGTCCAGTTTTCCAACCATACCTCAGCACCTCAGTTAAACCTTGTTGCCGTTGTAGGCCCCCCGTTAATTGTTACTGCCATGGCCTCTCACATGGAGTTTCTCATTCAACATTTGCATTCGCCGTCCTCACATTGAATGTCAAGTTCAAAATGATTTAGTGACTATTTGTTTCTTTCTTTCATTTTCTCTCCCTCTCACCATGGAGCCTAGGGTAATTAATTTACCAGCTGGCATGGAAGGGCTAAACATTTGTTAGCGATACCTGGCCAAAAAACAAAAAGTTTCACAAAAGTTTTCGGATGAGAAGTTAGTGAATGTTTTGATAAGCCATTTCATTATTTCGGGGTTAGCTGATGACTGTGCAATCATTCCAACTCATTAGCGGTTGGTAAATGCATTTCGTTTGGAAGATTTTCTGATTAGGATTCCTTTAAACTTAAATACTACAATTTAAGGAAATATTGGTAAATGACTTACAATCACAATTAATTGAAAGTAATAAAAGAAAATGATTCATTGTGGTAACTTTAGTTGCTTTTGAGTATGACAAGCCGATTGGTAAGTTAACTGATCTTTAACTACATATATGTATTAAGCCTATTTTGGTCATTCCTCTTAGTTAGACCAATCTTCAAATAGTAATACCTTTATGGCCATAATTTTGCATAACTTTTTGGTCGAAACTCTCACCTTTCCCATGGTCTATCAATTTTAAAGAGTTGCATCTTAATTTTATGGCTTGCTTCCGAGTTATGAAATGCCATTAATGCTGAGAAAGTTAGATAAGGAAAATTGGACTAGTTTTGAGTCATGAGTCAAAAATTCGAATACTAATCAAAAGATGGAATTTCTTAAGGCAACATTGACCAAGTTAGAGGCTCTTGAGCTCTAGTTTTGTTATATTTATCGTTTCTATTGAATTTTTGGTGGACAACTTTTATGAATTCAATTTCATTCGATAATACATAGTTTGAAAAAATAACAAAAGTTATTGTTGTATTATGGTATTTGGTCGTTGAGAACCAAGTCATCTTTTAGTATTGTGATCATTTTAGCCATGAGCTCAAAATAATTATAAAAATCACTTTATCGACTTTCAATTTATGTGTCATTATGTTACATGAACATCTAAAAAAAAGGTTTTGCTTTTAAGAGGATACATTTATGGTGTCCTGAACATTAATTGTCTGCAGATTCACTTTCTCTAACAGACGTTCTTTGTCTTGTTCCATTTTACTAAATTTTGTCAGGGCACAATTACTTCTTCCAATTAAAACTTGATGTGCTTAGCTTTTCTTCGGCAATTGACCTGATTTTGTATGCATTATAGTTTCCTCATGTCATTCGAGTGGTGGATGAAACCTTCAAGCCAAAGAACATGGGTCATTGCAGGTGATATTAGTTTGGGTTGGAATCGATTCAATCAACTATTATGCCTAATTAACTCCATTTGTTGAATGACTAAGAAAACCCTTTCTTTATGGCTAAAAACCATACAAAAGACACTTATGTCAATAGGTTTCAGCCGTCAATTGCAATCCACACCCATGGCCATGTACATAGTTACAAATGTATGTATGTTCGAACTGGCATTGTATGTATGTTAAAGGTGCGGTGCGGTCACAAAAGCGCATATCAATGACTAATAACCTTCAATAGCCTCTACTTACAATGCAATTTTCCTTATTGTTAAGACACCGAGACACAAGAACAGGACATCTGTCCGTCGAGAACGTTATTCGACTGAGTTTCGCCATGACACATGACTAATTATGGATTGCAGCTTGGGCACCGCTAACAATATTGAACCATGACTTCGACATAGACTTGAGCTCCTTTTCGGCAGACCCAAATGATGCATGACAGACGTGCGTTATGTCGGGGTCGGTTGCTGGCAAGTACCGTGAAATATTAACCATCAAAACAACGACAAAACACAAGAAAACACACACAAACCGACACGACGGCGAGTAAATTAAGTTTATCGTCAAATATTTTGCAGTTTTGCAGTTTTCGTATCGCCAATCTTGTGCTCCGTCATCAGCCATGTGACTCAGCAGCTGCATAAACAAATTGCAGTCAACATTCATAATTTCCTGTTTAAATTAAATTCGGCCAACTTGGTTTGTCTTTCTTGCCTTGGCTCTTAGCTCGCATAAACTATTTCCTAGTGACAACAAATTTACAACTCCAAGACCACGCACCAGCAACGCAGGTAATACCAACAACAACACACACTGAAACAAAAAAACCAAAAAAAAAAAAAAACAAATATGAAAAAAAATCTACAGCAATCTGTACCAAAATCTCAGGCAATTAAATGTCGCCTTCAAAGCGAGGCTTTTGTGGCAGTCGTCAGTCGACTCGGCGTCGATACCAACAATTTCTGGTCAATTTTCAATGTGCGTTTATTGATTTTATTATGCATAAAGCCAGCCACAAAAGCGACAAAAATGTAAATCGAAATCGATATGAAATGAAAATTATGCATTTGAAACCAATTCAACGATACGTATTTTATGAGTATACTCTAACCAATACAGAAATCATATTCGTATCATAGACTAGTCGATAAAGTTGGTCCCATTTACATTTGTCGCTTTAAAATCAATTTAAACGAAGTGTGGGACGGATAACTTTAGCCAGGTTAGAAATGTTGAAGGAGAATATGATTTGGGAAGTTTTATTATCATTTTTAGAATGTTTTGAAGTTATGAAAGCGTCTAGATGGGATACTTTTTGACACAATCGTTTTCTTTTCAAAACTTTCCAAGTCTCAATAGGACCACTTAGTTTTGATCCCAATGTGGCTTCAAAGTTGAGACTTTAGTGGATTGTTTTGATATTAAACATGATCATTTATATGAACAATAGTGTCATATATGTAGAGGAATCATAGCTTATTCATTACTCAAGTCAAGAGACCACTATTAAATAGAGACTCTACAGTTTTAGAAAGATCTTCATTCCTTATGTTAAACTTATTCTGGCAAAACTGGACGAATTCTGTTTATAAGAAAAGTGAAGGCAATGTTCGTAAGCTTGGAATGCTTTAATTGACTTTCATTCGATTTATATTGAAAATATTAATTGAAAAAATAATGCGAAAAGTTCAAAATGAAACAAAAATCATCTGATAAGAGCAAAATTATCAACTGTTTGGCAAATCACAAATTAATATGGCGAAATCATTGCAAATATTTCTCATATACCTACATCCTAATCAAACTTGAAGGTCTCTTTAAATACGCCGTGAATTAACTTTTGCCAGAAGTTAGAACTCTACATCGAAAGGAAATCAAAATGTTTTTTGCGAAATAATCCCAAAAGGAATAAAATCTCGCGACGGCAAACAAAAAGGTTCGATATCAATCAAAGAGGACGCCAAAACAACCCATTTTTCAAAGCATCACTGAACTTTTAAAATCTTCTTGAAAACTATTTTTTAACAATAACAATTTTCAAGCCAAGATCTTCAAGATCTTTTGAAATGAATACAAAACTTCTTTTATCATATATCGTGTGTATATACATATCTGCCAAGACAGAGTATACTCCCAATGGGGCAGTAGTTAAGATGATTGTCTTCCAAACTGCAGCCATCAAATTGCCAATGCCGCCGACGCCGATGCCAGTGCCGATGCCGAGCAGCTTCTTGTCCCCTCTGTTAACCACCCTTCCGGCCAGTTCGTTAACCTGTTTCACATAATATTTTTGCTTTTTGGTTTTACTCTTTTTTTATGTATGAATATATTTCTGTAATTTTTGTTTCTGTTTTTTGACCAGTCAACGCCGATCAACGTCAACTGGCAGGCAGCCAAACTGCATGTATGTATATATAATACACACATATATAAGTCTGTACGCACATACGAATATATGAATGTCGTTTATCATAATCTTATCAACAATTCACATTCAATTATAAATCAATCAAAATTGCACCATTTTCATTTGTGGTTTTTTAGGTTTTTGTTGTTGCCGCCAGTGGCACGCTTTGGATTTTTGAATTTCTGTATTTCGATTTCGTATTGGGATTGATATATGGCCAAAATAGCCATCGGTGCTCCCACGTTTACGTTTACGTTGTCTAATGAAGGCAAAAACCAGAGAGTGACAGACAGACACCAGAGAATGGATCGTTTAAATAGTTTTGTACAAAATTGATATATTCGTTAATCGAAAATCCGAATATCTATGAATATATGTATGTTTGTATGTAGACACATTTGCTTGTTCGTTGGATTGTTTATGGGTGTAATCATATTGGCCCACTCTCGGACTGAAAAGCGACGAAAAATTCTAGTTCATTATGCAGCCTGTCGAAAATGCTTTCAAGCGTAAATTTGTATCTCTCAATCGGAAAATAGATTGCAACCGCATTTTAATTTCGCATTTTCATTCTTGTCTGAGTATTGGCAAATTTTTTTGCAAATACTTTCAACCCCCCATCGATTCGGGTTGCCCGCTGTGAGTAGTGATCCTTAATCAGGGACACTTCAATTGTATATTCCTGATTGCAATCAACTTGCCTCTGCTTTCACTACTCTCTCCCCCTGTCATCGGTCTGTCTCTTTATTATCTCTGCGGTAGTTTTATCTGACAAATGCCATCTCTGTGCAACGCAAAAAAGGAATGCTTCATTAATTGCAAATTTAGGGCAAACTGTGCATTGAAAATTTCAAATAAGGTGAACAGAAGAATTACTTACAGATAAATACAGATGATATGAATATAGAAAGCATTCGTATTGATCTGTAGGAATTCTCAGTTGTATCAATCGAAGTACTTTTAAGTACATGGTTTCACAATTACGAGAAAGTAATTAAGTAAATCAAAAGAAGCACAAGAAAGAACTGTAAAGTTGTGAGTTTCAGTCTCGTTTCTTTAAAATCAATTATTTTAAAGAATCCTTCTGTCATTATGTGTTTGTTGTCTGTTTTTTTTGATGATCACTTTCAGTTTTTAACCTTTGTCCATGCCAGAGAAACATACTCAGATTATTGTAAAATGTGTGGTATATGTGAGTACCATTTTGGTCAAAGCAAACTTCTTCTAGACGTTAGTCCTTAGACCTTAATCTAGACTTGGGCTTCTATGTAAGGCAGGTATTGTATATCCCATATCGAGTAGGATCGTGCTCGGATCATATCATATAGGAACAATCGATCAAGAATTTACGTTTAGAGCACTTGTTAGTTTGATACTTTTATCAATGGCTATGCAAATATTTTGAAATTCAAAGAACTTATATACCTACATACATATATACGTCTTTGAACTATAGAACACAGTGCGACTTAAGTAAGTATACATATGTATGTATGTATGTTCTATCTAGTCCATAAAACTATTTTGGTTTTTAACTATTTGCGAAAAGCTCACCATAAAGTTTCTTAAATCGTTTCCATTGGTAATGAAATTTAAGCATTTTCTTTCGAATAATCTTTTTATATGAAATACCATCTACAGATTGGAAATATCTTTCATAATTGTTTGAACATGTTGTGGCATTCTCTGGGTTTGTTTCAGACTATGTTTTGCTGTAGCCTGAGCCTTTGACTGTAAAACTTTGTAAGGAGGTCGAACTTTACAGTCTGTTTGATAATTTAAGTTAGATACTTTAACTTTAAGCCCAACTTCGCCAGCTGTTCGACTTTTCAAACAGTAAGTTTTATAAGTTTCTAAAAATTTTATGTTTAAATCGAATTATATTTGAATCAAAGGGAAGTAAACAGTTAGTTTTTTAGTTTGTTGACTTTTAAGACAAATAACTATTTCTTCCTTCCTTTATATATATATTTTTTTTAAGTTGCTTTAAAAATGTCATAAAAGATATTTTGGAATTTCAAAATAGTCAAAAATATTAAAATATAATGTAAACTAAAAAAAAAAAAAAATTAGACAAACTAAAAATTGCATTGAATGAACATTTAAATCGACTTTAAGAACAATAGTAAGATTTTGTCTGAACATATGTAGATTTGCATTCCTTGGATACTAATTAGTAATTACCATACAAAAAAGTTACTTTGCAACCTAAAGACATTTCTTATATTTTTATCCACAAGTACACACTAAATATCCATTTTGTGATTAACTTCTATAAGATCAAATACCCAACTCAGAGGATTTCAAATGATTTATTTGGTTAATAACTTTTAATTACATTCGGTATTTTCAATTACTTTGTATCAAAGTGTTAGTACCTAGACTGTTGAGCAAATATGTAGATTAGTCTTTCTTTTTGCAAGGGTATAGAGGGTATATATAGGAAATGCAAGGATCTGTTCTTGGAATAAGGAATTACCTCGAACTAATTGGGATTTTTAATGAATTCCATTTGTCCATTAGAAGGAGAATCATTTTCAAACAGACAGAGAAACTGTTTTGATATTTGTAATAGGTTAAGCCATTTGTTTATACACTTAGGACTAAGTTAGGAGTTGCAGAAAATTAAATCTTTAACTAATGGCTACATAAAATATTGGCATGATCGTTGAGAAGCCAAGAGGCAACATAGGCTATCGCATGTTTCAGTTGTTTTTGGAATTTACATTAATTTGCGATACTTATTTATGGGCTACTGCAGATACTGACAATATAAAGACTGACTGACAGGCGAGGCCACTGAGCTTTTGTCTAGCAGCAGTGCATAATGACCTGATTTTCAAGTAGCTGAAATCAAATTTATTGACTCAATATTTTAGTGTTTTATTTCATGTTTTGCATCTGCAGACAAACTCGATTAACCACAAATCATCCCACATAAATATGCATAAATTAGTGTTTGTTTTTCTTAAAGTCACTCTAAGTCTTTTATCGGGTCAACCATCTTCGCATACCCTCCCTAAAGACTTGTGTACAAGACGCTGCCAATCCCATTCGAGTCAATTGGTAGCCACCTGTATTTAGACAGACATGTTAAGTGCTTTATCTTCATTTATGTTTTTAGCGAATTTGACGACTGTACATCAAATTTGGTTGGTTTTGCCAGCTGTCGTTGCCCCTCCCCACAGTCTCATCCATTGGACTTTCCCCTTTTGTGTGTGTGTCTCTTAAAGGCCATGACTACGAAATCAGAAACATGTACTTTAAAAAAAAAGTATCGGGAACAGGGCGTGAAATGTTCAATTGCACGTGACTGCAATGTGCGTTGTCAGTCGGACTTTCGAGCTGTCTCTCTGTCCGTCCGACTATCTGTCTGACTGTTTTTCGCCGGTGACAGAAGATAATGACGTTTGACATATTGAGGCACGCGCAAAATGCTTACGAATGACGAATGTGTTGTTGTGCCAGCTCAGAGACATGTTCAAGTGCCGAGGAAGCGCTGTTACGCAGGCGCGTGGTCCTGTCATAGGCGATTTGTTACAAAAATCAAAAGGAAAGCAAGGCAGCGAGACAACCATATAAAAGGGGTGTCTCCTGGTTTTCGGGTGGCACAGCATAATCCATCAAACGGCATTCGCTATGCTCCGCTTCGGCCTGTGTGTTGAATTTGTTGACGAAGCGTGTCACTCTGAGACACGCCTTCAGCCGCCCAGCTGGCATCCTGTACTCCTGCACTCCTGCGCTCCTCTAGTTCTAATTGCTCATAAAATCTAGACCGATTCCGTGCCCTTGGCCGTGGCTTGTGTGTCCATAAAACTCATCCATCCATTCAAAGAGTGAGTCTTACCTCTTTTCTGTTTTTCTGTGTTTCTGTTTTTGCTGTTATGACATTCGCTTTCAGGATTTTTATGAGCACGTTTCGGTTATTTTACAACTTTCTGTAATTAAATGCAATTAGTTTGAGGGCAGCTGGACCCCAGCAGGACCAACTGTATGTAAGGATCTATAAAAAAGGAATATAGTAGAAAAATGTAACTTATGCCACACTGATTTCAAATTTTCTCTCCCTCTCTCTCCTCTTAAAAAAATAAATTAAATTATATATATTGTAATTTTTATGCATTTTTTATGTTTTTTTTTCTCTCTGTGTTAATGCCTAATGAGACCTTTCAATTTCGAACACTCCCCTAAAAAGAAAAAAATGACACATGCCACGGTACATAAATCATAAAATTCAAAGATTTTTTCTATATATACACACATATGTACATACATATAGATATGCATAGTCGGACCTTGACTTGGTTGCATTCAGAAGAAGAATGAGCTCAGCTGAGGCGCACACCTGAGCACACCTTTTAATTAATTAGTTACTACAGAAACGTAAAAGTGTGTGTGTAGTAGCCAAAAATAAATGTTTGTTAATTTGTTTACTCTTCCCTACACCTATTCTAACGTTTTGATGTGTGGGTATAATTAGCAAAAGATGTTCCACACCAAAAAACAAAGAGCGTTTCCTTTGTAATGGAACGTCACGACACCCACGTCCAGATATCTAAGACATTGTCAAAATCAAAATCAAAATCTGTCTATGGAAACGAATTCGACAACAAAATACCCATCAAATATCTCCTGTATTTCTCTTTATTATCTGTTTAAATCTTTGAAAAACATAAGAGAGAGAGAGAGAGTTTTCAGAGCAACCGATAGGAAATTCAAGTTTAAGGTATCTCTCATACTTATTGACCACACAAACCCAAATACTTTCTTGACTTTGAAAGCAAAGGGTATTCGTATGAAGCACTCAAGGTTGACTCAGACTTCAAGTTAGGGTAGGTCTGAATGGAATCTGCCTACAATTTGTAGTTAATTAGCATACCAACAAATTGATATTCACAATTTTATTGATTTTTGAATATTTATAGATCTCCGAGCTTCAAAATCGTCTTCTTTCTTTCCCTCACTAGAAAAAAAACTCACCCCAAAAACCAAAAAAAAACGTCGAGTTTCCTCTTTCACGCACCGAAAAAAAAAAAAGCAAATAGAATTTTGCTAAATAAATATGAAATTATGAGAGAAAGAAATATGAACCATTGGTAATACAAAAAGTAAATCTATAAAAAAAAGAATTTCTCCCTTTTTTTTTGTTTTTTGTTAAATGCCTTCATCGACATTTCAGCCCAGACCCAAACCATAAATATGTCAAAAAACAACACAAAAGGGAAAAGGTAAAGGGGTAAAAGGGTTTCTGTTATTTTTGTGCCAAAAAAAAAAAACATTCGATAAAAAAATGTATAAAAAATTAATTAAAGACGCTCCATAAACAAAGTGAAAGTTCAATGAGTGCAAAAAAAAAAAACGAAAAAAAAAAACACAATTTTGGCAAAAATAAAGCAATTTGAGTGAGTGCCGAATTATGAAGCGTGAAACAGAAATGCGTACAAATCCCTTCCGTCTCTTCGGCAGAGAGTGGGGAGGGTAGGGGGTATATACCGATCAGTAGGCGGCAGCTGTCGATAGCTTTTGCGTAAGTAGAAAAATGAAATTATTTTTGCGGTGGCTTTTCGGTTTCGGCGTTTATAAAGCGATTACGGGCGTGGTCGGCAAGTAGCCTAATGTGGATAGAATTCACTTTGTATGGGTGAAAGTGACCCAGCAATGGACCATGGACTAGAACTCATCACGCCTAAACACACACACACACACACGCACACACTCTCTTTCGGACAAAGGACGCGCAATTAGGAGGCAAGAGGAACGAGGGAGGAAACGCCACGCTCTGATTGCCCATTGTGTGGGTCGTATCTTATTTTAATCCTGTTCATTGTTTGCTCTAATTTTGTTGTTTTGTATTTTTTATTAGGAATTCCCTGACCAAATGACAGACTGATGACTAGTCCAGGAGGGGTGAGGGAGTTATCCCCGCATGCCGTGACGAATAGAGAACTAATTCTACATTTTAGTTTAAAAGAGACAAAAAACAAGTATACGAAATATTAAAATAACCTTAACAAAATTATGCGAATTGCATTTTTATGTAAGTTAAAATGAAGTGAAGTTGTCCACAATTGATTTCTCTGAAAAGATATTCGTGTCGAGAATACGGATTCGATATCTTGAATGGGATATATGTAGATAGCTGGAGTTACCGAAAATGGAAAGGGGAATGCTCTAACATCACCATATTTTATGGATTAGTATAGACAATTATATTTCTCATTAGGATCTGTATTTTACATTTTTAGACTATCCTAAAATTATGGCCAATATTTTTGTCATCTCGATTAAAAGGATGCAAAATCTGAACTAAAAAAGTATCCGAATACTTAATAATGCCGACACTATTCAAAATCAATATTAATAGAATCCTTAACCAATTTGACCTGGTTGTGGATTGAAAAAGTTATAAATATTGATATTAAAAACCCTCTCGGTGTTGAAAAATTCGAAATATTTTCAAAATACGTTTTCTGAAGAAACAGATACAAAGAGACAGTCGCCAATTTCTCGAAAATCCAAAGATTCTGAATCTGGTCATAACCAGAATTATACCTATGCTAATTTCAGACGATCCTTGGTCGAGTTATCCTTGCCGCAAGCAGCATGCCTTTATTTTGGGTGAACTTTGGAGGCTGGCAACTTCATAAACAGCCCTCGTACCGTTCAGAAAAATGAGGTCTTAATATTTGTCAATCAGATGCTTCGATGCTTTGAATCCTTATAATTAGGCCAAATTACCTGTCTATACTTGAGATCTACAAAGAATAAAGATCGGTTGAAAGAAGTCGATTCTTTAATTATTATTTATGTCATTTGAATGACGATATAGGGTCGATATTAAATGAATGGACTTATCATTATTCTTAAGGACTTGGAATGCTCATGAAACCAACTTAAAAACCGACTTAAGGCCTCTTGTAACGATCCTTTTTTCGTCCTTCGGGATATTTCCAATATCTCTTGGGCTAGGTTCGGCACAACAAATTTATTTTGTGCCCCGGTGAAATTAAAACACGTTTGATTGCAGTTGCTAATGCTTAATTGTATGTTTATTCAAATCATTGGTGGACTTGGTTGGATATGACGGTTTCTCGATGGTAGTTCTGGGCTTGGACAGCGTTGGCGAATCACTTCGAATCCCTCGACGTACTCTCTTGTCCTCCTCTTGCTTCTGTAGCCGTTGCTGGTTACTGTCTCGATCTGTATATTGTGCTTGATTTTCGATACACACCTCTGTACCCTTTTCGCTAAATTCGTTGAGATTGCGTTTGCTTTAAGGCGGTGGGACGAATCCCGTAGCTGTTATCACGACGCAGGATGTTCCTCAGAAATTGGTACTCATCAGGATATATAGATCCTGGAATTTCGGCAGTAGGATATATCCTCGTGCCTACCACTGACTTTGGATACTCCTGGAGATTGCTTGGCTTCTCTCAAATTTACTCTAGCTTGGGCACGGTGCTTGTTATCCTTGTTTAAGGACTTGTTATTATTGAATGAAAACTGTACAGGTTACTCGTAAGGCCTGTATAGTTCTTAGTTTTTTCTGTTGCTCCTTGTGTTTCCTTGATAAGTTTTTAAGGTTACTCGTAAGGCCTTAATTACTTGTTACTTGATCACGACTTGATGACTTGATAAGTCCAGCTGCAGGACTGGTGAAGTTTTAGTCGAAAAAATTCCAAAATATGGAACAAAAGCCCTAACCAAGTCAATACGGACCTTTAACTATCAACTTGTACCTAGAAAACTATATCAAATTAAAATTGTAACAGAAAAGTAACCGATCTATTAAACACAATTTCAAGTGATAAATCATGAAATTTGTTTCGAATTTCGACTGAAATGAGCCCTTTCACTTACTCAGCAGTTAGGCCTCAGTTCCCTTCAGTTTCATTTCATTTTGAGATCAGTCTTGTGAGAGTCTAGGCTGAACTATGATATTTATCGAAATTAAAACATTTTAAGGCCAAAAAGCAAGTGTTATGCAATTACTTTGTGAATAGAAATATTTTTTAATTACATTTTCCCCTCTTCTGATCTCTGTTGGCTTAGATCATTAACTTGGCCGCCCCTGCTCATTTACTCAACTCGATGGAAATAAAAATAAAGTTGTCAGCCACAAACATTTAAAGAAATCTACATATAAATATTTCAACGGTCCGACAATCTCTGCCCATGGTCTGTCTTTCTGTGCGTAATTTAAGCCCAAATTGACCCAAAAATGAATTCAAAATCTCCAGCACTGAGACAGAGACGGAGACGGAGTTGAAGACTGAGAGACATGAGAATTACAGACAAGTAAAACCAAAGCCCAGATTCAATGCACTTTATCTATGAAAATATTCATGGCAAGTTGCATAAATAACTAAATCCGCCTAGCACTTCAAATTGATAAAGACAATTTACAATATGCAATTTGGGCGCCGAACTGGCAGCTTAGACACACACTCACACACACACACTCACACATAAAACACACACTCGCATCATATGTTCCCAACAACAACAATAATGCAAACAAATCAAATTGGAGTCATTTACCCGTCGACACTCAGGGCATAAAGTGAAGTCGAACGGGTAGGGGAGTAGCCAAGGAATCATGTGCCATTGGCATCTGTCTCAGTCAAGTGATTTGGAATGCCGCACAACGAACCAGAGAAAGGTGAAGTGTGATATACCCTAAGAGAATTACTTAGTTTCAAATAAATGATTACACAAGACAAAAAGTTGATTACTCTTTGACGAACGAGAATATAAACTATGTGAACAATCTTGCCCCAGAAGAAAACAAACTATTTCAACAATTTTCACTCTTGAATAGGACTCAAAGATCTTTCGGATAGCATATCTCTTAGCTTATGTAAGAGGGCATAAGATATAACTCTGAGTTAAGATTTGATAAATTTGAATATTTAGTGAGTTTTGGGGGACATACAGCAATGGTTCCAGTATTTTTGACCACCCGAGAGAGATGTCCATCCATAAAACCCCTTTATATTAAAGTCAGGCTCTTGGGACTCTCAAATTCTTTCGGCTACGAGAAAGCTTTTCGCCTGTCTGCTGAGTATTGCTGATCAAGCTTCTTACAGTCGTATTTAGAGATTAAGATTGAGATTTAGAGATTTTTTTAAACTCAATCCAGACCTTTTTTGGGGACCCACTGAACTGTCTGAAGCTTCATTTCGATGTCAGTTAAATCAGACAGAAATTCCAAAACGCAATTGGTCTGTAACTAGGCCAAGTCTTGTTCTAGCCAGGCCGAGTTGCAGATCATAAAGAAATTTTGAAGATAAACTAAATTTTGGTTTACCTACTTACATTGTAAACATTAAGCAATTTCAAAATAGTTTTGGAGGGTCCGATGCGAATTTCAAAACTTTCGGCTGAGGAATTTTCGTTTATTTTCCATTTTCAATATGAGAAATTTTCAAAATTGGACGACATTTTCAAAGGTTTTTCTAGTTGGTGGTATTAAGAGACGAAAACAGTGAAAAATTTCAATCACTGACCCCAGGACTCCACTCCTGGATCTGTCTTTGATCGTTATCATGGTAGTATACTATGATATAAGGCAGTGAAGTGCTTCAATAACACAATGGAACAAAATATTAATGATTAAATTAATCACTTTCAGCATATTATTCCAGTTTAATTTGGAGTTTTATTCAACAAAATTCGAAGGAAAAGGATAAACAAGTGTTTAAATATAGATTTATATTTTCCATAAAGTTAAATTACCTGAAGAACTAGAGTAGATGCCAGACACAAAGCGTGCAGCTCACAATTCCCAGCCATTAGATCCATGCAAATTTCCACAGGCGACCTACATACTGACTTATGTATGTGTATATGTATAGCAACTCGTACATACATATACAGATACATATATCTTGATATACACAAATGAACGTATCGCATATATGTATGTATGAGCATGTAAGCCTTCCTTATCCATCTAGCTCGCATAATACTCAAGTCAAGTGGAAATTGCTTTTGGCTCAGTCAGTGACTTGGCAATCAATCAAGTCAAGTGCCAAGACCATTTTCAAAATTATGAAATTCTGTGAGGCGGATATCCTGTAGTGAAAACAGCTGCCTGCCTGGTTGCCTCCGACGTTCGCCAATCTGCCATCGAGCCATCTCTCTCCAAACAGTAGTCGCAGGCTTGCACTTCTTGCCAATTATGTCATGACGTACCAAAGTTGTAATCAAAACTGGTTGCCTTGACATTGCCAACTAACTAACCAACTTAGTGGCTGTTGTTTTTGCTGTTACTATGGCTGTTGATGTCGATTTTGCTGTCCAGCTGCAATTAGTTGCCCCAAGCACGGGCAGAGACAAACGACCATCCACTACGCATCGCTATCTTTTTAACCAATGTGGGTCAGGGGGCCAACTAATGGCACATTAATTGGATTAACACATTGAGCCACTGAACAGGCAAAGTCACCATTAAAGATGAGCAACCAAACTGGAACTGGGGTTAAATTAAAAACTGCAGGATATCGCATAATTATATCTGTCTTAAGCACTTGAATGATTGTTGTTGAAAAGCCGAAAGCTAATACGTTATCTTAACTCGGGAAACAATTGTGTAGCCATTCATCTACCTACTATATATAACCTATATCTGAATAACATACAAATATATTAAGTGCCCTAGTAAAACAAAACGAGTAATGAAAGTAAAAGTACAACTTCCTATCATATCCTAGTCTATCTATTTGCTAACCGATTTTGATAAATAATATCTCATTCGACGGTGAATTCAAATCAGTTTAACAAATATAACTCTATTAAAGCAATTAGGTCAGTCTCCTCTAGGGCCAAACTTGAAATTTATAGTTTACAATTCTCAAAGAGTTCAAGCCCCGGAAGTTCCATGTTCTCTCAACTACTTTAGAAAAGCTTTAAATCTAAAACTGGTTGGGAATCACAACTGAACAGAGCAGAAAAAGAAGGAGAAGAAGTACCTAGCAAGCAATGTTTCGGAACCGTAAACGACTCAAACTGTTTAGTCAGAGTCAGAGCAAGGGCAAAAAGGTATTCATAAGTATCTATTTCATAAGGGGAAATAAATCATTTTCCCGTTCGTGAGTCATTCGAAGTGCTCTCCTCTCTATACGCATAGGCAATCACACCGCGTGCGAAACATCTTTGCAATTTGCTGTAATTAAATCGCCTTACTTTGCCTCATCGCCGCCGACTCAGTCGTCTCGTCTTGCACTTAAATGGCGCATTTAATGGTGTAATATCATTCGGATTGCGCTTTTAATTTCTATTTATGTCTCTTTGGGGCAGCAATTTCTCTTAATTGCAACACACAGACACAGACACACGGACCCAAATTAACTCAACTCCACTCGAGTCCAATGCAACCAAACCCAACTGGGAGGCAAGTGACAACTGTGCCTGATAAAGTGCATTGGAGTCGCCTCCGGATCAGCAGCAACAAAGTCAGAGTAACACGCCTTTATCAACCCCAACAACAAATATTTTGTAAATAACAAACAACAACAACCCAAAAAAGTTGTCAATGTTGTCACTTTGATTTATGCATTTTAGAATATTTTCATTTTTTTATTTTCTCAATTTAAGTTACATGGCCGAAGTTTACTTTGACTTGGGGGGCCGCCCAAAAGTTAACAAATTAAATTTTTCTACTTAATCAAAATTCAAGTCAAAATATGAAAGGGAAACGCATATGTTTTGCCATACAATCTGTCTGCGCACTTTCAGTTCAAATAGGCAAATTTATCAAAAGACCATTAGATAGCCAAAAAAAAATAGAGAAAAAAGACCAGACAATGAAGTAGCCTTGAAGCCAAAGTCTAGAAAACAGAAATAGTTAGAAATAAATAATTGGCTCAAGCATGGGTAATAAAGGGGTTGAGTACATTAGATAAATACCAGTTCGGCCTGCGAGCATGTGAGTCTTATTGATAAAACTTTAATTGCTTCACCTACAGAAAGTGAGTTTCATGGGGTTTCGACTTCAGAACGGCATGCCCTTGGAAAATGCTTACAACTAACACAGGAATCAATATCATCAACTAAATGTAACATACGAAATTTTAGACTAAGTTCAATCGCATTCGAAGTCAGAGTGTTCCAAATTTAACTGCTACTGGATTTGCAACGGTTTAGTTTCATTTATACCTGTCGAGCAAATAGTTATGGACTTATCTTAATTATTGTGTCTTAACTTAGTTGGAGTATAAACATACCAAATATAAAGATTGCCATAGACATTTACAGCTTTGTAATATTCGTTATTATGTAGTCCATTCAAATTTGAATTGCATCATTTACATATGTATATAGCCAGAATGCAATTCGCTGACAGTTTTGTGCCCCACCAAAAGGCAATATTAACTTTTGTCAGAGGTGTGCCAAATTTAACCAGAAGAAAGCAAGACTGACCATAGAAAGTGTTCATTTCTGAGCAGTCAGATAAGACATCTTCCTTTAGCTATGTTCGTCCGTCGGTTTTCCTCACAGTCTTGTGCTAAATTTGTCCTTCAGGCGTCTGTTTACCTTCTCCGCGACTTACTTGAGACGTACGGCGTTATTCTCGCCGGCGATGAAATTCTTAAAGGTAGCTCGAACGGGAATGGTAAAAATGAAGATGGATTAACAAAGTATATTTGTGTCTTAAATATATTTTAAAATAAGTTAGTTATTTGTTATGCAGAAAAGAAATCGTTTTCAACCTCGAAACGGTCATGATCATATTTGATCTTGATCAGCATAAGAAGACTAGATGATCTAGATGATCCGTCTTTCTGTCTAACAAGTTAGTGTAAGTGAAAGCTACGTACCAAATCAAGATAGGGTATTAAATTGGTCGGAAGGTACACTCAAACAAACAATCGGTTTTTAGGGATATTTTATAAGGAAATATTTAATAATGTAGAGCAAAGATATTTCATTTTGGGGTAGGTTATGATAAACAAAACTAAATCATCGAAATTTACTGAAAAATTCAAAGTTTTTCAGCAATATATTTGAATTTCGTGGGACCCAAATTACCGTCTTTGATATTTTTTGTTTTCCTAGGTCGGTTTTGTGTCTCCGGCCCGAAGTAAAAGTTTCTAAATATTATTTAAATGTCAATCGTTTTTGAAGCTATGTTAAAAACACTTTTGTTTTGCCTACTATATCAGCCCACAGAATTGCCGAGCTTTTGTCAGTGCGAATTTCAACAAAAATAACTAAGGTTTCATTGGATTTTGAACTAATTCAATTATAAACATTTCAACTGACAACGCTCGGAAACCGAGAACGGATCTTCACCATTTCGACTGTCATCATAACAGTTTGGCATTCAATAATAATTTTTGAAAATGATTGCTTGGAACGAAATTATCCTTTAATACTTAAAATTGTTCTCAACATATTTAAAAAAATCGAAAAATATTTACAAACCGTGACCGTGAGATCAATATGGTTCGAAAACGGAACTGAAAATAGGTTTCAAGTCCGATTTCGATAAAAACATTCGAAATCGGAAACAAAAACACGCCTCTTGGATTATCTAAAGATTGATGTTTGGTTTACTACTCAATTTTATTGAACTTTAAATATCTCAGAGCTCTTTCTTAAGTAAATACAAGTGTAAACAATTCTAAAAGTGATCATCTCTGTTCTTATCCCTAACAACTTTTGATCGAGTTAGTAAGGTAAGAAGTAGCCTTTGCTTAGTCTAAGGTAATTCTAAAGTATGAACTAAACTCTGCACTGCACTCAAAAAGGAGTCCTTGAATTGTTTTCCTTCAACTCACTTACTCATCTCCACAAAGTAGATAATCAATTCAATATTGAAACATACATTAAAGACTTCATTTTAGACACTTCGTTCTCAAATAGGAATACAAATATATCCCATTTTGCCCGTGTTCATGTTTATACTTAACTTGTTGTAGTTTTGTGGAGAAAATTATGCAAGTTTAAGCTATTTAACTTTGTCAAGAAAATTTGCATCTACTAATGACAAACTTAATTCAAATGTCGCAGAAACTCAGACACAATTCATCACATTTAAAGTTGGCATACCAAAAACCATTGGCATGCCATTAAAAACTTGCTTAAATCTTAATCAAATAACTAGAAACAATTCACATTCGAGTTCTTATATGGCCAACTGCCCACTCGAATTTACATATTTTTGGTTTGATTCCTTTTGCAAATGTTAACCAAAGTCTTTAAACGTTAATCGATGATCTCGTTTATCTATCAGATTACTCAATTGCCATTATGCCGAATCGCTGAAATGGTTCTCTGGTTTCAATCTTTACACACGCGGCAATCTTGCGGCATTCCCCGTTTCTTATCTCATTCGGCACTTAAGACCTTATGCAAAATACGAGCCGAAGACCAGGTAAATGCGGTCAACTCATTTCGGTATAGATAAGATGGCCACAAAGGCAATAAAGCACAATATAAATAAAAATTTAAAACACTTCATTAACTTCACTATTCCTACTACTAAAATTAAATAAAAACAAGAAAAAAACTCAAAGAGCCGAAACGCTCCGCCGCCGAACTATTTGTTACAGTGATTATATAATCGGGTTGTCGAGTGGGGGGAATATCAAATGGCCAAAACATATTAGTTAAGCAGATAGATGACTGCACATCAAAGATGCCACGATGTGGCTTCCCATAAATTTTCAGAAATGCCCGAAAAAGAAAATTAATGAAATGCTCGAAATGGAGACACTTTTATGTGGTGGCATTTATGGGCTCAGATGGATGGATGGGATGCATAATGTAAAACAGGCCTCAGTCAGAGGAGGCGGCGGGGAAACGGGGGGACGGGACGGTTTGGTAGCCAACTGTCTATGATGTAGTTTCTCATAAACATTTCAACCCAAACTGTTTATGCTCCACATATATAACCATTATACCATTATAATCAAATTAATACACACTCATCGAATGCAATCAAAATAACATAAATAACATTTCGCTAAAAAAAAGAGACTTATGTGCTATTATAATCAAATGACGATGCCCTACAGTTGGGTACATTAGTTGGTAATGGAGATACGGAATGGAAATTGACAGATATGAAGATTATTTAAAGGAAACCTGTGATCTTACTTAAAAGAACATCTTTTTTCCAAGTGAGGGGAGTGAGTAGATAATTCGTTAAACTCAAATTCGATTTTGTAATCTATAGTATAAGGGCGGAATGAAAGAGACAGGGATAGTTTTCTGTTAAGATCTTTTCAGCTTTCCTTTAAATTGATTAGCCTCATGTCAAAAAGATTGCGATCGATGATCAATTTGGTTACAGTTAATTTGTTAATTTCTTCACTTTGGCGGTGCAGGTCATTTGGGTTTTCTCTCTGGTCGAACAATTTCTCCAACTTTGATTCCATTTGGTTTTTAAATTTTATGACGCGTGCGGTCAATTGGACGACAACTCAGCCCGGTTGGTGGTGGGACGTGAACGTGAACGTGGACAACATCATCGGCCCACGCACAACAGGAAGCCTTTTACCCATCGGCCAGCCACGCAGAGATCACGACGTCGGTTCGCATACTTTTTGCTACTTTGGAATAAACAAAAAAAACCAACAAAAAAAAATAGGTAGATAGGTATAATAAACAAAAACCAAAATACAAAAATTGAGTTTGACTATTTGGTTAATTTTGAAACTGTTTTTTTTTTTTTTTGTTGGGTTTTTGGCTTCTTTCATGACAAGAAAACCACATAGATAGACAACTTTCAATA
This sequence comes from Drosophila tropicalis, assembly GCF_018151085.1. Taxonomy (NCBI): domain Eukaryota; kingdom Metazoa; phylum Arthropoda; class Insecta; order Diptera; family Drosophilidae; genus Drosophila; species Drosophila tropicalis. The sequence goes on along the minus strand of NW_027172851.1, from coordinate 335,457 downwards.
GATGTGGATATTGGCTTACAAGCGCTTTTTGTGTTCGCTGCTTGTTGTTGGCCCAAAAGACACTGATTCAGTTGTGTGTTGTTGCTGTGGTTGTTGCTGTTGCTGACTGTGTTTTGGCAGCAATTAATCGGCATTAAAATTTATATCGTTGCGATAATTAATGGTCTGCTAATATGCCATAAAATTAGTTAGCCAGCAAACGCGTTCAATTAAGGACTCGGACACTTGGCTTGGCAAATGTTGTTTCTTGTATGTGTATTAGTATGTCTTACAAATTTCGCTTCCCCAATGGCATAAATCAAAATGCTTATCACGCACTTTCAAAAGTACCAAGAAAAAATGCAGAAAAAGTGGCCCAGAAAAGAAATAAAAACTGGCCCGCCTTCAAAATCGATTCGATCTGAGTCAGCATTGGCTCCCATTTCATTCTATCGCAAAACGTATTTTCCTGATTGACGCCTAATTGTATAACTTGTGCATGAAACCCACGGGAGAAACCCAAAGCAACAGCCAAGTGAAAAGGTCAACAGGAAGTGCCATAATTTGCCATATTGTTGATTTGATTTTGTAAAGAAAAATATCACAAGAAAATCATCAACCAACATCAAATTGAGTCGACCAATCAAATACTGATTAGGAGCTCTTAAATAGATTTTAACAATTACCCCGTTCCATCTACCAATTAGCCACACCAAATTAAAAGGAGTCTCTCACCAAAACACAGAATAATTTCGCAATAGATCATAAGTACGATTACTGTCTGAATAGACTATGAGTACGATTACTATCTGAATAAACTATGACTGATATAAAGTAGTGCTCTAATTCCTAATGTTCAATACTGGCGATTTTCTTTAAAGTTTTCTTAAGTTTTGTCTCTTGATGATAGTCTAACAATCGACATAATCCACAAACTAAAATATTATAGATTTAATTTTGAAATATCCAGTAAAAAATTATGAGGAAGTTACATAATAATGTTGGTGAATCAGATGAAATCTGCCAGAGCTAAAGCCAGAAATAGCTCTCTTCTTCAAATCCGATATTAGTACATATAAAATTAGTAGAATTACTTGAAATAAAATGTCGAAGGATGTTTTATTGTCCATGTTTTCAATTAGATTAAAAAAAACATCATTTAATTTCTATTTCTCTTTTGTAGTCCAATCAAATGTGACTTATCAATAGTCAAGAATTGACCCTTATGTGATGATCCACTCAGTTAGAAGATGAATCAGAAGCCTCAAATCATCAAGGACCCCACGGAATTTCTATCTTCTAAGGACTTCTACTGGCTTACCCAGCCCAGATAACTTTTGCATATCATAACTTCTACCAGATTAGGATACTTTGGTATCAATACTTAAGATAACATATATGACATGACATTTTCATATAGTCATTTAAAACCACGACTAATTTATAAGTGAGTGTTATTATCAACAATTTCCAATCCGTTTAAAACTAACTTAATAATTAAGTAGGAGCAGTCCTCGGTAGATGAGTTGCCTAAATGGCCCAGTCAACTGAACATCGAGGATCCTGGTTCGAGTCCCAGGCTAGTGTATGGATGTAGTTTTCCTCTAAGCCGAAGGCCTTAGTTGCCAGTGCTTTTAATATATGATTAGGTTGATAGTTTACAACTATATCCTATACTTATAATAACAATTAGCAAGGAAAAAAGTATTTAGTTTTAGTGCTTTATTTAAGCCACAATTTCATTTACTGATCATCACTTACCTAATTTTCCACAAAAAGAAGCCACTTGATTCTGAGATGAGATTAGATTTTTGGTCTCGCAGAATATACCCTTGTTTAGGGTATCAGGAAAATCGCTATTCCAGGTTCGACCTACTATCAGTAGTTGGTATTTCTTTCATCTTTTTATTTGTGTTGTTTTTTTTTTTTTTTTGAGAGAGAGAGAGAGAGAGAGAAATAACATACATTTGCGAAATACGAGTGGAGATGAAGACCTGAATGGTGAGATGCTCCGGGAAGTTAGTTGTTCGAAAAGGAGCAACAACTGGTTTCTGTGCCCCCTGCCCCCATATTTCGGTCCCCGGGTCTCTCGGTCTCTAAGGTTGGCTGGCATTTATGATGTTTATTGTAGTCAAGTTGATGTTGATCCAAGGCATCTCCATCTCCTTTGCGGCGGTGTGACCTTTTGCCTCTGCGAAAATTGCACAGAAAATATGTACTATGAAAAGTCACAGCGGACCGACGAGGAAAACACAAATGTTGATGTAGGGGAGGAGTTGGAGTCGGAGGTGGAGTCGGAGGTGGAGTCGGAGGAGGACGAGGCGAAGTAGGTGAACGAAGATGATGTTGTCGTCATCATTGTCATCATTTTAATGTTTGTTGTTGTTGTAGTTATTGTTGAGTATTTTTAGCTTTGGCTTTTAAATTTGTTAAAGCCAATATGATTTATGTTAATGCTAATGCATAAATGTCAAGTGTTGGCAACTGAGTGGGAACACGAGTTTTTTGTTCAGACTTTCCAAAATAAAATGGGGGGAAGAAATATTTTTATTTTATGTAAGTACTTGAGTTTAAATGTAATTAATCAAATACTTAAAAACAAAAAACCTCGCAGAGTTTGTCTACAAATATAATATGTTCGATTCGCAAAGGGAAACTTTATCATGCCATTTGTTGCCCATAGCCAAAATTGATACTGATATCATCTAAAAGAAGCATACTATTATAAAACCAAGTAAAGAGTTTTTAAAAATCTAACATAATTTCAATTTAATTCTAATTTGTAATCTAAGTAAATCATTCGACTTAAGAACTTTAATTTCAATATTCATGAGAATAAAATATTTAAACCTCTTTGACCTTGTAATGACATTAGGAACTCACTGAAAAAGAGATTCGGAATAATCCATGGGTCGAGTGATCGAGTGAATATGAATCAGCAGACAATTTTATCGTAATGCCTTTTGTTGGATTTCCAATTATCTTAAATCTTATTGACTGTTCAGGTAAAACCCTTATGAGTACGTGCAAGACATGGTGCCAGGGATAAGACATTTCAGGGACAAAATAAAATCTTCCTTGAAATGTTTCAAGATCTATCAAAGTTATACACGGCCTGCAAACTATATCTGTTTCAGAACGCTTCCTCCAGTTTTGACGGTTGTAGAATCCAAGGTATTTGACACAGCACCCAAGACAGCTGCTCTAAAGCACCTAATTTTACTGCTTAGGCATTGGACACAGGCAAACGATATTTGTTTCAGAATGTTTCCTGCAGCTTTTACGTCTGTATCGGATTCAGAACCCAATATAGCGGGTCTAGAACACATAATGCAGTATTCCTGGCTGTGGAAAACAAAGTATCGTACAAAGGAACCAAGATGTTCGCTCGAGAAGCCTTGATGCACATTTCACGGCCGTATGTGATAAGTTGGTTGATGAATCGAACAAAACTTAATATATTCTTATATATATTCTTATGTATTCTTCATCACTGCTTCTAAATCGGCGCTTGTGATTTGACAATCTTGGCTTACTCAATGGAATAGCCTGGCAAATATTTCAAAAGGACTTCTATAATAAGTTCGTATATTATATTCGAAAGCAAAAGCAGTTTGAAAGCAAAACTTTTCAGCCTTGACGACTTATATTCAGAGATATTTAAGGATATTAAGAAAACAATATATGTTCTAATTTTAAGGATAAAATCCTTTCTTTGAATATATAATCCTATTAGTTAACTTGATATGCAATAACATAAAAAGTGAATCGTAAAAAGTTATTCAGTGAGCAGTCATACTGATATACATACATACATAGGTATGTACGACCCATCCAGAGCAACTTAATTTCTTCATAGATGAAGTTACTTTGTATAGTTTTTTCATTTAATTCAAGTTTAAGATTATGAATTAGGAGTTCTGGCTATATAGCTTTATCTGCTTAGTTCTTATAACTATTCATGGAGCATGGTTTATCTCAATATTAGTTCTGGAATACAATAAGATTATGAAACCTCGTACCATGTTCTTTAGCCTCACTTCCCATAAAATAACTACAACTATTTGATCCTTAGATCCATTGAGTTAACTTTTAAAAAAAACTGTTCCAACTGCGTCCATCTGTCTCTTAATATCATAGGTGTATATAACACATATGGTTCATATTTGCTTTGTCATTGTTCGGAGATTTCAGGACCTAATTAACCGTATCTGCGAAATGATTTTTGCATTCCCAGCTGCTGTTCACTTACCCCCTGCCAAGGCGAAACACCACGCCCCATACTAAAATATAGAAAATTATGATTATGAAAATTATGACAGCTCAAAGGAAAGTGGGAAAAGTTCATGGTAAAAATTTCATGCGCTTCGACAAATCTATTTGTTCGCTCTAACCCTGTCATGCCAAAATGAAAACTATAATTTTCCGGACTCCAAAAAGAATGGCAAAATTTATAGACCCCGCATTGTGCCATGCAAATTTATGACAAAACATTGCCGCAAAGAGAGACCCCGGCGAAAGGTAAACAAAGGACATGCAGAAAAAAAAGGAGGATGGCAACGAGAAAGTTGAACTGAATTGGGACTGAGTTGGAACGTGCCTAATAATTTAATTATAATTTCTGAAAATGATCGAGAGCATGCAAAATTTTAGGTCGAAAATTGGCAAAGGTTGTGAGAAAGTCGAGAAAGGGTGCCAACAGTTTTTGGGTTAACCTAGGTTAGGGGTAGGTTTAGTCCCAGAAAACGAACAAGGACCTGAATGACTGCGTGCGTCTTCCTGGCTAGGCCAAATTGCTGTCTGACCAACTGTCGACGATCTCATATCGCACCCACGCGATAGTGTCAATCAAAAAACTGTTCAATATTGCACGCTGGACAGTTGAACACATATTTTTCAATTAACATTGCTCTCAATTACACGAATGTTGAGATAGACCCCGGCCGATAAGAAGCGAAACGCATTCCTGAAATGGGATATATCAGTTCTACCTGGATGGTTAACCGGTTTGCGCTCTCTCTACGTGAGTGGATTGAGTGACGTGTGACCAGCGGTCAGCGGACGTCAACAGCCGTTATGGGTTTGAGTGACCCAAGGAAATTGAATTAAAACAAAAGCCCGTACGGGTTTTCCTTTTCGGGTTTTTGTTGTCCGAGGGCCGTGCAATGGGTTGAATGAAGTGGCCGCCAGTTGCGTGTGCAAGTTTAATAGGATTTGCTCTGTAAGCGTAATTATAGAGAAGACAGCCGTGCGAAAGAGACAGTGAGCGAGAAATATGAATTGAAATTTTTTGGTACAGTTACCAAATGAAATTATAATTGAGTTGCCACAACCCTGACAATATGTTATCAGTTGCTATTATAAGTAATAATTATTGACATATTTGGGTTAGATCAGTCATAAAAGATGCAATCATAACTTTAATGGACAGGTATAGTTAATTGTCCTCGATTTACTTGACTTTGAAGCGATATATAACATAATTGCGAATATAACATCTTAATCTTAGCATCTAAAGACTACTTCTAGATACTTTTGGATGTCCTCGATACTCTTGAGTCTTGACTTTTATATCAAAATTATATTCTCTACGAATCTCAATTCATACTCTTAACATATAAGGGCTACATCTAAAGATATAGATTGATAGGTGTTGTATACAGTATATAATAGATGGTTGTCCTCGATTTTCCGGGTTAAGTGTTTAATTTATTAATAATTATTATTAACTGGGATAGGTATTATCAATTATCCATTACGGTTTTCTAAGGGATGTGCCTCCTATAAGTTCTAAGTATTGTCTCCTGTTTCCTTTTTATTCTCAGCCAAACATTTATTTAGCATTTAACTAATTACTTTGGATAAGCAGTAAAAGACAATGCTTTGACAATAAAGCAAATAAAAACATCTAAAGTGGATCCACTTCGAATTTGTACGATCGACCATTTGCAGAACTAAATTTTTTGGAACTACAAAAGCTGCTGGTAGGAACATTTCTACTACTAAACATTTGCTTTGATATACCTGATTGTAAATATATCTGATATGAAACATATCTAATATCAACCTAATCTCTTGAAGGCTTTCGAAAAGTTTTCCAATATACTGAATACTAATAATATGGTTAGCCTCATTTAGTTCGAATTTCCAACTACTTTTAGCTTTGAAGATTACAATTCGGATTCTTTAGCAAAGTCTGTTGATGATAGAACTTTGTGGTTCTTGAAATAGGTATTCAGACAACCTGCTCACTTTTTTTGCTGCCGTTGATAAAAAATCTTTAAGATTAGTATGATTTTTCAACCTCACTCCGGCTGGAATACCAGTTTGGATGTTTCTCGCAAAGTAAACAAAATGCAACAAAATAAGTAGTCAGTTACATCTTATGTACATAATTATAGGACAATTTGGCACTTTCTAGCAAAGTGACTAAATTTATTGATTACTAACATCCACTTATGTATATCATTTAAGTCCTAAGCAGTCACATCAAATGTTTGAGACTTCGAATTTAAGTTATACTAATAGGCAATCGTCCTTAAAACGTTCGCTCTAATCGGCAGAATTTGAAAGGAATTCAAATCTTTACTTATTGCAATATCATGTTAGTTGGTTTTCTCCTAATGGATTTACCCATGAACATTATCGAATGCCTGGAATAAGAGGCGGGATTTACTTTACCATAATGTAAATGTTTACACATTGAAGTGGTTTTTTGTAAAAATTTGCATACTTAATGAGGCGAAACGGTTACATTTTCCTTTTTTTTTTGTTCCTTGTCGATTTTCTCTATACATTTATTTTTTTGTAATCAGCTAGAAAAACAAATAAAAATTAAGTGAAAAAACCTATAAAAAAAAGGAAATCTGTGTCCCGACTACATGTATGTATAACTCACTGTAAGGATATGCGAAATGGCAGGATACAACCACCCTAAATGGGACATTGAACACGAACCGAACGAAAGGGTTAAAGGGATTACTAGCTAAGGGTAAGAGCCCAAAAGAAGGTAAAACACTCATTTATCATTTGCATACAACCAAAAGCTGAAGCTGCATTTCGGATATACAGGAATTGTATTACACACACAACTACAACAAATTTACACACATAGACATATTTGGATGTGTGTGTGTGTGCAAGGCAGATAAATCAATTTGGTCCAGTTTACAGTTCCATTTATGCATCACCCTTACCAGGACAGATGTCGCTTGTCTACATGACCAATTGGCCAGGCTCCAAGACCAACAAATTTGAGATCAAACAACACCAAAATAACTTTATTTAAGCTGTCACAATTTGGACACCCCAAGATAATGGAATATTTAAACAAGAGAAACCAGAGAACATGCACTTTGTGTTCCATTAGTCAAATATGTTGAGTAACTGGACACGAGGCTTAACTATTATTATTAGGACAGCAACTAATGTGCTGATACATGGACTAAAATAACTATTTTCTATCCAGGTTCTAGAAGATTTAGTAGGCTCCTGTCAAAAAGAATTAAAAGAAAGTAACAAATAACCACAACTAGAATAATGTTTTCTAGTCCGAAGTTAGAAATAAGACTGACATGAGATTAGTAGGTATTGAGCAGTGCTTAAAATATCCAATTGATTTGATTAATCATATTTTATACTTCAGGCATAGTATAAGTGATAAATTTACTCATTAAAGAGATAAACTTCGATATCTGTACAAATCGATTTTCGACTATCTTTTCTGTTTATGAATCTAACCACTTTTGTTCTTATGGATTTCAGCAATAGCTTTAAGATTGTTTTAAATTCTACAAATAAAGTAAGGTTTTCAAATTTAAGTTATTATTTCAAGTCGATTACTTCGTTTATTCCAAGTGTCAGCTAAATTATTTTTAAAATGCTAGCTATTTAGCAATTTCAACACTAAAACCAGTTGGGAATTACAATGGCCAATGGTGTGTAACTGTAAGGGAAGTCTAAGAACCTATTCGAAATGCTTATTTCTTAAAATATATTTATTTATTAGCTTTCGTAGTTATGGTCTTGGATTAAGTTGATTTAGCTTAATAGATTTCGTAATTTTGATATCTATATCAACACTTATTCCCCACTGATTCATACTAAACCATCTCTTAACAAGCTATTTGGTTCATCATGTTTAGAGTTCTTAGACACACATGCCAATCATTTCTTTATGAGTTTCCATTAGCTTTTGGATATTATTCATATGGATATAAATCTGAGCGAGACCTGTTTAGCATACCTACATTTTAATTATGTTTTAATGAAATAAGCTTTATGCTTTAATTGCTCTGTCAATATAATAAGAAGTCTCCAGTTAAACACAATATATTTTGAAATATCATAATATGCCAACACTTTCATTTGTCGAACAATTTGTCCATTTGGCCCATATGCTAAACAAGGCTCTCAGATAAGCAAACAATAGCTGAATGTTGCTTATACTGTTGGCCTTCTAGCTTATCTGTTGTTTAAGTCCATCCTGAAGCCCGGGTGCAATCGATATATATGTGTGTGTGTGTGTGTGTGTATGTGTTCGTATCTCAACTGGACAGGTGTGAAACAGTTAACCACACAATAGCCACAATCCTCTCAGCAGACATAGAGGTAAAAGAAGCCGGAAGTGTTGGTTGGGCCAGTAGGAGAGAAGGAGAACAAATATTCTGAGGATTTGCATAAATTGAAGATATACATATAACCAACAGATTTTAATTGAGAATATTCATCATATTATGATCAGGAATAGGAATTGCTTGGCTAATTGGATTTCCTGGAGCAGAGCAAAGCTTAACGGAGCTTAAAAGAGAAAATTTCAGTTTTCCATTCGAACAAGATGGTTTGTGTTATTGGATTTTCTTAGCTTTAGCAACTCGATATTAACCTTCATTGTGTGCAAGGAGCCTCCAAGTATGCAACGCCGAGTGCGGGCTTCAGGCTAAAACCCCCCAAGGAAATAAAAAAAACAGTGAAATAGGAAAAAAAGGAAGCAGTTCACTTAACCAGAAAGCAACACGCAAGAGCAACTCAAGGCAGCCCGAGGCTGTAAGTAAACAAGAGACCAGCACGAGCACAAGAATGGGATTGGCAGTGGGTATGTTTCCCCTTCTCATTCCGAGCCAGGACATTGCAAATAGTGGGAATACACGTAAATAGTATCCTGGGTTGCTAGCTAGCTCCCGGCCAGGGTACGGAGAGAGAGAGAGAGAGAGAGCTGTGGCTCGTGGCATTTGAATTTTAGATGCATTTTCGATTTTCTTCACCCTCCACACACCATTCGACTCGATGTTCTACTTAGTTATTTTCTTTTGTTGCACAGAAATTTCCACTTTGTTTGTTTAAGAATTGTTTTTGTTGCTGTTGTTTTGTACACTACACTACATGGCCGTGTGTATTTATTTTTGATTATGTTTCGTTCAATTGTTGCCACAGCACTGCCAACATTCGCATTGTTTGTCGATTAGCCCAACAAAATGAAACAACAACAACAACAATTTTATGTTCAATAACAAACTCAACTTTGGCTTAACATTCGAATTTTTTTTTTCATCTTGTCTCTTTTAGAGCCAAACCAAATTGTGATTAGATGGAAATGGAATGAGAATAATCCAAAATGGTTAACAAAATAACCAAACGAAATGAAGCCAAAAGAGTGAAAATCACTTACCCGGTGACGAATTTAGTCATAGCTATTAAATGGAAGCGTGCATTTAATTGTGTCTAAGAATATTACTCTTCTTAATTTGATGTATGTATGTATATTGTTGGGCTGAATCGGTTTTAGATATCGACTCTGATCTGCTTTCATTTAAAATATTATAATTTTTGACCTTATTTTGATGATTATAAGAATTGAATATAAATTGTAACTCTTTGAAAGTTTCAGATGCTATGTACAATGAATTCGAAATTGAACCTAAATCTGAACCAAAATCTGCTGTCCTTTTAGGAAGGGAAATGTCAAATAAACTTGAAGTTTAAGTATTTGCAGTTTGAGGACAAAGACTTTGGAAACTAACAAGTATTTCCTACTGAAAGTTGATCAAATGATTATATTTCAGTTACCCACTCCAAATCTGACTAACCTACATGAATGAAAAGCTGCCATAACATGTTTTATCTTAATGACTCTTAAATTAAAGGGAACGATTGAAGGCGAATGATGCATTTTGAATATGTTGCAGATTGCCCCCAACTTCGATAACACGTAGATAAAACGACGAGAGAATTTGCATACCTAAAGTTTCCCTTGCCTGATCTCATGCTGATCAAGACGTTACTTACATTTTAAGGTACTTATTTAATGCAGTCGAAAACCTATCCTTCTCTTCGTTATAAACCTCAGACCAGTCAAATAATTCCCTTTTTAAAGTTAGTTCTAGCGACTTTTATTGCTGTTTATATATAATAACACATCGAACCAAGGTTCGATTAATTATAGTCCATAGTCGAATTTCCAAAGCCTACTTCAGAAAAGATTCCTAACTAAGAGTACAAGGACAAACTAACTCCCAATCTCATATAGTCCAAACAAAATTCATATTTCAAACAATCATTTAAAATTCATATAAATACCTAACAAAGGTAACGTTTTCTCTGGCCCACCCTCAACACAAAATTTACGATCTTGATAATAATCGTAATGTGTCTGTCAAAATACAATTTTAAAAGGACATCATAATCGTCATTATGAATCTTATCTCTGACCTCTAATCTTGAGTTTTCTGCTCATTTTCTGCCCCAAAAGAATGATTTAGGTTTAACATTTTGGTTCGCTGTCCAGTTCCCTTTTCTGTTTGTTGGTTTTTAATCTCTAACATCGTATGGAGAGGCCACTTCAATGTGTTGTTGTAGGTCCTGGGTCAAAATGTTCCAATTTGAGCGGAGATTTTAACGCGGATGCTGTCGAAGAGGATCGGCTCGACAAAAAAAAACATCCCTTCTCCCAAGCTCAGCAAAAATCTGCATGTTTGTTGTTTTTTAAAACGTTTTTAATATGAAAAATGTCACAAAATATCAGAGGCAGAGGCCAGTGACGGGAGAAACGGGTTGATTTGAATGACAATTGGAAAGGGGCCGAACTAAAAAAAAGGACGACGAGAAAAAAAGGATCTTTGATGATGCTGCGTCTGCGTTGATGAGCTTCGTAATACTCTCGGGCTATGAAGTGATGTCTGGATGGGGTGGCATTCGACGTTTGATGTACTCGCATATACTTTTCGGTCTGCAGCTGCCGCCCAGTTGATAGAACTGAATGAAAAGTTTAGTGTTTTGTCTGACTGAGGTTTTTAGTTGGCCGCACCCGTTTCTATGTATCTCCGTGGGGCGTGTCCGATGGTCTTTTTGTTGCAGCCTTTGCCCTGGAATTCAACTCAAATTGTTTTTGATGATAAGCTGACGTTTTCTAGTTGCAATTTTCCATGCTACATTTAACAAATTTGTATATGAAAAGAGTCCACCTCAGCAGGACATCTTTAAGAAGGATTATATTGTCACTTAGTGTCAGTTTTTGGTTGGTTGGGTAAATCAATTTTTGACAACTTCATACACACACACACACACTCACAAACTCCCACTCCCCCTTCTAACCATCTACATTCGGCCTTTGTGCGCATTTCTGCGTTTTCCTTTGTCCTAACTCAAGTGCCGCCTTTAAGCACTTAACCGCTGTGTACAACTCGTTGGCGCGCTTTTATCTTAATTACAAAAAAGTGCTGAGCCTGGCAAACAAACAAACAGAAAAAAAAACGTAGAAAAAACGAAGTAATTTGCAATGCGGAAATGCGACAGTCAAGTCCATAAAGTTGACTTTGCTGACTGTCCCATCCTTTTGCATCCCACACGTAACTTTTTCTCATTTTTTGCCTTCTTCACATTTTTAATCGTCATATGCAATTGCAGTGCCTTGGCGTGCCATCAGCTGAAAACCGTCGGTGGCAAAGTGTCGCCTTGATGAAGAGGAACGCAGACAGGTGGCCAGTGTGTTGACATCAGCCTGGAATAGGCATCAGACATCAGGCATTGGGGGCAAGAGAATACACCTGGAGTTGCATATACTAAACGACAGTCAGACCCATTTAAGACACTAAACACTATTTAGTTTTTAGTAAGTAAGTATTAGTAGTAACTTTGAAGTCCAAACTCGGTCATTACAACTATTTATCGATTATCACACTCCCTACTCTTTTTATATGAAGTTCATTATCTTCTAATCGAAGTGTATTTTGTTAATTGCTTTGTTTAGAAAATAACTTCAAAAAGAATGAAATTTACAAAATCTAGAGTTGACAAAACCTTCAAAAGATGAAAAGAATACTTTATACATATATCAACGGAATTTTCTTTTGATCTGTTGGGCATATATTTAGTTTTAGAACTTTTATGAATTTGTTATAAGTGTGGGAAGCCTCCAAAATGCCTTCGAATTTGAGGATTGCTGAAAAGTCGAAGATTTTTGGCTATAATTCAGCGAATTGCTATTCCAGGCAAAGATAAATATCCTTCTCTGAGTTCCTTAAGAGATAAGCAATGATTACCCAAATTAAACAATTTCATTTCTAACCATTCCCAATGGAGTCTTAGAAGTAAACCACCTTCTAAAACTCGCTGATAGATACATTTTCAGGTTGAATTACATAGTAAAGAAGTCCATAGTATGTATGACTTATAGAGTGCCTAAAGACATCAGTGCTATTCCGTTTCAGAGTCTAGAAAAAAAGATACAAATTTTTTAGTATATTCATAATTATAAGATTTCAAATGAATGATTATTATCAATATATGTACATATATAATACTAATAAATGAAGGTGCTGTTTTCTTGCGTCTGTTTTGGTTTTTATCAAACGTTTTGTTTATCTTCTCGAGGCCTTTCCCTTCCATCACTCATCAACTTCAAGATACATAATGTAATGATAAAAATGGAAGACAATAATTTGATTTCGTTTTTGAGTTGATTGGCAGAAAAATTGCTGATAATTTCAAACCAATGATTCCAAAAAGATACTTTTCAAAAAAACTTAATTACCATTATTCTTTAACCACAATTGTTTCCATTATCCCGGACGGAACTAACTTTCAGTATTGTTTAACCGAAGGGAGAACTCGAGAAGAACAGAATTGTAGATTAAGTAGTGAGCCACCGCATAGGTTTTTTTAATTACCATGGTGAAATATTATGGTCTTAAGAAGCAATCAAAATTGTTCAGAAAATACATTACCATTTCTAACTACATGTATCCAAACTCTCTAAAAGAATCTCTTACTTTAACTAACCAATTTTAACAACCAGCAAAATGGTCTCAATGAGAAAACTTTTAGAGCCTTGTAAAAAGAAATTAGTTATTTAACTACTACCACTACTTTAACTACTTATAATGAAGCTATAGAAGGAGCAATCTAAGATGAAGATGAGGTTAATATTTAATGTAAATCTGAAAACAAAAGAAATAAAAACATATTCCAATACCTAGAAATTCGGACCATCAGTTCTTTGATATCCTGAAAGAGATCACAAAGAAAATTACTTGTCATATCAGGTTTACCCAAAAGATTGCTTTTTTAAGTATGTATGTAATTACTCTTGTTTAATAACAAATGGACTAAAGTTTATAAAAATTCATGGTGGATATTTTTGTTGTGTTTTTTTGTCGATTGAAGTAATAAATTGTCCTGCAAATGCAGCCGTCAATTAACATCAATTTATGGGCACAGGACGAACGGCACACGTTTGCTTTGCGACTGAGATTTCCGCTTCCTGGGCAGCAGCATCAGCAACAACAACAACAACAACTAAACTGAAACAATTAACAATTGTTGTAGTTGGCAACAAAGCTTCTGCGCCTGCGCGCCCCGGATAACAACGAAAACAAACAACAAATCAAAAAAATATCCAAAAAAAGAAAACGAGAAACATAAAAAACTGAATTCTACTGATGGCGCGAAATGGAGTGCGCTTTAATTTGCATAAATTAACCAGGAAACCGAGCGGGGGAAGGGGAGAGGCAAAAAATTGGACAGGGAGTGAAAGGGTTGCAAGGCTGAAGTGGTCGACGCCGCCGCCGCCGCCTTCTGCACTTGAAAAAATCTGTTGCAAATGTACAGACACCACATGAACAACTGGCAACTCGCAACTCGCAACTCAGAGCGTTTTGAAGGCTCCAGGATACCTTCATTTTTTGTTTCTAATAAAAAAAACGGTTTTTTCTATGGCTGGTTGAAGTGGTTGATTGCATTTATGGACTGAATTGCCCTCAGGACGATCTGTGCGAAAGATGCAAAGGATGCTGAACGGACGAATGGACGGATGGATGGATGCATGGTTGGCTGGCTGGCTGAAGGTGTGGCCGTTTAGCTCAGCCGTGAAAATGTAATGTACATGGCAATTCCATTTAATATAGACACACATGGAGAAGAGTTAAGCAAATAGCCCAAGGGCAGCTCGAGAGTGGGCAATGCAAAATATTGGAGTGAGTGGAGTGGAGTGGAGGAAATGTGTGGGTTAGCCTCTCGGTTAGCAATCATTTTAAAACCCGCATAATTGTCAGGATTTGCACGCCAACTAAAAAAAAAAAAGGATATAACCAAGTGGGGTGGCACAAAAGGGTTGAAAATAATTACAAGTCTCAATTCTAGATGAAACCGTAAACTGTATATTTGCAAGATGGACAAGGGGAAGGGGTATATATAGTTTTCCAAAGTCAAACTAAAACAGAGAAATTGCCGGTCGAACTATATGTTGAGAATATTCCAATAACAATTTGCCTAAATCTATTGATAGTCCTAGACTTGAGACACATACACAAATACAAAAAAAGGACCCAATTGCAATTTGTTAGTAATTTTTACACTTTTTTTGATTTTTGCGACTAATTAATGAAGATTTTCCTATCCTTTGCTTAAAAGGTTTAAGGCGTTGAAGATTAGATCATTTCTTTTCAATTTTAAGAAAAAAAATATATCATTTGACGAATTCGATTCAAAAGTACCTTAAAAAAGTACTTTAGTATTAATTAGTCTCGTGAAACGGCCTCGCCCAAATGACCATAATTCAGAATTTAAATTGGCTCCAATTCAAATGTTGGGCCTAAACTAAGAATTTGTGGTATGCAGCTAATCTTACAATTAGTTTTACTACAACTTCTCGTAAAATTTCAAACTTCCATCTGTAATATTGAAGATTTTAGAACAAAAGTTATAAATATTTGCCTGGTCGATAAAATTGGCATCGGCGAAAGATATGATAACCATATTTACGTTTAATAACTTGATTACAATTGCTAACACGTTTCTGAAAAAATTACTAAGTAGCCGAGATTATAAGTACTTAAGTTCGAAAATTGAAAAAGTCATAAATTTGTGACCACCATTGTATAACTCCATAGATCAAAAGCACTATTGTATATCTTATTGAATCAGACCATTTACCTTACAAAGCATATTCAAAATTGTATGTACAGAGTAAATTGTATCTTATAAGATGAAGAATACTTATATTGTTTTCAGTATCAATGGATGAATTTGAGACTCAAAACATTAACAAGGTTTCTAAATTAGTTATGGTATTTGGTTTTTGACAGATAAAAACCTAGGACATTCAAATTGCTTTTAAGAAAGAAGTCGACAATGTTAATTCAATCCAATATTTGACATCCACTGGAAGGTTGATTAGGTCTATCTAACACGTTGATATCGTGAATAGCTCTTCAATTGAAACGACATAAAGATAAATCTGTTACTTGTTGAACTTATTGTAAGTTGAAAATCTTGTCTTATTCTCAAAATCCTTCCACAAATTTCGAAATTCTCAAAATGGCAGATTAATAATGTCATCTTATTCACTCAGTTTACTTATACAATTTATGGTCAAAACTTTTAAAAATTGTTAAAGCTTTTTATGAAACTGCACAAATTTAAACCGTTGAAAGCCAAATTTTTAATTTTCATGGTTTTGTTTATTTTGTTAATAATTTTTTTTTTTTTTCTTTTTAATTTGGTCATTTATCGATTTGGCATGGTCCAATACTTTTGACCACATTCGGCTGGCAATTAACGGGTATTTAATTTCAGATTGTGCATAGTGACATTTCCTTTACACACACACACACTGACACACACACTGACACACACACTGACACACACACCGATACACACACCACGGGTGACAATTGCAGACATTGCGTATTGAATGACAACCAACCGCAAAAACCAAAAAAATAATAATAAGAGTAAAATGAAAGGCGAAAATATAAAAATAAAAACCAGGCTCAATCAACACGCACCGCAGGATACTTGTGAGCCAAATAATAAAAAACACGCACAGGATTATAAAAATAAAAAACAACAACAACAACAACAAGAGAGAAGAAAGGTAAAGTATCTGCGTCTGGGTGAAAGGAGAAAATATCTAAAATTAATCGCTCGCACGTGCGATTCGATTTCGATTTTCGTTTGCAATTGAAAGTTGAGATAAGAATACTTCCCAAGAGGAAGAAGTGGCCTCCATCACCTGGTAAAGCCTCTCAAAGCAATGACAAAGTGTGTCTCCGACTTGACGACGAAGACGTCGACTTCGACGTCGACGTCGACAATGATGACGATGATGGGCAGACACTTGATATGTCTATCAACGACTTATTGTTGTTATATGGCATAATAATTGTGCCTCATGTGGTGATGGCATAAAAGAAAGTTTTCCTCTTTCAATTTTTTTTCTCTTTTTTTCTCTTTTTTTTTGGCTACGAGCCGAGCATACAGAAACTGAGTCAAATTGAAACCAAATAAACAATTTTGTATGATAAATATATTTAATTATGTCATAATGGCCTGGATTATAGGCACACTGCTGTGATGATTGCTCCGATCCGAGGGTGAGTAGGTGCCAGGGAGGAGAAAACCAAATTGGGAGGAAAACTCATAAATATTCATGGTACGGATTTTATTCTATCAATAAAATATATAGCAATAATATCAAACTTTCGAAGAATGTTTGCAAAAATTCAGAAACTAATTTGTCTCGGTTAAAAGGACAAATTAAAACAATTTCTTTAAATGTTCTAAGCCGTTGTTCTGTCATCAATATATTGATAACCTAATTGAACATTGCTGAATTTTTATACCATGCAACATATTAAAGTCGTCAAAATGTATGTAGCAGGTAGAAGAAATTATTTATATTCTTGATCAGCTTCAGCAGCCGAGTCCAGCAGTGTTCGTCCGTCCGTATAAACACCTAGAACTCGGAAACTATAAAGGCTACAGCCACCAAATTTGGTATATAGACTCGTGTAGTATGTAAAGTGATCAAGTTTATTTAAAATTTTTGACACGCCCCTTTTCACACCCGCAATTCAAAAAAAAGTGTTTTTCTCAAAGATCTCAAAGCCACGCACATACCATGGGCAGTTTGTAATTTGGTGGGCAGCTCGTTTGTAGCTAGACCTTGCCGCAATTCCCCAAATCTGCACACCATAAAGCCAGATTGGAGCAATGCAGTGTACCAACTGCTCTTTTGGTAATGTAGCTTTTGCGTAAAATTATTTTTTCCAAATAAAGTTATTTTTATAAATTAATGTTCAATAAACAACTAAGCTCTTAAATTTTGGTGATTAAGGTAAGAGAAAAAATGTTGTGCTAATCTGAAGCCAATAAAGTTAAATTTTAAAGGGTGTACCAATAATTTTCATCATGAGTGTATATTTTCACAATTTTTCCTAATGACTATCTCTAACTGAGTCGATATGATCATTTCCACACCAAATGAACTACTAGATCTCAAATACTCATATAATCATAACTTAGAGTTCGAAGGTGAACACATCAAGCTTCCTTCAAACTTCTTTTCCTTTTTCACTTCCCTCCCCACCTTCGAATAAATCAAAATTTTATACACTTATTAATGTTTTCAATATCTATCGGCCTACTAAACTTCATTAAAATCTAAAAATGGCAAATAACATTTTCAAGCTAAGGTTTATGGGGACCTGTAAGCAATGTAGCCTTCGATTGGAATTTGTATTGTTCCACGTTTTGCATGGTAAATCACAGTCGGCAGGACGACTTTCTTCTTTTAGCTATATATACATGTAAGGTGGCAATAATGCATGAACCGACGGTGTGGCATCCCTAAAGAGGGCAGGCTTTCGGTCGGAGGTTGCCATCATGGGAGAAGAAGAAATAGAGCGTCAGTAGTAGAAGAAGTCGTGAGCGGTCGGTCGAATCAAGTTGCAAGTCGTCAGTTGCTTAAGTTGCCTAAAGTTGTTTAAGTTGCCTACTATAAGACGTAAAATATAAATATCCTAAGCTAAATATAAACTTAATGTAATAAAACTACACAATAATCTACATACATATGTTGTCACTTGTTTTGGCATTTACCAATTCCACTTATCATATTAATTTTCTTGGTCTGTCGTTAGCAGTTTTTACATTAGTCAAGATTTTAACCACCTAAAATCGAGAGACATTCGAAATGAAATTAAACATTTTCTCAAATAACAAAACGCCCCTCGACTGTTCAAGAACTCTTTAGTCCATGTCTATCCAAGCATACATCATAAAAAGTCCGGTCCATCAACACAAAAGTCATATAAAACACTGCGAAAAACAGCAAAAAGCATTAGGTCCTCAGGACAACAACAACCACCGAAGAACGAAAACGTTGACAAAATGTTAGGGCTAAAGGGACATACCTACCTAACTACCTACCCGGCCGTACATATAAATAAAAACAAAAAACTACGCGGCGTATTCCTCCCCCCCGTGTATGTAGGTATGTAGGAGGTCAACAACGTGAAGAGGTCACTCGTAAAAAAGCCGTGGAAAATGTAGTCGAAAAGCAGAAAAATATGTTAGGAACTGAAATCAGAGTGGCTAAATGATTAACGATCTGCTCATATTCACATATTCAGTCGATAGACAGATGGACAGAATAAAAAACGCCTGTGTCGATGCGTCGAAGTTGCGCCTGCGCCTGCGCAGCTTGCTATCAAAAGCACTTGAGGCTAATTTCCCAGCGGCAGTTGTCGCTTGAATTGATTTTCCATTTTTTCTCTCTCCTTCTCTCTTTTTTTAATTAAAAAAAAGCGCCATGAATTTTAATAGTTGAATGTCGACGCAATTTGTTTTGAATTGAATGAATAAGTAAGTGAGTAGTGAGTAGTCGATTCGAGTGAATGACAACAACAACAACTACAACAACAACATCAGTAGTGTGCACACGCATATTGAATTTCCTTGGCGACAACGAGAACATGTTTTTTTGTTTTTATGTTCATTTTCATGCGAGAATAATTTTGAATGGCGGAAAAACCGTTGGAGAAAAAAAATCACTGACCATAGACAAACACTTGCGAGTCGCGGCCAATGGACTGACATTGACCATGTTCCATGTCTCAAGACTGAATCGTTTGGCATCTCAAATTGCCCAGATCTAAATAAGCAACGTTTATTTTTTCATTAAAGTCTGATTCGGCAAATGATCGTCGGATAATAGCTCTCTGTTATTAAATAAAACGATGGAGTTTTGAATACATTATAATATGTATATGTATGAGTTATCTATTATATACATACATACTTCTGTGGGTAGTTTTTGTTCAGTAGTTTAAATGCCATTTCAGAATGTTTAATCAGTTGTTATCATTTATTGTATTCTTTTAAATGTTTATTCTCTAATAGAAAAGTAAAGTATAAAAGATTTAAGGATCTTAAATAAGACGTAAGCCTTGGATGACCTTTCAGTTTCCAATTTGTCCAGGTTTTCACATAATTTTCCCGGTTCAAAAGTCAGGGGTCAGGCAAAAGACACAAGCGGTTGTTAATTTACTTATTGACCAGTCCCAAAATAGTCTCTGGCCTCGATAAAAAATAAAGAGTGAAATATATTTTTATATCAAAAGAAATTTCATATTGATCCATTGAGGAAAAACATTGCATACAGGAAGGAACAGTCACTGAAGGAACAGTAGAAATCGGGTATAACGACGCTCAAGGACTCGACGATTTTTGTCGTTATGTCCAGAAGACGTACTAACTGGAGGAACTTCAATATAAGTTTGTATGGGGACCAACCGATCACTCATCGAACTTTAGTCGTTACAACCGGACGGATGTTCTAGCCGAATTCTATTGTAAATTCATGAATTTATAAATCACAGATTAAAAATATACATAATTGTTTGTCATTTAATTCACTTAGATCTAATTATCCTTAAGACGCAAATCTGAATCAAAAATCTTCTGATTTTATTTAGCCAAGGCTCAGTTCTTTCTAACGCGATGAAAAAAATTCAATTAATTATTAAGTCTGTTTACATTATTATCATTAATTTTTATTTTAATCCAAACTTCTCTTCGTTGTTATTGTTAATTTCATTAAACTCTCAGGGGGGACGAAGGTTTGTGCCATCTTCTCGGCTTTTAGAAAAATATCTTCAAAATCGGAGAAGTTCTTTGAGCGGACATTTGTTCCCATTAATGGGCTTCAAAGCCTTTTTCAATAAACTCGATCAAAGGATTCAAGACTGCTTTGCAAACTGACGTCATTTATACTGACTTCAGCAAGGCTTTTGACTCTGTTAATCTTACTTTTCTTTTAACATCCCCAGCCTTTTGCTTGATTGGACTCTTCAATATCTTTCTAAGCGTACACAAAAGGTCCTCTTTAAGTGACCTCTGGAGTACCTCAGGGTAGTCATTTGGGTCCTCTGCTATTCACTCTTTTTATAAATGATCTTTTATTAGTAGTGACAATTTCTCGTGTGACTATGTACGCGGATGATGTTAAGCTTTACATCAGTTTTAAAGACATATCATCTTCGTGCCTGCTTCAATCCGATCTTAATGATCTTCAGAGTTCTAAATGTAAAGTTATGTATTTTTATAGATGCACTTCATACTTAGCAACTTATTATCTTAACGACACTCCCTTAGAGCGGTTAGATATTATCAATGACTTAGGTGTTATTATGGACCATAAATTAACTTTTAATCCTCATATTTCTGCCACAGTTCTTGGGTTTGTGAAACGATGGTCAAAAGAGTTTGCCGATCCGTACACAACCAAAATTCTATATACTTCATTAATTCGTCCTATCTTAGAGAACGGATCTTGCATATGGTCACCTCAATATGAGACGCACCAAAATAAAATTGAATCTGTTCAAAAACAATTTCTGTTTTTTATCATCATACTTCAGTAGGCTTCTTTAAATTAATCTTCCTTTTTTAAATATCCGTATCTTTACTCACAAACTTTTAATAGGTGATATAGACTCTCCTGAGCTATTGAATCAGTTAAACCTATCTGTACCCCGTAGACCTACCAGATATTGTATTCCTCTATCCTTAAAACACTGTATTTCTAACTACTACAATTATAATTCGATGATTCAGGATCTGGACAATTGTATTCATAAGTATCATATTCTATGGCCAAATTGATATTAACTCTAGTCTGACTCTACTTTATCTCTCTTCTGTTCTGCTCTGTTATCTGCTTTCACCCATAAATCTCTCCGTTCGATCTCAGAACGGCAACGCCCCATAAAAATCGAATCGTCAACCCTTGACAGAGACCAAAAACCACTCAACCACTTCAAAAGGGAAATCAAGGCTATAAATCTTTTGAAAAAGACAACTACCTAAAATTTGTCACTTTCACCGCGGCAAAAAAAAAAATACAAAAAACAATTGACAAATGTGCGAAAAGCGACTTAAAAGAGAAAGAAAAAAAATACATGAAAAAAGGAAAAATACAAAAAAAATATTCCACAATAATAACACAAAAGTAAAAAAATTGGTTGGTAGATGGATAAAATGAGAGAATTTTACGCTAAATTGGTCGGGGACAAAGGCAACCGCGAGAAGTTCGTTTAATCCTTTGAATGCAACCCAACGAAATTGCCACTCAAAAGGTGAAAAACTACCGAAAACATCGACAGGCTGGACCATGTGTCCTGCTGCGAGCACGCGCTGACTTATTGCCACAGGACGAAATGAGGATAGAGCAGGCAGCTGCGCCTGCGCCCAAAAGTCGAAACTGACCAAAAAAAGGGGTCGAAAAAGAGCCGCCCGCCTGTGGTTTGTCGGGGGAACTAAAATCCATTCGATTCCATACCAAATATATGTATGTACATATGTATGCGTGTGTGTGTATGTATGATAATTACAAAAACCAACAACAAAATGCGATTAACTGGACAAACTAAGCAGACCGCCGCAGGACAAAAATTCACGCCTCGCTACACAAAAGCATTGTAAATTATATTGTTAGTTGCTGCTGACCAGTGGCCAGTATTGAGTCCGAACTGTAAAATTGCCCATGGATTTCGAGAAACATAATTGCCAGCTTCTGAAACAATGGCAACAATCAGTCACACCATATACCAGGACACAGAAAACTGGACGACCCCTTGTCGAACAATTGCTCAAATAATTTTATTAGTTTGCTGTCATATGTGCGCATCGATTGTTTGTTTAGGATGCTGTGTGGAAAGGAAAAGGAGTGGTGGTGGTGTAGGAGAGGAAACAGGAATTCTGACATGACAGGACATAATAATAAATATGGCAACTAAATTATGAAATGGGTCACTGTCATTCTCCCCATCGTAACAATTTATGATTTCGTCACGCTTGCGCAACTTCCTCACCCCATAACCAATCTCTAGTGATGCAATTTTCCTAATAAGAGGCTCGCTCCAAGTAGCAGGGAGTGGTATCTTGGGTTGATCCTAAGAATGGACGGTTGCTGGCTACCTTAATTGCTTAATAAACTGGGAAGACAGCCGAGAATATAACGAGAGATTCTTGGCTCACTTCAGCAATTGGGTCATTGGATAACCTGTTCATTTTGTCGGCAAAAGTGATTGCATAATCATTTGGAAAATAAGAGGAAGTAATCATATCCATTGGAAACATTTTTTAATATTTTAAGCTTCATTATCAACATCTTTATCAATACAAATTGTTTGAACCTTTCCGGTGTGTCTTAGGTTTATATCTGAAAAGAAGGATATTCAATTACTCAATCCTTGCCATGTGTAAATTGTTACAAAAAGGTCAACCAAATATATAACATCACATATTAACATATTTAAATGCAAAGCCGAAAAACGCTTCTAATGCTCTTTTTGTTTTAAATTTTTTCCTTAATATTTAGTATGTATAATTAATATAAATGTATCTCCATTGCCAAGTTAAGTAAGTCAAAGAATTCATACTTCTTTCTGTAATTTCTAAGATTTTAGCAAAAACAGTTTAAATATTTGCCCACCCAAAAACTGGGTTTGCTTTGTTCCTAAGATGACAATTTTTACGGTTCATCACCCAAATGCAATTACCAACAAATTACAGCAAAAATCATTTCATTAAGTTACTTAGGAAGCGAAAAAGTGAAAAAAACGTCATAATTTCGTGGCCGCCACTGTATTTTGTATGGCTATTATAGAAGATAAGGAAATTGCAATTCTGAAGTTTTTTATCAAAGTCTGCTAATGATAAATTCAATTGATCCCTATATGTTGGTCGTAATCCATTAATGTATTACTGAATTAACGAATATTATTCGTAGTTCGCAAATAATTTCTCCATCAAATAATGGAAAATAAATGTTTAATATTAATATTGAATATTTATATTAATTTTAAACATCATTTCAGAATCTAAATTAATTAATCTTCCTTTATAGGAAATTTGATAAAAGTTGTAATAAATATTATTTGCTTTTCTTTATATGGAGCGCTGAAATTGCATGTAATTGCTAAGAAATTTGAACATAACGTGCACTTCAACATCGGCGAATTCAGCTCGAAGTGGCGAATTCCATTTCGTTCGGCGAATTCGACGTCGAATTCACCACAAATCCACTAAAAGCGTTACGAGGTGAATTCGTAGTTTAAAGTGAATGGGAATATGTAAATCAATTTAACGTTTCGTTTTACCATTTTTGTATCCTTACTTGCCTTACTTACTTTGAATATATCGTAAATCAGGATTAATTTCTAAGCATCGTATATATGATATATATAACTACCTACAAGGACAAAAAACACTTTTAACAAATTGTTAATTTTTAGCTTAGATAGAAACTATGAAGTAAAAATGGTATATGATGTTGTTGATTGCAAAGTAAGATATAGAATTCTGAATCCTGGTTTTCTTTATATTCCAACCCCATTTTAAGTGGCTATAGCGTAGAATCTATGTAGGATTAAAGGATATAAGAAAGCAGAAGAAATAAAGAGAGATACAAGAAACTAACAAAATGCTTTATGTTATAATCGCGTTCAAAGTCGATGCATTTTCAGAAACTATATATATATTTAAGGATATTTTCTAAATATTTTAATTAAATTCCATAAAGACTTCTAGAGAAAAGCCAAATTTGTAAGACGTCAGTGTATGTATGGATTTTCAATTAGATTATTCTACTTTTGCCATAATGTCTATATATCTATCCTATTGTTAAAAATGTATGTTTTCAAAACTGGAC
This sequence comes from Drosophila tropicalis, assembly GCF_018151085.1. Classification (NCBI taxonomy): domain Eukaryota; kingdom Metazoa; phylum Arthropoda; class Insecta; order Diptera; family Drosophilidae; genus Drosophila; species Drosophila tropicalis. The sequence continues at coordinate 310,988 of NW_027172851.1, read as the reverse complement.
ATAACAATAACATGATTTCAGCAACTTCTTTTCTAATCTTCTTAGCTTTTTAATTTTTTACAATTACCTTGAACTTGTGTTTTTTGTTAACCATTTGCCTTGATATGGCTGGTTTTGAACCAAAATTTTTAACTAATATGGTATCCAAAATATTAATATGTGTTTAAGATAATATATATATATGTACATATATAAAGTAGAGGCCCATTGCTCTATTATTTCAATATTGATAGTTAAGGGCGAAGCCATCATACTAATTCTCACTGTGAAGGATATGCAAAAAATGGTGGACTCTGCTGATGTGAGCTTGTAATTCCCAACTAGTTTTGAGGTTGAATAAAGGTTATGGCTATAGCAAGTTCCTTTATTTTGCAGATCTGCTGATATTTTTGTGCTGCCTCTGAAAAAATCTTCTTCAGAAGATTGACCTTGATTGGTTTTAACTTTTCTAAGCCTGTGTGAATAAGATTACCAGGAATTTCCGATGTTAGATCATTGAAAACTTTCTATTAATTTGATGTATTATGTACTTTTTATTTGTATTTGTATTCTTCTCATTATTTTTAGACTCGGATTATTATGTTATGTTATGCACGTTTCCGTATCCGTTTCCGTATTTCTATTATAAAAGTATTCGTGTTCCGTTAATAGGGTTTCGGGATATATCGAAAAATCAATTTAGCCCTAAAAACGCACAAATTTACATAGCACCTTTGGACTAAATGGATTTTTGAAATACCCCGCATATGATTTGTATTATATTTAATATATGTATTGTATAAACTTATGTGCTGGGGGGGTAAAGGGAATCTTCGGGACCTTCACTTCGTATGTTCAAATCTACAATGAACTTTGTTTCATTTAGTTTTAGTTTTGTTGTTTTTTTTTTGTATTCATTTGTTTCTCTTATTTGCATTTCGACTTTGACTTAATGTTTAACTTGTTGTTGTTGTTGTTGATGATGTTACTGTTGAATTCACGATCCTAGATGTCCTTTGAATTTGAAGAACGAAAAGTTTTGTATTTTATCTGTGGTGACTTATGGCAGTGGATTTTAAAAATGTTTTACAAATTATAGACAAAAACCTTTTGTTTTTTTTTTTTTTTGCAATAAACTTGTGGATTTTGTTTTCAATTTTAAATTATAAAATGCTGCCAGCAGCGAAATCTTTTCTTATCTCTTGTTTATAAACTTTTAGAAACCGAAAATTAAACTCAGTTTTACGTGATTTGGTGTTTTGTTGCTCCTCCGCAGAGAATTGTGTTAAAACTAGAGCCAGCTGGTTCTAACAACGTTTCCAGTAAATCAAAAAAAAAAAAATAAAAGAATTAACAAATTAACAAACCAAAGAATGAATGGAAAGCCAATTGGCATTGTCACACAGTTTTTACTTGTTTTTTTTTTTTTGTTTAATCATTTTGTAAAACTTTATTTCAAATAAAAATACATGGTAATAAAAAAATCAAAAAATGTACAATTATATTAAGAAATCAATAGATTTGTTTTATGTATATATATATATATATACATATACACACGACATATATATATACATATATATAATGTGTTTGTGTAAAATGTATATCCGCTATATAACTGTGTATATATGTGTGTGTGTGTTTTAAGGCAGGAAATGCAATCGAAAATTAAATTATCGTAAACGAATTTCAAAACTGTTTAACCAATACGAAACAGAAGCAAAATTAATTTCGAATCTCTCCACTTTTCGATTGCATCTCCGCATTGGGGTATTATTATTTTTTTTCTTTTTTGCATTATTTTGGTTATCCAAAATGTCAACAACTAAAAATTAAATTAAAATTACATAGATAATTAAAATTAATAGAGGATTTTGCATTATTGTTATATGTATATTGTTTGTCTGCTTGTTTGCATGGATCGTTTAATCGTTTCCTTTCCACATTTGTTTCGAATATCAACATTTCTATATATGCGTGTGGGTGTGTGTGTGTGTTTTGGGGGTGTATGGGGGAGGGGGACATTAATTGCTGAAACGCTTCGCATAATCATCATCTTTCGCCATCGTGTTCATTATAATAATAATAATAATAATTTGTAATACTAGAACTAATATTGAGTTGCTCGGCATTCATGTTCAAGTCACGTATGCTATATGTTTAATCGTTTTTATTTTTCATATTTTTTGTGGTTTTTCTTGATTACAATTACGAGTACGCACATCCGATATCGTTAAGCGATTCTAAATGTATATTCAACTACGAAATCCATTGGATCAGCGATTGGCTTTTAACATTTGTTTCTTGTTTCCTTTTTCTTTTCTCAGTTTTCGTTAATACTAGGCATAAATTAAATAAATAGCTTAGCATACAAGTTTTATAGCTTGCCGGCAATTTTAATATATTATAATATATATCTCTCATCTCATGGATTAAGCAGTGGGTGGTACTCATTCATTATAATGTACGAAATTATAGATGCACTTTTATTTTTCTTTTCTTTTTTAATGTTTTTGTCACTTAGTAATTAATAAAGTTCATTTGTGGTTTACGTTTCATACTACATACTTCTTATTGTTGGTTTTTTTAATAAATAATAAACATGATCATATTTTTGTTAATTTACAATTTGCTCCCCCGCCTTCTCTTTCTCTCTCTTTCGCATTGTGTGTGGTTGTGTTGAAGGAGTAGAAATTGGAGGAGGTGGAGGAGGAGTTGGTTATGTTAATGCATATTGTGTGGTTTATATGCCCATCATCTTAGTCTACATAGAATTTGATCGTCTACATCTTTAAGTTAATGCTTAGATGAGTTGATTTAACGTTTATCTTAATGCTCATCTTTGTGTGTGCTTTTTTTTATATTTCTTTTGGAATGAGTAAAATTGAATTTTGGAGCATATAAAATTGAATTTTACTCGAATTTTGTCAAACCAATTTCCCGGTATTAGCACATTAGTTTCGTTTCGTTTCGTTTTTTGTTCAGATTGTTGTGTCACGGCGAATTTCGTTAGTTTTCTCATTCGCTTCATTTGCACAGCGAAGTAAACGGAATTTCCACTATGCAAAACTGATGGAAAATCAAAAAATATTGTACAGGAAATGACTTTAAACAATCGCTGTGCAGGTGACAGAACTTATAGCTAGAGTAATTAACAGAGAACTCAGACGGACAGAATGAAAAGCCAAAAAGGGAAATCGATTTTAAAGCTTGCAATGCCTTAAACCATCAAGAACACTTTTTGGCTTTTAAAATAGTTAAGGTTAAGGTGATTAATTTGATGCAATTTTTGCATTAATTTAAATTTGGATTTTACAATTCTCTCTGTACTCTTCGACTTTTCGCTTCTCTTCGAAATGCAATATTCCTTCATTTTATGTTTATTTGTTAATTATAGTTTTACTTTTTTTTTTAATTTTTGTAATATTTTTTTTTTGTTTTCCTTTTCTTGATAATGAGTTAATGCATAATTTGTTGTTTTTCTTCTTGTATTAGTTAATTTTTTCTTTTCTTCTTTTAATTAAATTTAAATATATAGTGTGGGTTTGTTTGTTATTGGTGTGTGTGTGTGTGTATTATATATATATGTATATATATAATATATGTATGTATATTTATTTAACTTGAACTCGTAATCGCTGCTGCCGCCGCTGGTGCTGCTGAATCTTAGACAAACACCTTGGCCAAACCATCGGCTCCAGCACTAGCTATATACGGCTTGGTGGCATGGAAGGCCACATCGAATATGCTCTCGTCGAACTTCTTGCGATGCGCCGTTATTTCCTGCACGCAGGTCTTATTGTGCAAATTCCACAGCCGTATGGAGCAGTCGTGTGAGCCAGACAGGAAGTACAGGCCATGTGCATCGACAGCCAACGAGGTGACGGGCTCCAAGTGCGCCACCATCGAATGGACCAGAGTGCCCGATGTGTTGTCCCAGAAGCGTATGTGCCGATCCTCGTGCGCCGTGATCGTAATGGGCAGTGTGGGATGCGAGACGACCTTGTTGATGAATTTCCCCGTATTGCCTGTCATCTCTTGCGCCGCCCCCAGCTTTATCACCTGCTTGCCCGTTTCTGTGTCGTAGATGATGCAGTGCGCACTGTTGTAGGCCACCACAATGTGATCCACCTCGTTGCGCACAAAGTCAACGGATGAGGGCCCGCCCTCTGCCTCGGCAGCCGTGTAGGTGCGCAATAGTGGCTCCTTATTGTATGGGGACCACAGTTTCACTGTGCCATCGGCCGAACACGAGACAATGTTATTCTGCATGGTGGTCAAGCCCCATACCGCATCCGTGTGACCCTCCAGTGTGGCGGAATGAACACTCGGATCGTAGCAGTCATATGGATCAATGTTTGGTGATGGCAGTTGCCAGCACTCGATGTTGCCGTCCAGGCCGCCGGAATAGCATGTCTCACCGTTGGTGGACATACCCAAACATAGCACGGGACCAGTGTGGGCACGGAACGTATACAGTGGCTCCACATCGAGACTAGCGGACTTTTTGGCTTGCACGGTCTTTTGTAGATTCCACAGCTTGAGCGTGTGATCCTCGGAAGCGGTAATAAGTACCGGCTCCTCCGGATGGAAAATCAGCGACCGCACACCATCGAAATGGGAGCGTAGTGTATACTTGGCATTCCAAGTTTTGCGGTAACCAGCACCGCCAGCACTGCCACCAGTTCCGTCCTTGGAATTTGCATCATATGAACCATCCGAATCATTGTTAACAGTCAGCTGTGCCAATTCACCCAATCCTAATGAGCCGTCCACTTCTGTGAAGAGAATTGAAATGAAAATGGATTAACATCAGTCCAATAGTTGCCAAAAAATTGATAGAATGTATTATACATAGAAAAGCAAAAAGCGTTTGTTTTATTCTTTCAGGGATGCAGACGCAAATACACCATCGATATTCAAATTTGTCCATTGATTTTTACAATTGTTTCTGGATAAGTGTGATAAGCTTTAACTGCATCCCTGGATATGTTTTAAAAGCACCTTCGGTCATAAGATTCATATCGTTCAAGAGCTGCTCTCCCACCTCGGCCTCAAGATCTACTACATGTTGAAAGCGTTGAAATATATATGTATATATATATTCGTATAGAAAAAAGATTTGCCAAAAAAGAATGGAATGAAGTTTAAAGCATAATATATAGAGCATAAGATAAGGCGACTAAAGCTATATACATAGTTCAGGATTGGGAGCACATTCAAATGCGATACAAATGAATACTGAAAGTTTTTGAAATAAACATATCTCTAAATATTTAAATGTAAAATCGAAAACAATATTAATGAAATGATATTTTCTATATATGGGCCCATGCGATAGTTAGGTGGAAGAGGATTCTATTGGTTACAAATCATTTCAGGTGTAAGGATTACCTTCTGTTAGCATTTCATTGCCAGATTTCGGCCGCTTTTGATCCAGTTTGACGTCTGTGTCTTCATTGTCGGTTGCCACCATTTCCAGATCATCGGATATTTCATCATCATCGGACATCTCTGTGGTGCCAAGGAACTCAAAGTTCGCCATAACCGCCGCCTCCGTGTCCAGAATAATGGCATCGTTCGATTGTTGCACTTTTTTAGCGGGAGTATGACGGCCTAATGTGAGCACATTATTCAAATCTTCAACAGGGGGAGGGGTTCGTAGGGGTTGGGGTGCTTACCTTCAGATTCTGATGCCCTTTTATTGCTCTCGTTCCCATTGATATTCGGACTGAGATTCTCTCCACCGCCAGTGCCCAGACCAACACCACCGCCGCCATCGTGTTCGGCGTTATTGTTCAGGCCAAGAATGGAACGCACCCGATTTGATCGCACATCGATAATGTTGTCTGTGTAACCGATTTCCGCCAAATATTGCCGTAACATTTGCCTACCCTGACGCCACGTGGTATTTGACACCGAGCTGTAGGGCACTTCCGAATCGGTAGCCACATCGCCGGCTAAGCCGACATCATCACTCGATGGCTTGAACTCGTTTAATTGCGGCGGATCGGTTCCATACTTTAGTCGATAAAATTTCGATCGTTCCTGACGCAGGGCATATTCCAGCATCTTAATCCGCCGCGTCAGATCCGATTTGAGACTCTCCAGGCACTTGCGCTCGCCCAACAGCATGGCAATGCGAGCCTGAAAATCATGAATATTAATTCAAAATCACTTTAAATCATTTGCTTAACTAAACTTTAGATGAATGAATCTTTATTTTTTATCCAGGCATCATCGAACACTCCTCCATGAAGTTCCCTGATAACAATCTATCTGAAAATTCGATCGCAGCTTAAAGATAAAATGTCCCCATTCCGAATCTGAAGATAAGATTCATTGGATTTTTCTTTTTCTATGCAGAGTGTATGAGGGAGTTCTGATTGAAATGGAACTTTTCCAAAGTAGGCAAGTTACAAGTTGTAGGAATCAAGTGAAGACCTAGACAAAATAAACCACTTTATAACTGTGTTAGAGAGATATCTAATCATTCCGCCCCTGGGAGGATCCTGTGGAGAAAATGGGGCAAATTGACGACAAATTATTGTTGTCAATATCTTGATTATAAATGATAAATAGAAAATTTGATTCAACAAATGTTGCGCGGAAACTTTCCACAGGCTTCCGCTTTCAGTTAGCCCCGTTCAATATTTTTTCTGCTCTTCTTGCTTCGTTTTGTTGTTGCAATCCAATTGCGTTTAGACAGCGGCGTCGCATAATTGGACGCTTCGCTGCGTCGATGCAACGAAAAACAATTAAATTCAATTAATAGTAAATACGAAAAAATTACAGACAACTGGCACAATTAAAATTATGTAGAGAAGACAGGCAGACCGACAGCCAGAGAAATAGAAAGATAGGGAAAGAGAGAGACAGCCAATGCGTAAAGAGAGCACTACTACTACCTCACATCCTTCTTGGCATCCTCCTCCTATTTTAGTGTTACACTCACACACACACACAAGCACACGCAGCACACTTTGTGTGTTCATTCAACAGCAAGAAGCGTAACAACAATGTGCAGTTATGACTGCGCAATTGGCAGCGAAAAAAACACGATGCGGGAGGGGAAAACGTGAAAAGGTGCTGGCTGCACCTGACATACATCCGCAAAAACATACATAGTTACCAATAGAGAAAGAAAGAGAGAGAGAGGGAGAACGGGAGAGAGATTGCACGATAAGGAGAGAGCGAATGTTGTGCGTACAAAAACAAAAAGTGCAACTTTTGCTGCTTCCTTTTCATCCACCCACGACCAGACACGCGTACCCACACAGATAGAACCGACTTGCGAATACCCTTTACAAAAATAAAAAGACAGATCTACAATTATAAGGAAAGACAAATACTTTCCCAAATATGTTGTTCTCGGCTTAGCGATTGTCCTTTCACATACTAATCTATATGTTGGTGCTACTCCACATCCCTTTACAGGGTATTCATAATGTTGCTGTTATGGAAAACATGTTCTGCATTCGAATTAACACTGAATGGCATTTCGCTTGGCTAATTAAAAGCAAGTCGTTAATTACAAATGCTAAACTCATGAAGATCATCTCAATTTAAGAATGGGTGAGACGAGAAGTACAACTATTTCTTTCTGCACAAATTGGCCCACAACATGCAACAACAACATGTGAAATTACGAATTACAAATGGCATGACAAATGCGCATTTATGAAAATGATGGCAAAATGAAAATTAATATTTGAATAATTAATATAATCGCAAATAAAAAAAAATAAGAAAACGAATCAAAAATCACAAGGGAAGGGGGGAGACTAAGAAACAGTGAGAAAAGACCATTTGCATTACATAATACGCCGCTTGAAGATATTAGTTAGCTAATCAATGAGATAATTAGTCGACTTGGAAATACCCAGCAGAAAATAAACTTCAATTAAACACATTTAAGAAAACTTCTTGCAGCTCTCAAAATATTTTTATAATAAATATTTCACTGTTACGTAGGTTTGAACCTTTGATGTTAGGGTATAGGAAAACATATATGTACATATGTAGATACATATCTGATGTGTGTGTCAAATTTTTTCTAATCTAAATCTAAATATGAATGATTGAAAATCAATTTATTTCAAATTTGCCCTCCATTTGACAGTGAAACGAACGAGTTTCATCGATAAGAACTGTATGTAATGTATGTTTGTGTAGATCTTATAAAATTTAATACGCAAATTTGCTAAATGTTGATCGAGACATTTAAGCTAGTTAATGAAGTAAGTCAATCTGCATAAACTGCAGAAAAATATCTTTCGATAAGTAGATGAAATTCCAATTCATGCGAAAGACTTAAAAAGAATCTTGATAAAATCTAACGATAATGGAATTTAAGGAGTGAAATAGTTCTGAACTTAAATTGCAATATGCATATCAATCAAGTGAAACTTGAACACAAGGACGTTAGCCAACAATTCTGGGCCACACAAACAAATGAAGCCAGAAATAGATGCAAAAATCACAAAAAGAGAGAAAGAAAGAGGGGGAAAAGGCAACTAAAATGGCGTCCACAAATGGATTGCTGATGGTGACGGTGGGCCGAAGTCACTGCCCACTCAAACTTTTGTGTAAACACAAGGCGAACGAACAGGTTCAGCAGTTTTTGCTTCTTTATTTTTTTTAGCGACAACTTGTTTGGCAATGAGAGCTGCAAACTAAAGAAGCACAGCAAACAGATTTGAATGTCATTTAGAAGTGCGCGGCGCGGAGGAAGCGACACCTCCAGGGTACATGTTATCGATAACTAGTTGACAGGTGAAAGCCCAAACACTCCTGGCATAGAAGTTAAAACAGGATTGAAAAGCAACAGATGAAATCTGCATGACAAATGGAATATCTATCTATCTAAATGTCAAATCTTTAACAAAAATTTACATGTTTTCAGAGATTTTCGAAACCTTCTAATGCCTTGATTTGCCTCGACGTTGGAAGGACCTTCTTTGACTAAATCGAGCTATATAGAATAGTGATATAGTGTTCGTCGGCTAACTGATGCACTGATGATTTCAAGAAATACTGATTGAAGACCACTAACATCTTAAAGTCCGTCACTGTCCACCTTAGTTCGCCTCCTTTGGTAACAGCTCCTGCATGGACGATGTTCTATGATGCCTCGCCGAGGGAAATTCATTGAAATGGAAAGTGATTGCACTTATGGGTAATTGGGTATGGTCAAAGAACTCACCTGCAACTCAGCCCTATCTACATCCCATTGTGAGCGCTCCAGTTCGAAGCGCGACCATTCGTGTTGAATAAAATGCAAGATTCCGGGTATTGTGTATTGGGGCGTAGTGGCCTGCTGATTATTTGGACCGCCGCCGACACCGGGCATACCATTACCATCGTCGCTGCCATTGTTGCCGCCGCCCACAAGGCCGCCAACATTGGCATTCTGTCCGCCAGCGTTTAGACCGCTGATGCTCAGACCGCCGCTGCCGACGCCGCCACCGCCTAATAAACTGTTGGATAGGACACCGCCAATTCCAGAATTGGCACCGCCAACCGGCTTATTATTGATGCCAGCAGTGGCTCCCGAATTGGTTCCCATTTGTTGTAGTTGTGTCGTCGTCTCCGTCGCCGTATAGCTTCTCTTCTCTGTTTGCCAGCTGTCCCGCGATGTTGTAGGAGTAGCTTCCCTCAAATTGTTGTTGATGTAGGATGATGATTTGTTTTTAATTTTTTTTATTTTTTTATTAATATTATAGATGACGAATCGAGTTCTCCGAGTTTTTCTTCTGTTGATTTCAATTTTATCTATTTTGGTCCTGGATTTTTGGTTAAAAGAAAAGCAAAACGAACGGAACGTGAGACAAATGAGGTCATTGAATTTTCCATACGGCGAAAAGGGAGTGGGGGTTGCGGGTAGTCGTGGTTCAAAAGGATACTATACTACTCTACTACAGATTTGAAGGCTCCAAACTCATGTTGGTTCTGCTCACTGTCTCACTCTCTCTCTCTGTCGCAAACGCCCCCGCCCCGCTCTCTCAATCTGTAGCACAGCCTTTTGCTCTTAATCTCGTTCACTCTCTCTCTCTCTCTCTCTCATACACATACGCAGGTCACGTACCAGTGTTGCTCATCAGGCAATAGGTAAAATGGCTAAAACTACTTAAAAACATACAACGAATGCACGGGAATGGCAAATTCTCATTATTTTTACACTTCTGGAAATATTTCACAAAAATTTTGATACATTTATTTGAAACTACTTTTCTAAATTCAAAAAAGATTTAAGAAAATTGTCTTAAATTTAGCTATAAATTCACCTAAATTGCTAGTTGACCATATTGTGGCTAATGTGTCAACACTGGCACACTCTCTATTTTCTCTCTCCCTTTTTCGTCTCTCTCTCTATTCCAATCACTTATTATTTGAATGGCGTTGAGAATGATTAAACTAAGCAAGTTTTAAATATTATTGAAAGAATTTATCCCGGTGAAAATGACGCCCTAATGCAATTTTTGATATTCCTCTTTTGAAGCCTTTGTCTCTGCCTCGTTCCCCAGAATGTATACTATTCCTTTCGGCATGCATTGGCAATACACTGGCACTTTATCTAACCGTTAATTTTGATCGTTTTACTTCACAATTTTGTTTACTATTTACAGCATTTTCCAAGGAAACGTCGTTGCTACCTTTTTAAGTTTCCCCGTTCCACGTTTCCCTGTTTTCCTTTCTACTGTCGATTTTATGAACAACGCGAATTAAGTCGGCGATGTAAAGACGTTGCAAATGAATATAACAAAACCGACGCTTTCATACGTATTTGTTTATAATTGCGAACCCAACTGCTATTCCTAATATAATTAATTCGTTTTTGTTCCCTTCTTGTGCTGCTGCTGCACCACACACATACGCACACAAACACACACACAAAAAAAGTCGATTTCGGAATGTTTGGCTCTCGCTCGCACTCGCGACACCTGCTCGCCCGTCTGGCCACTCTCTGGTATTGCTATCTCACTTTCTGGTGAGTCTATATACAAAGAAAAACACACACATACACTCATACGCAGCCAAAGCCGAACTATTTTCACTTTGTCGATTAATGCTATGCATCTAGTTTTTTTCGTCTTTTCACACTTGTGGGTGTGGGACCCGTTCGGATTTGCTTACTTTGCACTTAAATGCACCGTACAGCTAAGTTTTAAAATTTTTTCACTTGATTTTCATTGGTATTTTTCACGCGTAATTCCTGTTTTCCGCTGATTCTGGCAACACTACTCGCCACAAAACTATGGCAACACTAAACTGCCAACAGGGCTGCCGGATGGACATTCAACTAAATCGATACTTCTTAAGTCACTAAATATTAATATTTTAAACAAATCATAAAGCCATTTAAAAAATATAACACTAAAATGCAATAAAGGGGATTTTTTTTTGTGGATTCACTGGGTCTTCAAAATTGTAAACTTCAATTTTGGGAACTAGTGATGGCCATTTTAAACGATAGTTGAAAAAACCCAAATTTTTGTTGTATCAATTTATTCGCTCTTTCAAAAACTGTACCTTTTGTTTTAAAGTGGTCCAGTCCATAGTTTTAACAAGCAAAATATAGTTGGACTGATAATTAACAATTAATTACAACCCATACTGATAATGCTAATATTGAAAATGTGCATCCTGTAAACATTTCCTGTAAGAATGTAACAAACTAACAACACAATCTAACTTTGAGTTTAAATTATGCATTGGTCAGTTATAACGAAAGTGTACTGAAGGTTGCAACTTAATTTACCGCGATCGCTGCTGCCATTCCCAAACGTTGCGTGGTTTCATTCCGGAATACTTTGATAAAAGTCTACTGGATTGTTTTACATTAATATTAGTTTACATTTTAATTACATCTTAATGGAAATACACATGAAGTTGATAATTTCTTTGTAACGACTTTAACAGATAGATTTTGTGGATAATGTATACATAAAATTGTTGTATTCTAGCGCTACAGATGTCCATTTAGCTTCGAAACGACTTGTGTTCCCGAGCAGATTCTCTTTTCTTGAAAATATTGCATTTATACATATGCCAATCGTATTGCCGTTTACAAGAATTCTTCGCACCAATCGTTTAGACAGTTGTAGCAATCGGACGCCTGCTTGGAACTTGCATGGCACACTTCCTTCATCCATTCTTTGAAAATTTCCTCATCCTTCTTTAGAACCAAGTACTGGCCAAGCACTGTGTAGGCCTGCAAAAAAAAAAAAAAAAAACAAACAATGGTCAAATTTCATTGATAATCAAACACGCGCCTTGTTTATTTCAACACATGGCGTCATCTTCTGGGTAAGCATCGTCATACATACTTTGTCAAATCCAGCTTCGGTCAAACGTCCGCCCAAAGTCTCTCCAATTCCTGCTAACTCCGTCACTGACTTCTCCCCCATGGGTTCGGCAACAAAGTTTCTGTACTTTTGTGTGGTTCCCGACATTTTATTTAATTTTTTAGAAAACAAAACGATGCGCAAATTCTTAATATGTAAAAAGCCGCGATGTTTTGTCCCTTTTTACTCGTTATTGAAACAGCAAACAATCGATTACTGACTATATTTGTCGATTGTTTCACATTATATCGTAAATAATCGATTGTTTACGATATAAAATATTTAGATAACGATAGCTTAATCGATACATCAAGTTAAGCGCAAATATTTTAATTTACTTATAAATTCAAAATTTAAATTAAATACGTACGTTTAATCTCGGAAATTAGAAATGTTTCAAAAATTTGAACTAGAGAGCTGCATAAATGATAGAAAAATCAAGGTGAAGTGAATCCTTTCGAATCCATTCCATGAGTTCAATTGAATAAATGACAAATACATAATGAAATAAATGTATAAGAACGTTAGTACTTGTCAAATCTCTAAAAATACGTTACTCTGTTTATTGAGTGGCAAGGAATTGAGTGTCAAAGCATAGCTATGTATGTACATACATATGTATGTAAGATTTTGTCTGTTCTAGTGTTGGGTTGCTCATGAGTGAGTGAACAAAAAAGAGTTGTTCACTAAACTGAGCAACTGAACATGTTCCTCTCGAATTGTTCTTTATTACTCACTTGCTCTTTTTTGCTCACTTGTTCTTTATTGCTCACTTGTTATTTTTTGCTCACTTGTTCTTTCTTGCTCACTTGTTCTTTTTTGCTCACTTGCTCCTTTTGCTCACATGCTCTTTTGCTCAGCTGTTTTTCAACACTCACTTTTGTTGGCTTTGCTCATTTTTACGTACTGTTAGCTCATTTTGCGTTCTTCCGTTTTTTATTGTCTTCGTGTTAGCGCCAATTTTTGTTTCGCTTTTAAAAATTCATTATGTCGCTAATCCGGAAACACAGTGAGATTTGGAATCATTTTGAGGACATAGGTCTCGCATAGATCTCGCACGCTCCAGGGTATAAGCTTCCCACAAGAAAAACGTTAACCACCTCTTTGATACCCAAAGTTCGTGATGAACACTTGGAACATATTTTGGACAATTTGCGAATGGCCACTGCAGTATGTCTAACAACAGACGGCTGGACACCACTCAGCAATGAGAGCTATATAGCAGTAACTGTGCACTACATAAATCAGGATACAACAGTGCTACAATCACACACCATTGCTTGCGAGGCCTTTGAAGAGTCACACACTTCAGTAAACCTTTTTGGTTTTCTCAAAAAAATTGTTGTCAAGTGGGAGTTACAAAATAAAGTAATGGCTATAGCTTCGGACAATGCCCACAACATTTTTGGTGCTATAAAATTGGGCAATTGGAAACAGGTGAGGTGTTTTGCGCACTCCCTAAACATCATTGTTCAAAAGGCTTTGGAGAAAATCAGCAGTGTGCGCACGAAAGTAAAAGCTATCGCAGAGTACTTTAACCGTAGCTCATCAGGGCTAAAAAAGTTAAAGGACATGCAAGCTATGTTTAACTTGCCACAACTAAAACTCACGCAGGATGTGCCCACAAGGTGGAACCTTCAAAATGTTTCAAAGACTGTCGATGTTGCAGGCAGTTGTGGCAGCCCTCTCCACACGGACGGACCTTATTTTGTCCCCAGAAGACTGGAGTTTGATAGAAGGTGTACTTCCAATTTTACAGCCCTTCTATCAACTAACGGAAGAGATCTGCGCGGAAAAAAAACGTGACGCTATCAAAGATAATTGTCTTAGTTGGGTTGCTGCAAAAAAAAATGGTGACAATAAATGCGTCTGTTGCAAGCCATACTTTGCAGGAGGTTGTCGAGACGCTCTTTTTGAAGTGGATGGCATCAGAGAGGTGGAAACAAATGTTTTGTACGCAGAAAACACCATTCTGGATCCAAGATTTAAAGGACGAGTATTTAAATCAACAGAAGCCTTTCAAAACGCGGTTTCTGAAATGAAGAAAAAACTGACAAAAATGCGCACCGTTGTCGCACTGAATGAAGGTGTCCCAGCTAAAGAATTGGGTTCTACTGACAAAGACGACATCTGGAACGAGTACGACAATAAGTTCCAACAAGTAAGCCACCCCACAAATACAATTGCTGCTGGTATTCGAGAAATGGATAAATATTTAGCTGAAGAGTATATATCTCGGAAGGCTGATCCATTGGAATGGTGGAATCAGCGAAAAATGCAATACCCGCATTTATATACATCTATGCTAAGTCGCCTATGCATAGTTGCAACATCTGTGCCATGCGAGCGCATATTTTCCAGTGCTGGTGAAACAGTAACCAAAAGACGGTCCCTGTTGAAGCCGACCAATGTGGAAAATCTTATGATTTTACATAATAACATGTAAATTTTATGTATGTTCCTAAATAATAGTATTTTTATTTAACGAGAAGACTAATATTCCCAATGAAGGGAATTTCTTTAACTTTAACCTTTTGTTTTTTTATTTTCTAATTTAGTTTTAAGTACAAGTTTTATAGAACATAAATACTCCCAATGAAGGGAATCAAATCTATGAAAAAGGTTTTGATTTGTTTTGTTAAATTAGTTTTAAGTACAAGAGTTATAAAAATCATAAAAAAAAGATTTAAAATGGAACATAACATATTTCATTGTCTGTTGTGTGAAGAATTCAGTAGCTTTGAGCTGTTCATGAACAGTGAGCAACTGAGCAATGTGAGTGAGTCGACTCACTTCGAAAAAAGAACAAGTGAACATGTTCACCAAATTGAGCAACGTTTACCCAACACTAGTCTGTTCAAAAGAGGGGTTTCCCATATTTGCTTTCTGCTACGTTAGGAAAATGTCTAACAAAAATTAAACAGAAGGATAAAATTTAAAAAAAAGGTGAAAAGGATTTAAGTTGAGTAGCTCGCGATGTTCAAATCATGTAAAAAAACGTGGTTTACCGAAATTTAACGTAATCATGACATTGTTTTTTTGAAAATATTCTTTGGAAAGGAGTATTTCAATTTCTCCTTTTTTTTAAAATTCAGACTATCTCAAGATATTGAAGGCGTCCAACCAAAGGCAACGCTCCACCAAAGGCATAGGTAGATATGGGCAGTTGAGGGCGTGTCATTAAAACAGTTTACATATGTATGTATGTTTTGTTTTTCAAATTGGAAATTTCTTAATCAGCCTTGTTTAAAAAGGCCATCTACATATGTTTATGTACATATATGTATGTATGTATGTACATATCTTTATATCTACTGAGATATTTCTTACAACTTAGTAGATACATATAATATATGTATATCTAAACCCCATCGAAAACTTGTGGGCGTTTTTGAAAAAACGGGTGGGTAGACGAAGCCCAACGAATAAAACGGCTCTGATAAGGGCAATACAAGAAGAATGGTCTAAAATTCCCGAAATTTATGACCTACAGAACCTAGTACATTCGATGCCCCGACGTCTTCAGGCAGTACTAGATACAAATGGAAGACACACCAAATATTAGATATAAAAAAATAATATTTTCCTAGTTTTAAGTTGACTTCAAATATGTAATTGTTTGCATTTTGCAAAGAATTAATTGACAGTGTGAGTTTCGACGAATTTTCTTTTTTTTTTTTTTTTTTGTTCCTTTTGCATGAAAATTTGAAATATTTGTGCCTTATATTTGTTAAGAATAGTTATATCTATAAGTTACTAAAAATTTTTTTTTGAAAAAAAGTCCCTACAGTTGCCTGCTTTGCTGCGTTAAACAGCGTTCAGCCCCCTTCCCATTCCACTTCAAGATTTGATCAGATTTTCTCTTTGAATGCCTCCTTCCAACTCAGTGCTAAAAGTGAAGACATCCTCCGTGTCTTAAAGGCTTTTGAAACATTTATATATCATTTGATTCTAGAGTCAAAAAAAAAATACAAGACGAAAAATTTGTTCGTCCAGAGGTGGGCGAGGCGTTCACAAGAAGGGGTTTGACTGTTATATTCACATTATCTGAAAAGCATAACAACTTAAAGACTAAAGACTTCAAAAATGTGGCTACAACTATTTTCTTGAAGATCCACGAACGGAAAAGTGTTCGTTTGAGTTAATGAATCATAGCTATGGAGACAAGTTCAAAAAATTAATTGATTAAATCGAATCTGAGCCAAGTGTCTGAATCATCAACCACTTACTCTCACTCAATCATATTGAGGTGCTCCATCTAACGTTTCAAGTGGCCCGAACAAGTGTATCAATTATTTACTCAGAAATGTTTGATCAATCAAATGTATTACTTCAAGTTTATGGGAATAATGGCAAACACTTTATTCTGTACAATTCAAATCGTTCATTATGGTATTATTATCTTTCCAACTAAATATACTTTTTTTATCGTTTTTCATCCATAAATAGCCGGTTTTTTTATAACAAATTTATTGTTTTGCCAAATATAGTTAGTATAATTACGAACAATTGTCATTATATGTATTTATATGGTGAGGACGATATTCTGTCTGTCTATTGTTCTGGCGTTTGTTAGATGACGCAGTATATACAAGCCTTCTTGCAATCCTGTAGCTCTTACGGTCTAGGAGTTCGCGTTGATCCAGACGGACGATGAGACAGACAGACCGACGGTTATGGCTATATGAACTCGTCTCGTCGTACTGATCAAGAATATATATACTGTTTATGGTCGGAGATGCTTCCTTCTATGCCTTGCACACTTCTGACCAAAATGAATATACCCTTTTTTCTAGGGTATAAAAAGAGAGTTTGAAAGAAAACTTTTTTATAATGGGTAAAAGATTCTCCTTTTTTTGGTAGTTAATCGAAACTTTGTTTGTTAAGCAAAACGAACAAAATCAGTTCGTTATTCGAGGCGTTCGTTAGCCTCGTTACTTTGAAACGATAAATATGATACTATTTATGTTGTCAATTTAAGTACCCAATCCAACCAATCTAATTGAAATGAAATAAATAAACTTAGTTTTTCACATACATTCCAAATTCAAAATCATTTAGATAAATTTCTTGTAGGCATTGTTAATATTTACAAGTACCTTGTGAATTGAAACAAATAGAAATCGAAATCAAAAACAACTAGAATTTAGAATATTTTGACAGTACTTAAAAATTATGCTAAGATAAGAGAAAAAACAAGTCGGATATCAAATTCATTACAAATTTCTGACCTACATCGACCAATTATCGATTTAGTATACTGAAATAAGATCCAAAACGGAACAGGATTTACCTTTTTGCCCAAATGTATTTAGTATCCGTCAATGTCTTACACTTAGAGGGATTAAATGGGATACAAAAATAGCAAAAAAGTTTGTATTTTGATATAAATATATATATTGTTGATCAACATCAACAGCCAATTGTCCGCCTGTCTATTTACATAGATCTAAATCACTGTAAAACCATAAAATTTCTTATGTGGAGAACTCGCATAGTCGTACATCTTCATATCATGCACTCATAGGGTGAAATGGCATATTAAAGTCGCTAAAATGTATGTAACAGGCAGAAGCAACACCTATGTACATCTAGTATATCTAGAAAACTATAAGAGCAAGAGTTACCAAATTTGGTATGTAGACTTGTGTAGTATGTACAGCTATCGAGTTGGTTTCAAATTTTTGCCACGCCCCCTTCCGCTCCCGCAAATGAAATAAAATCGATTTTCTCGAAAACCAACAAAGTGAAAATCACCAAATTTGGTATGTAGACTTGTTTAGTATTCGCGCAAATTATGATTATTTAAAATTTTTACCACGCCCCCTTCCGCCTCCATATGTGCATTATTCAAAATGACATCTCAAAATACTCACTGAACAAAATTTGACTCTAAAATTGTTTTTGAGAATAGAATTCGGTTATTGGTAAACTCAAAGTAGGTTCACTTTCTTAAACATACTCTACGATAAAAAAATGTTAATTGAAATGTCTCGAATATCTGCAGATTCCAAATCGTAAACACTAAACAAGTTCAAATTTCTCCATTCTCCTTCCCACCCCCAAAAAAAAGCCTCCATCATTATATAAATATCAGTGGCGTAGTGTTGTGGCCTCTTCACTTTTTAGGGGGAATACATTTTGCTATCTATTTGGATTTGAAACATTTTTTTGTCTGATCGTTTCAATGGAAGCAATATTACTAAGTTGAATCCGATATACAATGCAATAAATGGATGACTGAAGGATTTTACCATTTTATTATAAGAAGAGATAAATTTAGCTGATCATAAATGTATTAACTTTTTATGGTTGAAGAAACCTATTTCATGACTGCTGGTCAAAATTAATATATCATCCCTACAAGGCTGTAAAATGGGTAGAAAATAGGTACCAATTTTTCGTATTGGACCAGTTTTATGAAAACCTTCTACAAGGGTTTAAAACCTGAAAAAATATTTAAACAAGTTTTTGAAAATACTGAATTATGATTTCCGTTCTTTATGGGAAGTTATAACATTCAGTAGACACCTTTAAATTGGTATACCTAGTTAATGCCTAATTTGTCGCCAAATTTGTCTTCCGCCCCCAGAAGACTTTTTAGCTTACGACACGATACGCCGCTGGAAAATATGCAACATTATCCGGAACTTGCAACAGGGGGCTTGGAGGTTTGGACCTTTTTTTTGTTTGTTTGTTGTTACGTGGCTCATTTGTTGTTGTTTAGCAGCCGTGACTTGTTGACACAAGGTAATGAGACGGCTGCAATTTGCTTGCATAAGATGACACACAACAAAATACACATACACACGTACTTATGTATTTATGTATGTAGTTGCAGATGCTGTTGCAGTTGTCTAGTTGCCTTGGTGGCAATAGAGGTGGCTTGTGGCTAGGACACCCTCTTGGCCTTTTTATAGAAAACCTAGAACATAAACCATTCACTCTGCAGTTAGCATTAAAACATGGCTCAAGTCGGAAGTGCAGCGGGCGGCACAGATCCCTATTTGGAGAAGCCAACGGGAGTGGCTAGTAGCACGGCTTTGGCTATACGCAACTCAACGATAATCGCCCATAGGTTGTCCATCTATTTGCCCCAGTTACTCTTGCCCTCGAGGGATCCTCAAAAGGTTCTATAATTAGTTGGCCATTAAAAACTATTGTGCAATTATCTGCCTTGTCTCCTGCCTTCTGCCTGCAGCTCATTATGGAAATCAATTGTCAGGTGGCTCAATTCCGTGAGATGCTCATCTTTATTGGACAAGCGCGTGACTCACCTGAGTTACGTGAGAAAATACGAAAACTACGACGCACCTGCCTGGAGGCATGCAAGAATACGGCTCACCTGATTACCCCCCAGGCTCGTCACTGTCTCAGTAGTCCTTCGGAGAGATCGCATCTCACTTTGCTCTATCATCTGACTCAGCAATTCCAGAATGAATTGGTCAAAAGTTATCGCCTAATAGAACTGGTTCCCCTCGACATGACCGACTACTATGGTTCGTCCGACCAATTCGACATCTGATTCCATCCATAAACTTATAAGTAAACTCCTTCATTGCAGCCCCCTCTCGAACTGCTCCCTCGAATCTCGGCAATGTCCTGAGTCAAATTCTATTGTGTAAGCAAATCAATCCAGATTTCCAGCAGGAGGAATTATGCAGCATAACCAAGGATGCTCAAGAGCTAAGTGAACTCTTGGACCAAATGCAAGTCCATTTGCCTGTGTATGATCCATCCACCGTTTCAGATGACACGGACATGGATGCCAATCCGAACAGTAAGTAGGGTCTGGCCAAGTCGTTGTCCCAACTAACTTTTTCATTGTTAACAGGCAGCAGTTTTGTATCCCTGAATACTCCGGCCTGGTATACCCGACATCGGCGACGTAGCTGCAAGAGTCGAAGTCGAAGTCTTTGTTGTTGCTTTACCCCATCGCAGGTCAAAAAATATTGTTGAAATTCCGGTCACTCACCTCAATACGCTTCGTTAAAATGTTAGAGCTAAAATTTTATACCCATGTATTATTCTAAAGGCTTTACACTGAGGCCAACTCAAATCGTACCATAGAAGACATTGAGCCTAAGGTGAATTGGAAATTGGGGTTAAAGTGAAATAGGATTACCTTATGGTACAAGATCATCTTAACCTTGATCGAACCAAATGGTGATACTTTCTATTAATCTTTCAGTTCTAAGGAAACTAACTTTCGGATCCGAATTTAGTTTACACCGTTTCAAACATTTAAGATAAGATATAGCGTCCGATAAAGTTGAACTCAAAATATCCAATGTTTGAAGTATTTTAGGTCCAATAAAAACCAATGTAAATGTTGATTCACACAGATTATCATGAGTAGATATAGCAAACGAGACCTTTCCCAGTGTCACTGGCAAACAATTGCTGTTTAGTACGTTTTACATCAAAAACTTCCAACAAAGTACAAACAAATATAACAGAGATTCGACCACACACATCACGTATGTATAAGAAAGCTCCATGAATATATTCAAATCGACCTTTGGGACATTCAGTCCTATGATCAATCGAATAAATGAGGTTTAAAACTAAAATGAAATGCATAAGGACAAGAGCTGAAGAAGTACTCAAACTTATTCATTGATGTAATGATCAATTTAATCAAATGAATCACACAAATGAGTACTCACACATTGCAAATTGGAAACGTATTAGATCTAAATTTTTGTATCTGTTTTTCAAGTTGTATCAATATACAGATACTCAATGGTCACTCTAAGCGATGTCACACCAAAAATTTGAATGCAACTAAGTAAATCTTTTGAGCAAACTGAGTTTTCGAGTGAATAAGTCCTTTATTCATTCGGTGACTTTGGAGAATAACAAAACCCCTAAGGACTCATAGTAATCTAATTTGGAATCTCTAATTTCTTCACATGCTTTGATCATTCATGTTATTAAATTTCCTTTTTTGCATCTTAAGGTTCTGAAATTTCTATGAAATGAGTACTAATAATCAGATTAACTAATGTTGGAGATGCTACCTCCTAAGCGTTGTCAAAATGAATATACCTACACATAAATGATTTGATAAGTTAGCTAACAATTGAATTTTTTAGTTAAACCATTTCTATCAACAATAAGATTCATCTCTGCATTTCGTAGAAACTTAAAAAAAATCAAAATAAATAAAATTCTAGACTTGCATTTTCGATTTTTTTGCAACTCTTTTACAAAAGCATGTTTCTTCACAGGATATACCTCAAATCCTTTAAGATGTCCCAATGATAATAGAGCGGTATGTGGTGTAGTCCGTCTTTGATTTAGACGAGTTTTTATTAACATATTGTAGGCGAATAGCATCTAAGAAAAAGTGTTACGAACCATTTGATTATGACGGTGCGAGTGAGACAAAACGACACAAAAATTTTTCATGCCAAATTTGACACTTTCAATAGATTTAAAGGCGCAGGTCTCGAAAAACATGTTTTACAATCATTTTTTTCGGTCTAACTTAGCTTTGGTTGATCCAAAACTGCCCGAAGTTTATTTAGATTTGAGATTCTTCGGATAGAATTAGCTATGGGAGCTAACTTCAAAATTGGATAGACTCCTTTGAGGGATGTCCTTTTAACTCAACTAAATTGTGTTTTTCATGCAAGTTTTTGATGTTTGATGATTCGTTGACTAACTCCTTGTATATTAAAACGTTTAGCCATTGAATGGTTTTTCTTTTGTATATCCAGAAAAATAGTAATTCAAAATCAAAAGAATTTGAAAATGTGCCAACAAATCGTCAATAAAACTCTGTTTAATTTTTGGGACTTTCCTTCAAATTTCATGAAAATTTTCAGATTAACTACGTCTAAGAAATTTGTTTTAGAGCAACGACTTTAGATAATTTATATTACAGTTTTTTAAACCCACATATACGTATTTTTGATAACATTGGATCAAGAAAACATAAACATGAAAAGTGCAAAAAAAGGCAATAAATACGGGTGTTATCAATGAGTAATGCATTAATTAAATGCACATTGCACTGGGCTATAAAATACATATACCTACTATATATAAACCATTGTGAATGTTTCCACGAAAAGAAGATAAAGCCAATATGGGACATCAAAGAGCCACAAGTCAATAATTGTTATGGTCTTGCCGCCATTAAATAAAACGACACACAATTTCTCCATAAAGATGCCCCTAAACCGCTGACAAAGAGAAACGACAACAGCCACAGTAATAATAATAATAAAATAAACAAGATGAGAGAATGATGATGAAATTTGTTCCCATTTTTATAACGACCAGCAAATCAAGTTGAATATAATCCGAAATTCGTTGGAGGTGTAAATCTCCAGCGGGTGTAGAGACAAGTAGCAACTAACCAGGTGACTGAAGGCCATAAACGTTGATTAAGTCCACACCTAAACCCAGAGGTGGGTCTAGACAATGTGAATTGGGAAAAAACAAAAACATTATTGTTTAAATGTATTGTTGGTTTTTTAATTTTAAAAATATGCTTTCGTCTTTTACAAAAGATATCTCTACATTAAAAATATAAATATATAGTATGTATATTGTATGTAGATCTATTTAGTATATATATATATGTGTATATATTTAATAGGTATATATAATGTAGGCATATAAACTTCTATGTCATTTGGATTTTCACAGAAAATCTTTAACTTGCTGAGTAATGCTTTTTAGTTGTTTCTCCTTGTGCGTTATCTCTTTTCCTCTCTCTCACTCTCTGTTTTTCCCTTTCTCCTTGTTTTTTGTGCACTATATTATGTGTATATCTGTACAATTCCTCTTTTCTTCTTCTTCTTCTTGGCTTAATTTAGTTGTGTGTTGAGCATTATGCATTTTGGAAGATTCAGTTATTGAGCCAACGAATTAGTTCCTTCATGTTATAGTCGTAGTTCTCAACGAATAGAAATATCAACAAAAAAACACTTAGGCGCACGCACAAGGCAAAAAGCAACAACAACTAAAACTATAAACCGTTAACAACAATCTTTAAACGATTACAAAAATTATCTATATAGCTATATCGTTAGACTTTTTGTTACTTTTCTTTGTAGTTGTTTTCTTTTGTTTTTTGCTAGTTGTCTGATTTTTTGTTTAAATTCTCTATTTGCTTACGATTCTTTCTGGCTAATATCACCGTTATCACTTCGGGTGCCTAAACTTGGCTAAAGTCTAGGCAGAAAGTAGTCTTTTGTTGAAACAAATTTTGTGTGCCATTAAGAAGCAAGCAAACAAATAAAAATGAAACAAAAAAACTGCTTCACAAAAAAACTGCATACAGTCCAAAAAGTTGAATAGGCAAAAGGAAAACTAAAGTAAAAAGTTAAATGAAAAAAAAAGAAAGAAAAACGCGACAACAATTAAGAACCAAAAGCTTAGTAATTAAGCCTTAAATTAAAGGTGAGAGACTGCGTTTTGTGTGGTGGTGGAGGTGGTGGTGGTGGCGGTGGATGAGCCGCTAATGAATGGGTCCACCTTATGGTTGGGACGATGGAGTTAGGTGGTGGAGCAAATGTAGCAGGAACTGTTCGACCAACGAATCAAAAATTTAAATGCGTGTAGTTTTATTCGTCGCCGATGTGGTCGAAAGTTGTTCCAGACGCGAACACAGCTCTTGGGCCAAACGCAATTGATTCGCTGCAGCAGCAGCGCAGGAAGTGGCGGCGGTGGTGGTCACTGGCAGTTGGAGACCAACAGCCGATGATTCGGGATAGCTCATGCACACACCCAACCAGCGGGCTTGACTGCAGGCATGGGACTGCAAGAGGGAAACAGAAAAGATTAGTTAGCCAGTCGAGATGGGCGAAATGCTGCTGCAACTCACCATGGCAAAGTCACGCTTCCATTGTACACCACATTGGCCATCACACAGGGGGCAGGAACGCTCCAGACTGTAGCCACCGCATTCGCTGCAGTCGAGAGAGACATGATCATCGGTCCAGGATACACCGCAAGTGAAGCAGGAGCCCATATGTTGACGCAACTCCTCAATGGTTAAGACATTATCCATGTTGATCTCCAGGGGACTACCAACCAGATCTGGCAACGAGGCTGACAGGCCAAGATTATGATGACTGCAAGTAAAAGAAATTTTTTGAGTAATTAGAGATTAGCCATTATGACAAATCACATTGGAAAGTACACGCGTTTTTGACCTTGGCGTGATTATGATAATGAGTTGCGTGTTAAATGAGCTGAGGGGCAAGTAGGGGGACGGAAACTGTACTCGTCGGCGGCGGCGACGACGACGTCGAATGAGCAACCGATGCGACTTTCGCTCGATCATGTGAGCAAGCGCCTGGCGTCGTTTGTTGGTTTTATTTTAGTCAAAGAGCGAGAGAGAGAAAGAAAGAGAGAGGTGAAAATGATAATACAGACATTCAGGGGCGGATTAAGAAGTTGGCCCAAGAATTACCATGAAGTAAAAACGATTTTCAATTATCTAAATGATTGATCTGTTTTTTATGGTCTCTTCGCGTGAGGAATTTGAATAATTGCATTCTGGAAACCTTTTGTTGACTTTAGTATTACGTGAATCCGGCACCGACTTTTAGTTGGATACGACAACAACGAAAAACAACGCCTTCTTTTAACTCAAATGGGCCAAAGTCGTGGCCACATATTCATACATATTGCAGGTGTTTGTAGTTAGTTAACGTGTACTCTGTACCGATCGATAAGATTGCAAAAATCATGAATGAGTCTATATAATTTACAGGCGGCGTCAATGGCGTCGACGGCGCCGTCACCCGCCCATTTCCATTTCCATTTCGTATTTTAGCCCTGACATTGTTTATAATGAAAAACCACAAAACGGAAACGAAGCTTCCAGCTAAATGTGAATCATTTAGATGTATTCAAAAATGTGTAAGCAATCTAACAATACTCTGATGAGGTTAATTAAAAGTATATAGATTCCATGGAAATACTTACGATAGGGGGCTGCAAATATCGGCTATTTGGGGACCATGAACGCTGGCAATCGACATGTTGGCTGCTGTGGGTACTGTAAATATAATAACAACAAAAGAAAAACATAAGGAAAAGTTCATGTACAATAAAAACAACATGCAAGGTAAAGAGTCATTTAACATTAAGAGCAGACACTGTGGAGAGTGCGGTGGGAAGGGGGGAGTTCAATGCTATTTGTTGCAAGGTAAACAAGATTGTTGTACAGGTGCGTGCGTGTGCCATTTAAAATGTCACAGATCACAACTGTACCTCGAAACAAAAACAAAAACCTAAACATAAACTCAAACGACATTCTTTGTAAAAAAATTAACAACTAACTGTGGGGGAGGGGGCCCAGAAAAAGGGGAGGAGCGCTGGAAGGAGGGCGGGTAAATAACCGCTAAAATCCGGTTAAAAGACACAATGGAGGCCACAATATTATTACTGCTGGACACCATCATGAAGATCATGATGATGATGATGATAATGCGTCATCTTTCTCGATAAGTCTTCAATGATTATTATTTTGCGTTAGTTTTTGGCAGACAATTAAAATGTTTTAATGAAACAATGTCATTCGGTGGCCTGGGGGGGTGATTGGACAACGAGGGTGTGGGGTTTGGGTCCATATAAAACATTATTGCGGCACGAGCGCCACATGCCAGTCGTTACGCTGATTTTGGCAACGTTGCAAATTTAATTTCTGACATAAAACAGGCCCAGAGACCACGGAGCAGAGGCTGCCGAGAAGTGTCAGACGGATGAACACATGACTTTTCGTCTCATTTTTGTTGGTTTTTTGCGTTGTGCTGCTATTATTGTTGTTGTTGTCTGTATTCTATATTTAGTTAATATATCATATGAGGAAAATAACATCAAAATATAACAAAGAGGAGACGTGCTAAATTTAAATTTAACCATGGCATATGTAACCAAGCTAACAGCCCCCAAGAGATCTTGCAATGCATTGCATTGCATTCATGGTAAGAATCAGGGGAACAGAATGGAACAGAACGTGCTTTGGCATGGACTGTACCAAAACTATGGAACAGCTCATTGATCAGTTCCGAATGCTTAGATGATGTCGTTTGAATGTAGGCAAACTATAAACTACCTCTGATTAAGTCAAAATATCACTTGTAATGGACAGTTAATACATTATTAAATATATGTATCTTGTTTTTATTTATTTCCTCGTCTCAATGGTAGGCGAATAATGTCAGGGTAGGTTGGGGGAGGGTGATCGGCCCTAGCATATATACAAATCTTTAGTCGTTTCAGATACGTCGCAAAAGCACAAAAAAAAATTGCTGTAATTTATCCCACACACACAAACACACACACACACAATGTATAGTTGCATTTAATTTGATTTTATTTATTTATAGAAGGCCACTCACACACTCTCTCTCTACACAGAGACGACGATTTGTAATAGTTTTTATTTCTATTTTAGTTTTTCTTTTTTTTTGTGTTATGTTTTATTTAGGGAGTCACGGAAATAAATACTTACATTGGGGTTTGTTTTTTCGTAAGTTTTAACAATTGAAATTAATAAATCCAAATCGGGCTTTGATTTCAGCTTAGTTGTTCACCTTGTATGAACCGTTTTTGTTTTGCTTTTTGATTTATAATTGCTTTGAAATTAACTTTAACCGTTGATTGGTATTGTTTTTACTTGTTGCTTTTGTTTTGATTTGCTGTTGTTGTTGTTGTTAGTTGTAGTTGCTAACTTTTCACACTCGCTAGACAGTTAACACTTTGGGGTAAAATTTGCTTAATTGTGTTTTGAGGCTGCAGCGCACTTTTATAATTGGGGGCAATAATTTATTATTATTAAACTTGAAACCAAAAGACCAAGTGGCATGCACGACAAACTGAAAGACTCAAATGAAGCCATTGACTGAATTCACTTTGCTTTTATAGTCCGCGAGCGACAGAGAGAGCAACACACACAGAGAGAGAGAGAGCGAGTGAGTGCGAGAGCGAACAAGGCACGCTCGCTCAGAGACAGCCAACGGCAGTTGTACACAGTGGGTCGGATTATTGCAAAGACCATTCATAAATCACATAGAACGCAGTCAGCTGATCTGTATTCAAGATCAAGCAAGAAATATACCTAACATGATCGACGAACCTTAAGACAGATTTAACACAAAGAAAATTGGAAAACAACATACATTTTCCAGAAAACTCAAAGTTTGCAGGTGTTTTGATGTGATCTTTTGGGAAATTTCCACTTGACAGATTTTTAGAGAATAAAGCAAGACAAAATGGCGGATTTAGTAATTGCTGATTGTTGGTTCTACGGAATTATAAAAATTCTACTTTTAATTTACTATAATTTTACCACTGTGAGTATGGCGTCGATGATATTGCTGGGCATATGGAATGAAAAAGGCAAAGCTAACGAACTGAACTTGTCAGCCCACTCACACGCACACAGAGAAAGATAGATAGATAGAGAGAGAGAGACAAGCTGATACACATGATATACAGACACACGTCGGAGACGTAATAAACCTTAATATGAGGGGGGTCTAAATCAATGCGAAATGCCAAAACAAAGTCAGATGCTGACCAAATTAGCGGTATATATGTAGTTGGCAACAACAGAGAGCCAGCAACAAAGAGAGAGAGAGAGAGGCAGCCATTAACGCAACAATATTGAGAAAGAGCAACAACAAGAGTGATAAAGAGAGAGACAGAGAGAGAGGGAGGGAGGACGATAGGCTCCATGATGAAGCGGTCAAACCGATGCAGTTCAATGTGAAATCAAGTCAATACGTATACGTACCATGGGACAGATCGGACAGTTTAGTATTTTTAACTAAACGTAATCGTCAATGATGATGGGGTTGTTGACGTAGGCAATTCGGACAACAAGTCGAAGAGGAGCAAAAACAAGAGAATTTTGAATAGGAACAACACGGTTGTCAGGCGTCATCAATTCATTTGAATAACAAATCATTTCCCTCTGACAGGTAGTTCACAGCGCCGCGAACGCTGGGAAGGACGGGGACAAAAGAGTAACCCAAACACTGGGCAGGCACAGAGGGCGGCGGGCAATGAGCAGGTGCATTTGTGGGCAGGTAAAATGCCGCCTTTTTATGATTAACCTGAAAATTTGCCCTTTTTCCACACATAAATAAGTATACGCTACATAAACAATTGTTCCGCTTTATCAATAACCATAATCTTATCTTTAGCACCAATTTCATATATAGTTTATTTTGTGTTTTTTTTTTTTTGCATTTATTACGCTGGGCAAATTTCCAAACAGCTGTCTTTCAAAACCGATTTCAAAGTGTAACAGACAAAGTGGAAACTTTAAACGAACCAAAAACTTCATTCGCATGTTAAAAGGAAAAAAGTTTTCCACACATGCAAGGTCTAAGATTCTCAAATAAACCAAGTTGCAAGTCGCACGACGTAAAGATCAAATTTCGCCAGCTTAACGAAAAGGGCGCACAACTAGACAACTGAATAATACCTACATAAACCCAGACCCCCAACCCGGCTTCCAAAAAAAAATATACATATATGTATGTATATTAATGCAATTCAGCAGGCACGTTGAGGTTCAACTATAGTTTATACATACATACACATACAAATGTATATTATAAACAATTAATTTTTATTTAGAAAGCTAAATCGAGACCACTTATACACATGTGTGTATGTACATTTGTGTGTCTAAACATTCCCTACCATTCCTATGCCAATCATTTTACTCCTCCATTCCATATTCCATATTCCGGCACACTTTGCGCGACTGGCATTCAACTTTGCTGCGGCGCAGTTTCATTGCCTTTTGGTTCGGAGGGGTCCATTGTCATCTGGGAAGGTCGCACGGCAATTGCTTTGGGAAGAAGACACCTCATACCTCGCAAACACACACAAAAGCTGACTGAGATTGCGTCAGACAATGGAGATGAGGATAATATTAGTCCAAAAATAACAATATTTGAATAATATTCATAATTTCCAAACCTTTTCATACCCCTTCTCAAACGTCTGTTTAGCAGGCAGTTTCAAGCCTGTCAGGTCCTTCGCCCATTTCGTCTTCCTCATTAAAGTTCGATTGAAATGGCAAAAGGGAGATGCATTAAACTAGTCGTAAGAAGGGCATAAATGAAACTATTGTGGCTAAGCGGCGCCAGGATGACAGTAAAAGCGGCGTCTGTTCGAGACATGACAGGAAGAGGAAGTTATTAAATAAGTGCTCCCTCCACTTTCCATTTATTTAGTATGTCTACGGTATTTTAGAGTCGATTCCGCAACTTGACTCGCGTATTTTTTTTTTTTAATAAAGAGCCGTTTTGCATTTTAAGTTTACTCTCTGGTTTTTTGTTTTGGGTACTTATTTTTATACTCTTGGGGAAACAAAATACTCGAATTTTCTCAAAAATAGATTCAGGTAAATATGTATTGATAACTTAAACGTAATACTTGCAGCAGTTGTGCAACGATATCAAATTACCCTATATAAAGAAATGTTCAGATTTATTAAATCATGATTCACATTTGAAATAAATTTCCACTCTTGATATTCGATTAAAAGTCACTGATCGATGTATATTGTTGGTAGATTAACCGTTATTTAACCGTTACCGATGACTTGAATCAAAATGTTAATCTAACTGATTCATCATTGTTACTCAAACTGGATTTTCTGTATTATAACACTCATCGAAATGTCTCAGATCAGCAAAGTGAACCAATCATTCAAATATTTATAATATAATTGATATAATTTCCGTTATTCATCGTATAACCGATTTCACATAAGTCGACAGCTGTTTTCTGGTCTGTGCTTTACAGAGAAAACACATTTTTACTAATAACAAATTTATTTCACATTTGCCATTAGCAATCTAGGTACAAAAAAGTGACAAACTACAATATTCATATGTTTTAACATTTTGTAAGTAGAAAACTAATTCGGAATTGTATAAACTTGTTATTCTTCTTGTCCTTTCAAGTATCTTTGTCGGAATCTAATTCCGATTTGGAAACACTGTCCTATTCATCCATAAACTCCTATTAAAGAGACAACCTTCACTGCAGTGTTTCCGATTGTCCACATAATCACAGAGTGTCTCATCACTTACTCTCATTAAGAGACTCCCTTTCCATTAATTCAACAAGAGTCACATTTATACCTACTTTTATGGACTTTTATTTAACTTGTTGTTAAGAAATAGTCTAATTCTAGTCTAGTCTAATGACTAAAGAGCATTCTTGGGATTGACAAAGAAGATCATTGCTTTCAGTTTATATAAAGTATTAAAACATTGATGAAGCCATTATCTATTTCATTTAATGGATATGCATCTCTGTCTTTCTGTTGATGGGTATACATATGTGAGGTTGGCTTAGCCCAGGGTTAGCCATGGTTGGTCTTGGCATTTGTTTTTCAAAGTTAAACGCTTGAATTATACATAAGAAATAACTGTGCGAGTGCAAAGACAAGTGCCGCTTGAAAAGACATGCGCTTCCTCTTTGGTTTTGGCTTATTTGCTTTTGTTTTTGTATTTCGTATTTTGAATGTTGTATGTGTGCTTATTTTCATTTCTTCGTTGTCGGTTTATTTTTGTTTTAAAACTTTACTTTGCAGCTATGTAAATAAAGCTGCTCCTGAAAGTAGCAAGTCTTGTATTATTTTTTATTGGTTTTGTGAGTAAATAAAAATAATAAATGGGATGTATATGCCCCCCACTGCCACCCTTAACCCTCTTGGCCGCCGTAATGAAGCCAAAGTGCAAAGACAAAAGGCAACCAGGGCTCCCCCTTTAAACTCATTGACGTCAATGCGAAATCAGGAACAGAAACTCCACTCCCCAATCTCATCCAGAAGTCGAAAAACAATACATGCTTATTTATACCTATCAATGTACATATGTATATAGGTTTCTTCGATCATGAGCCGAAATGGTGGGCGATATCATCTGATTCATGACTTACCAAGAATCTTTATCTATCGACATACACAAACACACATGGGTACACATACATACATACAGATGTATATGAATTTAGAGCTGATATTATTCGTCGCATGTTGATGCTAATGAGTTCATTCGAACTAAAAAACGTAAACTCGTTTCGTGGGATTTCCTTGCATAGCTCTGTGATTTCGTGAATAAACAAACTTTGGCTTAGTGGAATTCCACCACAAGTCGTTTGCTTATGTACTTAATTAATGGGGGAAAAGTACTTCAAGTTAAGTAAAATGTAGGTAAACAGTTAAAACGGGCGTGATCGAACGAAAGTGGGCAGAGATTGTGTGCCTTCGATTCTGATTGCGATTGCGAATGCGATTATCGCCGGACGGAGACGGGCCCCAAAGTGCCCCTCGATGAGAGACAGAGATTTACGAGCTGTGCCAGACACAGAACTGTTGACAATGGCAATTAGAATATGGCTAGAGCAAAAAATGTATAGACCCTGAACTTTGGCATCGTTTTGAAGGGTAAATGAAACAGAAACTATTTGTGAAGATTCCCCTACAACAATTGCATATGTTTTGTAAGAGTTCCGCATAACAAATTTACATACTGTGAAATATGGAATACTATCTAGAGAGACAGATGGGGACAGAGGGCGTCTCTATGACGGATATAGCCTATTAATAGACTAACGACTGTCTGTTATCTATTCAGATGCAGTCATTGAGTGCAACCCTTGAGTGTACTACGTAAAAACACAATGAATGAGTTGCGTTTTACTGTGGGACTTTCCTTTCTTTTACTCGGTTTCGGATGTCAGAGGTCATTGAGGGTGACCGCAAACTAAGAATATGACACAGCTCTAGGTTATCGCTTTAATATCACTAGAACTTCTTCATGGTGTTTATATTTTTTGTTCTTACATTCCCTATTGAAATCTGAATAAATATTTATAAAATCTCTTCCACTGTCAACAGTGAGCTTCAGTTTCATTTTCTTAATGACAATGAATGTAATAGGTTTGGATTCCCTACATTCGAGTAGTTTCTTGAAGAAACTATTAAATAAGAAGTGGCCATCGACCTTTTTCTGGCTATTCTGGTCAAAGCTATTTACTGCTGAACTAAAGACCTTTCCCATGACCAAACATCCAAAAGACACCTCATCCTATCCTGTTCACAACGCGATATCTGTAGAGCATCTACCGACAAATTCTAACTTGTGTCCCTTTGAAACTTCGAATCTTAAGACAATTTAGATGTATTGAATAATTCGATTTGATCAAAACTGTTTACACATGGTTGTCACATTTGTTAAGCAAAAAAAACTAAGAGGCAAGTATATCGAGTTAAATACCTGTACAATAACCAAATTGGAAAAAAATTTTGAGAAATTGTCTTGTTAGAACGGCAAAGATGCAAAACGGACCTAATCTAAAATATGATTACACCTAGGAGGTTGGAAATCCGGCCAGTTCGTCTCTGGTCTAAGGGGCAGGTCAAGTGGGTGATATCTTTTCAGACGTTTGGACTCCATGCTGGTGTCCAGCAGGTTAACGCCCAATACATTGCCATTGGTTTCTAGCCTGCAGAGGTACCTTATGCTCTGGATCATGGACCTAACTGATGGTATGTTAAAGTCTCAGTGGATGACTGAGTTACGCATATAAAAAGGCGCTGGAATCGGTGCTGAATTTCAATTTCAGAGTTGTATACCATAAGTTCATACAGGTTTCAGAATGGCCTTTAGATCAGCTGAGTTTGGATCTCCTGCCCAGTAACCACAACAATTAGAGCAGTTTAGATTTAAGATGAGTTTTCTTGCCCTTGTTGTGAACTTTCCTGGTTGAACGCCTGTCACAGGCGTAGCCAAGGTAGTTCACCTTATCCACATTCGGAAGTGTTCCATTAAGGAAGACTGGAGGGCAGTTGCCCGTGTGAGTGGCGAAAATAATATGCAGCGACTTATCCGTGTTGATTATAACATTCCATCTAAGCAGCAAAATTGAGTTGACTGTTGATAATTTCCGATGCCCCCAAGGGGCATCTGTCGTCTGCATATGTGGCAGTCAAGAGCTGCTTGAGTTTTATTGTATGAAAGTCGACCTAGTAGAGATGGGTCTATTCTCTAGAGGATGGGTCCCATGACACTAACCTGTGAGTCGCCTTTTTTAATGCGCCTAATACTAGTCATAAAACTCTCACACCTGACAAATCTGCCTTTTTCAGGATTCCAGGTGCATATACCCTCTTAAAGAGAACTAATAAAGGTGTTACTAGAATCCTTAAGAAAGTTTTGGTTTGTTCTGATTTACTGCTAGCAAGTTGAAAGTTGTTTGTATTGTATTTCATAAAATTTTTGAAAAATTTCGTTCTATTTATGAACTTTGTTTATAAATAGCTAATGCCTTCAAGACAGCAATTTGAAAAATGTATGAGGTGAAACTTTTCTAAGATTATTTTAACTGCATATTTGGTATACATTTCACTACCTGAAACACGATATCTAAGTTTACTAAAATTAATGGCTGCCGCTACCTTAACACACAATTAAACATTTTTTTCGATTTTATTTTGTTTTGTGGTTTAGAATGGGTCCGGAAAACACTTTTTTCGTTCTACTTATCGCATTGATCGTTCAAAGTATTAGTTCAAAGTTTGCATTATCGCAACCGCAATTGCGTCTGGCGCATATTGAATCTGATGAATAAATAAATCAAGCAACTATATAGAACTTCAAATTCCGATTTTGCCATCAAGTGAAACCCCCGAGTGGGGGATACACAGAATGGGAACATTATTCTTGCCGTTTCCTCCGTCGTGCGCACAATTAACACTTGCAAAAGTCTGGAGAACTGGACAGTCTTAATTAGCAATTTTGCATAATGCAACAGTTTGTTAATTACACGTGAGACAATGGAGCGGGGAGGGTGGGAACTAAGGGCCCAACAAGTGGCTGGCCCCCCATGCTAATGGGAATCAACAACGACAAGTTATTGCGGGTAAACCTAGTTAGTCAATATAAAACATATACTAAAGTCGTCTGACGCTGTGCCCACCGTCAACGCAGTCGTTTTTGTCGTCATCATGATGATCATAATGGTTACTCGCCTCTCTGTTAGATTTGCGTCGTATGAAACGTTTACTCAGATGTACCAACCAAACAGAGCAACTGAAAACTGGACGAGAAAAGTGTCGAGCGAGGTACCAGTTTGAACCGATTTCTACTGCCGTGACAAGAGTTTTTCTGTATGCAATGTGGACATGTTTTATCAGCGAGAGTGTGCGTGTGTGTGTTAAAATTGTAAATTAATAAAACAATGAAGCAAACTAATAAATGAATGAATACGGAATTCGAATTGAAATCAATCCTCCATTCACACACATACAAACACACATACATACACATATCGATCCGCAAATCTGTACACGGAGAAAACTACTTTTAGTACAAGAATTTACTTTTTGTAATCTGTAAAACGATTCACAACTGACAATTTGGACAGGGGTGTGTCCAAAGTCTCCTGTTTTTATACCCTTGCAAAAAGGGTATATTAATTTTGGTCAGAAGTGTGCAACGCATAGAACGAAGCATCTCCGACCATACAAAGTATATATATTCTTGATCAGCACGACGAGACGAGTTCAACTAGCCATGTCCGTCCGTCTGGATCAACGCAAACTCCTCCTAGACCGTAAGAGCTACAGAGCTGAAATTTTGCACGTAGGCTTGTATATACTGCAGGCGTTGTATATCTCGGATTCAGCCGGATCGGACCACTATATCATATAGCTCCCATACAAACCCCAAAGTCACGAACAGTGACTTTTCTCAATAACTTCGTTGTTTTCTATGCTATTATCGTGAAACTTAATATTAGAGAGTTTACTACGCCTATAAGCGACTATGCCAAATTTGATCAAGATCGGGTGACTATATCATATAGCTCCCATACAAACGGCCAAGTCACGAACAGTGACTTTCTCAATAACTTCGTTATTTTCTGAGCTATTGTCGTGAAACTTAATATTAGAGAGTTTACTACGCCTATAAGCGACTATGCCAAATTTGATCAAGATCAGGTGACTATATCATATAGCTCCCATAGGAACGATTGGTCGAAAACAGTGACATTTGTAAATAACTTCGTTACTTTTAACGCGATTGCTTTTAAATTAAACATTTCTTAATTTAATATATATGTTAATGACTGTGCCGAATTTGATAAAGATCGGGTGACTATATCATATAGCTCCCATAGGAACGATCGGTGGAAAAAAGTGACTTTGATCAATATCTTCGTTATTTCCTATGATTGTAGGCCTTTCTTTCTCAAGCTTAAGCCTTTTTAGATAAAACGTTCTTCCACATTGATGGCTAATAGGTAAGGATAGAGTTACCAAAAAAGTTGCAAGGGTATACAAACTTTGACGCGGTCGAAGTTAGCCCCGGCCCTCTGGTTAGGAGTAAGATTAGTCATATAATTCCACATCAATTCTGTTTTGCTTTATTTACTTCAGGACGTGGACGGATCCGGAAAATACAGACAGGATTTATCGACGTCTTCAAAAAACCCTTTTGTTTAGACCTGCTGAACCCGTTCATGTTTCAGGATGACATAAGTACAAAAATTACTCTAATTTTGTTGAAAGAAATGGTTTTAATTCGTTTAAAAAGTATTTTCTTTCTAAGATTTTTGGAGTAGTATGGCAAAAGTACTTTGAAATTTATGTATAGGTAACTTATCATAGGGTATACAAATGTTTGATGTTAAGATGTCGATATAGTAGATTTATCATTGGTATAAACAACTCAATTTAGCAGAGAAACTTTCTGTTTAATGTAATTTTATAGAAAATTTAAACCCACTTTGTCTTGTGTACAATGTGAATCTTAGACGGATCAGGGAAAAAAATATTTCTGAGGGGTCTCTCCGAATAAAAATTGATCAAGATTTTGCAACTCAAAACAATTTGAGTAATTTCGCTGTTGGGCTTCTTTTAGAATGAAAATGTATCAAAATGAAACGTTCAGTTTGAAGACTCACAGGTTCAGCGTAAAGAGGTCAAAATATGGTGAAGAGCTCGATATTTGGTGGGGTGTCCAGACCCCCTCGATTGCCTACAGTATGCGGTTACTTGATAAACCAAAATCCACTTGAAATCCAAAGATTGCAATCAAGAGTTTTTAAAACATACCAATTTTCTAAGAATGAGATACTAATAATTTTAAATTTCAAGCACTGGTGAATTGAGGTAAACATTTTCGGTCTTTGAAGTTAATTAATCTTTGAGATTAAAATATTGCTATAAATCAAAGAAACTACCAACATAATAACTGCTGACTGTTTTAACCGAGTTCAAAATACACGTCACTTTTTTCTCTCAGTGTGGAAAATGTATAACCCCCATCCAGCCCTGAGACCGGCTGAATGCCAAAAGAATTGCTGACAATGTTCATGTCGTTCCTTGCATTAGAGGAGTCAACGGGCGGGGGCTTGGCTTAGCTGGGAGAGGTTATAACCAGTTGCTTCTCAAATGAATCGGCGCTTGGAGGCCGATTCAGGTTGAAACCAGAATCTAACCATGAACTCAGAGCTGGTTAGCTCGATCTATGGTGCTAAAACCACAAAAAGAATTATCAGATTGCATACCGAATGGGCATTTTCCATGATCACCTGTGCCCAGACGGTCAGTCGGTCGGTTGGCCGGTTGGTCAGTCAGCACACTTCCACTTTTGTTGCTATTACTGGAACTGCTGCTGCGGCTATCAACTTTCGATGCGGTGCCAAATTGGAGGTGGAGCTGGCTGCTGCGTAATATGAGGCCAGACAATGAGACTTATCAGCCGAGAGAGAGGCTACGACGTCGCCGTTGGCGTTGGCGTCGTCCCCTTTGCCACAAGTCCAAATGGACTGCGCGTGGCGTTTCGTTCAGTTTGACTATAATGAGCATGGGAACATAAAAACTGACAGACAGACAAAATACATACCTACAAATACACACATGCCTGCATACATATGTATGTGCGACGTTCTTATTTTCACTAAAGAAAAAATTGTCATTACGTTTGTCATTTTTAATAAGCGTTTATGTAAGCACCTTATGCACACGGGGTGCATGAGAAACCGCCAACTGAATTCTAAGTGCAATGAATTGTGTAAGGAAAATGTTGTTTAGTCTAGACAGTAGACAACTCCCGCGATTGCATGAATCATGAGAAGATCTTTCAGTGGAAGCCACAAACAATGCGAATTGAAAAATTCCAAAAAGGAGATAAGATGTGCGGGATGATCACTCCCGCATGATAAGGAAACCAAATATGTTAGCTATAGAATGTACATACATACATATATGAAAAGATCACCTGAGTCAGGGTAATAGAAAGCAAATCACTCCCCGAACATCTGGATTAGCACATACCTAAAACCGAATGAATTTTACTAGTCAAAGGCCCAATTTCAGCACGATGGCTTTAAAATTTAGCAACTAGTTCACGATGATTTAGGCTGACAGACAAGACTAGCTCAGCTCTTCCTTCTGAACTCAGATCTTCTATTTTCTTTCTTATCAAAATATAGTTTTAAATTCACCCTGTTGATATTTAAGATGTGCACGGGTCGTGCCACTATTTGTGGACCGAAATTCACGTTAATTTTGTATTTGTGTAGTGCTTAAATTGTAAATTCTTTAAAACACATACATATGTATATATTTTTTATTTGAAGGATATATGTACATATATGACATGGAAATAGATTGCCATATACAACATTATTCTTTATTAAGTGACTTCTTTTTACCAAAAAGAAACAAACTAACAATGAGTAATATATTACTTAACTGCCATAAAAAAGACGAACAGGACATCTGGA
Source organism: Drosophila tropicalis (assembly GCF_018151085.1). NCBI lineage: Eukaryota > Metazoa > Arthropoda > Insecta > Diptera > Drosophilidae > Drosophila > Drosophila tropicalis. The sequence continues at coordinate 272,865 of NW_027172851.1, read as the reverse complement.
ACAAATCTGGACAAAGGAATCATACTAATCCTTTATATAATTCAAAAATATTTCAGTCCAGACTGTGGTATATACAGATCAAAAACTTATGATCGTATTTCTGTTTATTTTCAGAAATTATCATCTCTAGTTGATATGACAAAATGTTGTACCAAATTTCAATACAAAGCCCAAAGGTAGATAAATAAAATTGACACCCAAGTAGATTGAAAAGAAATCCATACAAACAAGTGGGTAAACATTTGCAAATTCGTTTTTTTTTTCCAACTTAATCATGACTTTCATTTGCAGTTAAACAACAGACACGAAAATGCTCATGTCGTGCTTCCGCATTTGAGTCCGGATCTTAAGGATGCCAACTCCTGGCAACCTCATTGCTCACAGCCATGCCCATTTATAGCCACGACTCACGCAATTGGGTCTTAAAAGCCTTAAACGACAAACACGTGTCGGCTAGAATATTAGGCATGCCGAATATTGGAGACTCACGCTAATGTCATAAAGCACTTGCTTTTTTTTGGTTTCATTTGTTATTTCATTTCGTCAAAATTTCCATTCCCATTGAATGTCAACTGGCATAATCCCACAGATTGATATTTGCACAATTAGTTGACGGTTTAAGGAAGGGTCGAACCGGCGTAGTCACATGCTAAACTCGTGAATTTCACAAATTCGCAACGGACAAGCGGAACGTGTGAACAAAAGCGAGACAAGTGGAGCGGGTGCGTCGCACGCCTAATCTCAGATCGTAGATAAAACGTAGTTGGAACAACAAAAAACACAAAAATATTATTAGACAAAGCAATTAATTTTGGGGCTGGACACGTAATTGATGGATGGATGAGCTAGCTGGGTGTCTTTTACCGTCGTTGGTCTTCTAAAAAAAGTGGAGACAAAAATATCCAGAGTAATTTATATATATATATGCCTATATATAAAACATGCGATTATAATCGAGCATTCGAACATTCTTTTAATATAATAAATTGTATAATTGATAGCCTTTTAATATTTGCTACAATAAATATAAAGTTATTGTTTGGGGCTGGGGCCTGTTGTTGAAAGGCGATAACTAGAGCAATTGATGGGGATTAATAAAAGTATTTTAGACCAAACAATCAGTTTCCGGCCAGGTGAAGTCTGTCCCCTTTTCCCCAAGGAGAGGGAGGACTTTTCCCCGCTATATACTGAGCTATCAAATAGCGGTCAAGAACAACCTCTTATTGTTAGTTACGACTTTTTCATTCAATGGCGAAATGTTCCTTGTTCTCGTTAATCTATTACGACAATTCAAGCGGCAATCTAACTAAAGAGATATACATTTACAACCCACAAATTCGTTAAGTTTTGACTGACCTTTTGTTTAATTAACATTTTTAATGATAAATGGTTTTCTAGTATTGACGATTCAAATAAATTTCTAAAAATGTTTTATAGACTGAGAGAAGCACTAAACGTTTCTGGATAAATTCGGTTTAACTATTATTTTTTTAATAATCTTAATTAATCAATAGGACAGGCCAACAAAACTGGGACAAGTCCCAGACTCATACTAATGGATTTTGCTGCGGTTAATAAAGAAATTCCAACTCAACAGCAACTCAAATGAACAAGTCATACTTTCAACTACAGTGAAAGCTCTAGTCATGGACATCATCCGCAGGCGGACATCTCCCCTAGCCCTTACAGTCTTTCAGGCGAACAAAAACACTGGAGCCGCGTGTGTCCACCCACGGGAGTTTCCACAGTACATTCATTTCTTTTTTGATACGAAAAGTGGTTTTTGATCTCTGGGTCAGAGTTTTGTCGACTTGCGTAATTATCAGCAAGTAAACCAATAACTTCCGAAAGCAGTAGAAATGAATTTCACTATTACTCGTTTTCGAGTGTTTTCTGGCCAGTAATCAAAATACAATTTCAATTTAAAATTGTATATACTCCATTCTTTGTAAAACGGAACAGGAATGGGGTATCCATTCTCTGAACTCTTTCGGTGGAGGAGTGCCTTTTAAAAGTCGTCCTGCTAATACCGTTACTGAAAATAGTTAAAGGAGCAACATTTTAACGAAAGAAGATCTGTTCATGGAATAGTTTAAGACTCAAATCGGTCCACGGGGATGTATTCAGCTCTGTTCCGACTTAAATAGAACGGGCCATATGCATTATGAGCTTCGGAAACGGAATCTCTATTTAAAATTAATGTGCATTTTAATTGAACACGGTTTGAAACTAAAATATATTCTTTGTGTAGACCGTACATATGTACATACATATGTATATGAAAATGCTTTAAGGAATTCGTATTATTTATGTTAAATCATAAAACCTTTTAAAATCGATAGAAGAGACGGACTGGAAAATGCCAGTGTGGAAGATAAGTGGCGCTTATCTAATACAGATAGTCTAGTATATTATGTATGGTATTAACAATTTTAGAGTTAACACAGTTTATGGCAGGAAAACCCGTAAGGCGTTTCGTTGATAAGGGGGTATGACCAGGTCTGTTGCAAGGCCAGAGCAAAGGTAAACATTGCAAAAAATTTTCCAGCACGCGATTGGCGCGTTGAACGTTGATAATAATAGGGAACAATAATCAATTGATTAACCAGTTCTAGTAGCTTGTCTAGACTATAAATACACACTTGGTTGGCTCGACACTAGGCTAATTATAGTCATATATGAATGTATTTACCCATAAAATTCAAATTGCTTAGCGCAGCAGCAGTAGCACCTGAACCGGCGATGTTACAAAAGTCGGGATCGTCTACATCGAAGATGATGCCATCTTCCCACTCGGTTACAATATGAGAATTGTTGTTGTTATTGTTGTTGCTGCTGCGTTGTTTCATCTGACAAAGAGGAGAGAGAAATACATATAGCAAGAGAGAGAGTGGGAGAGTAAAGTAATGCATTTTATACACGTGGCCAAAAACAAAAGCAACAAAAAAATGCACCAAAGTTAATGACAAGACAAAAATAGTAAAGTTGACGGCGTGGGCTAGGTGGATCGTTGGCACAGGGGCGGGGAAGTGAGTGGAGGACAGCTGTTGCTATCCCCCTGTCACACACACACACACTTATGTACATACATATGTACAGACGCGTGCAAGTATGTACATATTAAAGTATCTTTGGTGATTGGCCTGCATGCAAAATCAATAGATAGACGCGATGCATTTTATTAATGTAGGTGAAGGTTTGTTGTTGCTTTTGCTATTCATTTTTGCCATGTGCAAGCTCACCTTTGCTCCAAGCTGAAAGACGAATCTTAGTTTATCCTGCTGCGACTACTGCTGCTTGCGCTGTAGACGTCCTGTTAGTCCTCTGAACAGTTTTTACGAACACGAGAAGCAGGCGAAATATCTGTGGAAAAAATGCCCTATGTTAATTGTTGTAAATGGGAGGGAATACTTTGCACCCACCAAGAGCGACAAGAATCCATTGTGTACAGATGACAGCAACAGAGACTAAGGACTCTAAAAACACCAAAAACCCGATTTTCTGATGGATACCGGGGCTCAAATATTCCTGTGTTTTATTTTGTTTTTTTTTTTTTTTCAGTGCAGACGATAATTTTGTATATCGATTTGTTATCAGTTATCGGACCGAATGTCGACTATTGACAGTCCTCAATATGTTATCGTTTATCGATGTCGAAATTAATGCAGGTGGCGCCTCTGTGAAAATGGGGCCAAATGGTCAAATGTACTAACGCCTGATGAGACGAACAACAACAACAAGTTTTTGGCCAAAATATATTCGGAAAATCTTAAAACAATTAGAATAAACAACTCAAGAAACATGCACATACTGATTTCGACCAACTAAAAGAGAAAACCAAAATTGAAAAATTATCAAAATGGAAGAGAATATGTGGTAACTAAACCGTTTGAGTCAGCAGCAGAAGTAATAGTAATGACATTGGCAGAAGCAGAGGCAGCGCTGCGACAGCGGCGTGACGTCGACTTCTTATCAGCGCTGCAGCTCACTAATTTAAATTAGACACGTTGACGTCGCTCCTGCCATGACTAATTTTTGATTTCTTTTTACAGGATAATTGAACTGGAGTCGGCTTTGCTTGATGACTGCAATGTTAATGACATTTTCACGATATGCCAGGGGAAAGCAGTGCCAGAGGCACTACGTCCAGATGTGTGGCAAGTGTGCTTGGATGTGCGCCACAAATCGGATCAGATGTCGCTGTTCAATGAGATATACGATCTGCCATTTCAAAGCCAGTTGCGTGAAGATTGCCAACGACATGTAGATCGGATGGGCAATGAGGAGGAAGACAAGGTGTCCGTTGTCTCGGATCTCGAGTCCATTATGACGTTCTACTGCAAGAATCGAAATTTACAATATGAACCCGATAATGGCTGGATTGAGTTGCTCCTGCCGCTGTTTGCTCTCAAGCTGAATCGCTCGGACACTTTCAATCTGTTCGAGGCCATACGGGACACTTATATACCCAAAGGTTGCAAGCCGAAGGGCAACGTCTTCCACGTCTTTCGTCTGCTGTTGCTCTACCACGATCCAGAGTTGTGCAGTGTTCTGGATACCAAAAAGATTACTCCCGATCTCTATTCGTTGTCGTGGTTCCAGTCCTTATTCGCCTCCTGCAGCAGCCTTTCGGTGATAATTGCCATGTGGGACCTGTACTTTCAAAACGCTGACCCGTTTATGGTGTTTTTCCTGGCGTTGATCATACTGATCAATGGTCGAGAACAGATACTGCAAATGAAGGCCAACTCTTCGTCCAAGGAGGAGATTATCAAGTTCCTTAGCAATATGCCCTGTGCTTTGGAGGTAGATGATGTCCACGACTTTTGCTCCCTGGCCCAGTATTATGCCCTAAAGACGCCCACTTCATTCAAAACGGATTTCCTCAAGGCGCTGTATGGCAAACAAAACGATTCGCCCCGCAGCCAGGAGGAGTCCACCAAGGTGTCGCAGGCACTGTGCCTTCCTGTGTCAGTTTATGAACTTGTAGAGAATTCGGCAAGTGAATTTCCCATACCAGATGCAGTGCGTTTCTTTCTGGTCGACTGTCGTCCAGCGGAGCAATACAATGCTGGACACTTGTCCACAGCATTTCATTTGGATTGTAATCTTATGCTGCAGGAACCAGTGGCCTTTGCCACTGCCGTCCAGGGCCTTCTGGCGGCTCAGCGCCAGTCGATCGAGGCCAATTCAAATGCCGGCGGTGAGCATTTGTGCTTTATGGGCAGCGGACGGGTGGAAGAGGATCAGTATACACATATGGTAGTGGCCTCATTCCTGCAAAAGAACACACATTACGTGTCTTTGCTAACTGGAGGCTATACCTCGATACACGATTACTTTGGGGATCACATGGCCGACTGTCTGGAGGATCACAACGTGGCCAAGTGCTTGGTTTGTCAACAGCATCAGCAAGTAAAGCAGGTGCCTCTTAAGGCATCCTCCGCGTCCGCATCTGGCCAATCGTCCACAGATCTTTTCAGCAAGTTTTCGGCTGTCATGAAATCCAAATCGGCAGAGGTCAAGGGTAAACTATTGGACATCATAGTAAATCCTAGTGCCCAAAATGGTAATCATAATTTAGGCGCTGGCGGTCAAATGCAAGCAGCCACCTCCCAGGATCGCCATGTAAGCGCCAAGGAGCGCCAGGGCAAACGTTACAGGAATGTGGCGCCCGTCTTCAGCATCGACGACGAGACCGAGGACACCTTTAATTCAGAAATAAATGGGGCGGGTGGTGAGGTTGGCACACCGTCGGCCGACTCCAAAGAAATCGTTCAGCTGAATCAATATTTCAAAACGGCCGACATCATCAATGCATTCAAATGCCAGGAGGTCCACATCAATGGCTATATGTATGATAGCCATTTGATTATCACGCCCTCTCAACTGGTCGTTCTGCGCGAATTAGGCCGGGGCCAGGCCCAGGTCATGGTGCGGCGTCCATTGGCCAGTATTGTCAAGATTACGGCCAAGAAACGACATCGGGACCTCATCACCTTCAAGTACGGGTTTCCCGATGGCGATGGCCTGCTCATTACCGATATGGATCGTTTCCTCATACCAAATGCCACAGCGGCCACTGCCTTGGTCTCCAAGCATATAATCGATGTGCTCGACAATGCCAAGTAGGAAGAGCGGCTAGACAACCATACACACACACACACAAACACACATACACAAAGTGCAATCTTCAACTAATGTAGTTTTAACAAAAAAAAATTGGCAAAATGTTTTCCTTGTAGTCGTAAACAATTTTTTATTTAACCAAAGTGGCAACTGTAACATACGAAACACACACACTAACTCTCCCAATATTACAGACTATTCCCCCCTACCCCCACTCCCATCCTCCACCTTTCCATCCGCTCAAATATTAACCAGGTGCAAATCTAATGAAAACCTTTACAAAATTCTGCCTTGTGACTTATAAACATGTAAAGATATAAAAATGAACGCAACGTAGACAAAAAATTTAGGAAAATACAAAACCAAGAACTAATATTTATTGCAGTTATGAAACGTATAAATAAAACAATGTATTATATTCAACACGAAATATTCTTTGCATCAATAGAAAATATTTTTTCGACTTGTCCTATGTGAAATTTAACATACTACTATGCCATAGTAACAATCGGTCGACAAAAAGCTCTTAGCCGAATCAAATTGAATAGGGTTTCCAGTGAGAAGGAAATAAAACCATTCATTTAGTGAATTCAAAATACGAATTGATTTTATAAGAAATCTTAGGCTCTTGCCGGTGACAATTGTTTTCAGAAGATCTTATTCTAGTGAGACTCAAACCGACGTTTTCTTAGATTGAAAACAACCATTATTTTAGGCTCGGCTTCGTCCTAAAACATAAATTAACGATTTACTTTATTTGTTTGTGATAATCAACTATGAAGTTTTAGCATTGTATAAAAAGTTATGCCATTACATTTCTGGAGATCCTTTGGAAAAGCCTCCTGATGTTAAAGAGACAACCTGCTGCTGTGTTTTCCTTCAATAATCCCCAAATACTATCCTGTGTGTCATTAGTTTATTCGTCATACCGTGCGTATACGTGATGAGATGTAAAGTTGCGGCTTTCAGTTGAGCTGAAATATGCACGGGGAAACCATTTATTCAGCTCCAAGCTATTTCTATATAAAACTCCTACCATATGTTTTCAGCAATAAATCATCAGCAATTCCCCGTTCAGATAAAAAGTTTGTCAGTTGTTTTTTATTATACACAAATTAAAAGTGCAGCCGGTTACCAATCATTTGTCATCGGCTGAATTGGAAAAAAGGAAATAAATGATAACGATTACTGGTTTCTTGAAAACATTTGAAATTGGACACCCGCATAATTTGATAAATGAAAAAAAAAACTAAAAACATTCGCTCAGTAGACTTCTCAGTCATTTATATGAAGAAGATTTTGATAACTCACCTTTGGGACTATCGCAATGCGATTTAGAACGACGCGTCGTTAGAATTCCTCTGATCTCTCACAGGACTTGCGCGATATTGTTGATGTTTTATTAAACGAGAAAGTCTTCTTATCTCAGCTTTCTTCAGGATCTTTCCAGGATCTGAAATATTCAAGAAGAAGATGAAATATGATAATTTGAACAATCAGAAAGGTTGCAAATTGTAAAAGTTAAACCATGATAATTCAAAGGAAATGCCTGGGCCAGGTTTGTTTAACACTGGAGAAATATAGGAGTTTACAATGTATTGTTTTTTCTTGTTGCTGTTAAGTATACATATTTAAAATATGTCCGGACTTGGACAATGATTGAATTCGATGAAAAACAGAAGCCGCAGAAGATTTCATCGGGTGGGTCTTCAATCATCATCTGCTAATGAGACTTGCCCTACCAGTCAGGATCAGAAGTATACATAATATATATATTTCAGCATGCCAAGAAAATAAAAAACACCTACAAGAACACAATTTTTATGCACCTAATTTTAAGCAAAGGAATTAAAATAATAGATTACAAGTTACGATATTATTTCTAGACAAATATCTAGTCTGAGATTAGATCTTTGTTAGTCTTGCTTTGATTTACTTGGAAATGAAAAATTGCAGGCTCAGAAAGGACTATTTTGTCAATCGAGTAAATCTTTTAAAACTAATGACTCACTTAGACGCACGTTTGTTATTTTGCGTTTAAATTTTGTCAAGTTGCCGGCAAAAGTAGATAAGTAAAAATAGTTAAATCAACTAGTTTCATGGCGCATAAGATAACACACGCAATAGTTTTATAGTTTCTAATCAGTATTCTACAAATTGGCATAACAACAGATCTCATGAGGCAGGTTAGGGACTCAAAAAACCTCTAAACTTTTAAGACTATTAAATTTTATATTCATAGATATGCCTTTTCATGTGTGGAATTTAAGCTGTGACTAATTAATGGCTCGTCAGTTAACTTGACAAAGTCCTATAATTTCCATACAAAGGTAAATCGAGTTCATATTCGAAAACCAGCAATTAAATTACCTTAAAAAGGATATGAGGTGCTCGCCATAAAGTGGTTTTGACATGTCTTATTTTTTCCAGCAAAAAAGTAGTCCAAAATTTAATTTTTTTTAAAAGTGTATTCGAAACTATATATATATATTCGGAAACACATCCAGTTTGGTTATAGAACATTCGCAAAATAGATTTTTTTTAAGTAAATAGATTATTTATATAATCAACGAAGTTGACTTAACTTATATAATATAAGTAATATTTCGCATTTGTCACAAATTTTCTTCAAATTTCTTGTTCATTAGGTGTATTGTCAGGAAAAAATGGTCCGGGTGATTTGAAAAGCCTAAAATTTGTCGCACAGTGTAATTAGCATCAACTAAGCTAGGTGAACTAGCCATGTCCGTCTGTATGAATAACTTGAACTCGGAGAAAAGTTGGGGAAGGGCTATGAAATTTGGTATACAGACTTTTGTATGTTGTACACAGATCAAGTTTGTCTTATATTTTTTCATGCCCTATTCCTAATTTGGAAATAACTTCATTTTTGAGCCACTTTATATAAAGTTATAAAATTTCGTAATAGACTCGAAACGCTTGTGATATGAAATTACTATAAAATTAATATTATAAATATACAACATCAAATTGTAGTTGTTAAACTTGGTATATGGTCTAGCGAAGAAGATGGGACTCGAAACTTTTTTACTACTCTTTTTATTTTTAAAGAATGAGTTCGTGTAAATTAGTTTACAAGATTTTATGTATAATTCCTTTTCCCAAAAATCTATACTGATAACAAATTTTATCCTGAAACCTAACCGTTAAAGTACTTTTAACAAATTTTTTATATTGGAATGCTTTTGAAATCGTAAATTTTGTCACTTGCCTTATATTTAGAATGTTGAAACAAAAATGTTCTATTAGAAGTCTGTAAAGTTAAAAATTTATGAAGTGTGGAGTATTTTTGTGTTAAAAATGTCGAAGGGTTTAAAAACCAAACATTTAAGATTTTTGGCTTTTTTTGGCGAAATTTCCATTAAGTGATATGGCATAATAATTGAAAGATCCAATTAATAAAAAAGAAAACTACTTAAAATGGATCATTGGGGGTTTATTTTTATAAATACATATATACAATTATATTTAATCATAAGACCTGACTTTTAGACCAGCGATGGACTGGTGATTAGTTTCTGTAGTGTCGAGAAAGCAGCACGACATTTCCTGCATGTCAGTTACACCGTTCATAATGTTTGCTTATTCTCCGTTTAGGATAGATAGCAAATAAAATATATACATACTTAGACCTTTTTTCATACAAAAATAATAATATTTATAAAGAACATTGCGACTTCTTAAAAAAAAAAAAAAACTCTGTGGGGTGCCCCATGATGATCCCACAAAAATGATCTGCTTTGAGAAAATAAAATGAATATATGTAGATACTAATCTACACTTTTTGTCATAGCCGAAATAAAACTTAAAAACCAAGCAACGAAAAAAATTGTTTGTCCAAAAGTGTGTATTTTTATGTAGAATATTAAAAAATGAGGGCAGTAGTTTTCAAGAAATTTCTTCCTAATTATGGCCATCGATTTGAAAAACATGGTTTTGAGAAAAACAAGCTTAAAATTTCACTTCGACGTGAAACTTAAAATTTATCTAAATTTATCTCCGAATATATTAATCAGATTTCAGGAAATATACTTAAATGTGAAAGTAAATACATTCCGAAATTCTGGTAACTTGCTTCTTTCTATTCTTATATTTATTGATTAATGCCTTTTTCTTTCTTTCTATATTTATTGATTAATGCCTTGCATCCATGCCAAAAATCAAACAATTCAGTTAAAGTTGAGAATACAGCAAGATAAATCACTTTTTTTTTTTCAAATAACGACGTCGAAAGTGGACGTTTTGAAGTAAACTTGATTTGTGTACATCCTTCGCGAGTCTGCATGCTAAATTTTGTGGCTCTATCACGTATGCTATACGAAATCTAGGTGCTTATACAGACGGACTGATGGACAGGGGGGCGGCCAAGGATATATCGATTCGGCTGTTGATACTGATCATGAAAATATATACTTTATGGGTAATATATACGTAATAGCTTCTCTCTGCCTGCTAAATACATTTTGGCGACTTTAATATACCCATTATTTCACCCTCTGGGTGCGTGGTATATAATTCATATAAAACTGATTGCAGTTGACTTCTTATCACCTGAATTTACTTATGCGTCATTGGGCAAATGTCCAGCCAGTTACCAGGGCTCCGGGTTGTGCAACTTTCACTTGTCTTTCTAGCATTTTGGTAATGTCAAGTCTACACAGCTGCGAACTGAATACGTTATCAAATGGCGGACGAAGTGTAATCATGATGATAGGAATGGCATTCGATCGAGAGCAACGCAGCAACGATGTTGATGTGGTCGTGGGTGCGGAACGGGATGAGTGCCATAATTTCTGTTGTGCTGCTGCTGGTGTTCCTTGGTGGATCAGGATCTCTGGTCTCGGCTGGCAATGTGCTGGTTGTGTTTCCATTTTATGGATTCAGTCACTTTAAGGTGCTGATGCCCATACTGAATGAGTTGTCTAGCCGTGGTCACAACTTGACAGTGATATCCTTTGTGAAGAATCCGCATGCCGACGAGTTTCCCAATTATGAGGAGTTACTGATCTCGGCACCGGATAAGGATCAATCGAATACCACAATCAATCTGGTGCCCTTGACCAAGTATATTCCAACAAGAAATCTGGAAGCCTTCTATACAGAGTACAGAGATCTATATAGAATTGGACAGAACACCTGCGATCAGCTGTACTCCAGTGGACATGTGCAGACGGTGCTCAAGCGCCACCAGGAGATCCCATATGACCTATTGCTGACTGAGTTGTTCAACACGGATTGTCCCCTGGCCATAGCCAAAGTGTTAAATTTACCCATCATAGGGCTAAGTACCAGTGCTCTGATGCCTTACTACTACGATCGGATCGATCTGCCCGACACACCCTCGTTCGTACAGTCTGAGTATATTGGCTATGCCGAACCCTTGAGCTGGACCGATCGTTTGTTTAACTTTTGCCAGGCCAAGTTACTGAAACTGCTCTACAGATATCATTCCAATCGCAAGGACAACGCGGTGGTCAAGAAGTATCTTAATATCGACGTAGACGTGGACGAAGTGGCCCGCACCCAGACCGCATTTGTATTGGTGAATCAGCATTTCTCCCTCATGGGCAGTCGTCCCCAGACCCGACAATTTGTCGAAGTGGGCGGAGTGCATATAACGTCGCAGGCCAAACAGGAGATACCCATGAAGATAGCCCAGTTCCTGGATCAATCCGACCAGGGTATAATATTCATCAGTTGGGGCTCCATGGTTAGGGCCTCTAGCATGGACCCAGAGAAATTGGAGGCCATAATCAAGGTGCTGGAACAACAGCCTCTGCGAGTGATCTTCAAGTGGGAAGGTGACGTAGCCCCTCAGGTCGATACCAAGAAATTCTTACTCGTCAAGTGGGCACCTCAATTGGCCTTGTTATGTAAGTGAAGCAAATGAACGAGTTTGTGGTCGAAATTATTCAATATTTCTGTCTGCCCTCAGGTCATCCCAAGGTTGAGCTCTTCTGGACACATGGCGGACTCTTAGGCACCACTGAAGCAGTCCACTGTGGCACCAAGATGCTAGTGACCCCCATTTATGGGGATCAGTACTTGAATGCCTATGCCGTGCAGAATCGTGGAATGGGCCTGAAACTGGACTATCACGACATCAATGTGCAAACTCTGAGCGATGCCCTCAAAGAGCTGAGCAAACCAAGGTAGGTCATCTTCAACTTTGGCTCATCCTAGAGTGCTCTTTCTAAAGATTCTTTTCCTTTCTATTCTCCAGCTATGCTGTCCGTGCCCGCAAAATATCACAAATATTCGAACAGCGTGAACGTTCTCCTCTAGAGTCGGCCGTGTGGAGTGTTGAATATGTCATAGAACATGGCCTATTGGCTGCCGAGATATTGCAGTCTCCGGGAATCAAGCTCAATTGGTTTGTCTATCATTCGTTGGATAGTCTAACCGTCATACTGATTGTCATTGCCATCCTGATGACCAGTTCGAGTTTCATTTGCCGGGGAAAACTGTCGGATGCCCTTAAACTTCAAGGCAAACGTCATAAACGGAAATTGCATTGACATTGACTTTCAATTTATTGTTATAGTGAATAATTCCAGAAATGAATCAAATAGTTTACAACTCTCCATTTTTACATTACAATAGAAATAATTCTTTTTCAGTTTTTTCTGATATGAATATATTTTTTTCCTGAATAAATATCATAATTCATACTAATACTTTCATCTTTTCTTTCTTTATCTACCGCAGATGGAGACGAAATCGTGCAAAAAGAATAAGTTTAAAACAATATTACTAAAACGATATCTTATCGGTTGTATATAATGCGTCTCAGCTGGCGTGTGCCTCAAGTATCATGCATTGATCGACTGATTTGGCCGCTCCTTCTACCAAATATGTACATAGTATAATTCAGGGAACAGCAAATTGCAAAAGCGCATTTAAACCTCTGAAATTTTGTTATTCGGTTTATTGATCAAAGAGATATTGAGCGTACTATAAAACATTATACGGTATAAATAATAATTGACCTTCGGCGCTGGCATTTCTAACGAGTTGTTGCTACCGTACCCAAGTCTATGTTGATAATAATCAAAACATTTTCAAATTCTTTGTTTTTGCTTTCGGCTCTTTCTTTCTTTCTCTATTCTGATTTGGTTTTGGGCTTACGTAGGCAATGAAAATGAAACTTATATACTATTCTATATATGTATATATACCAATAAGTATATTGAAGCGATTGGCATTGGTAGACGGTAAGTACCATAAAATACTTTTGCCAATTTCTTTTTGCGAAAATTTATGGTATATACTTACTTATTTGAAGCGTGGTCATTATTTAACAACTAATACGTGAAAATAGTTCCACTTGGACTTTCTATAATCCGATTCGTCATTATTTCGGGTTGACAACGTAAGGAACATATGTGTATTTCGTCTCAGACATCTCGAAAATCTTATCAACTCTAACAATAGTTTGCAAGTTTTTAGCCATGAACTTAGCTGTTAGTTAGTTGCTAGACTTGTTCCCAGACGGCTGAATCTTATCGGAATTATAAATAGTCATTAGTTTCCACTATCGGGCATACGTAGTTGCAAAAATTTGGCAAAAAAAAAAAGAAATTATAAAAAAAGGGAAACTTGTGGGACTTATCAGTTTAATTGATATACATACTTGATATAAGTTTGAAGTTTTTTTGTCGTTAATGCAAATTCAAGGTCTTGCACAAAGGTTAAAACACAGTAAGAGGTAACTAAAATAAGTATGTGGGGATAAGTAGCCACTTTCCAATTACTGATAGTGTAATGGAATGGAATGCTTCTTACCTTCGTTGTAATGAATCGATTACTTATAGTGAAATGCCACAAAGATCAATAGAACCAATCCCAAATTCCAGTTACTACCTTTTCTTTGTTTCTTTTCTCAATTGACTTAAGTTCTGCTTAATTTTCTGATGGTTAAAACATGTAAAGAAAGGGTAAATCAAGCCTTTGTTTGAGCCGGTTCGAGGAGAATCTCCTAAAGAAAGGCAGTTCAAAAAGGTGACCAGGTAGTCCTTAGAGTTTATTCAAAAACCACCAAGTTTTATCATCAGCGGCTAGGGAACTCCAAAATTGTAATGGCCATATCATTTCTTTATTCAACACTAAAACTATTTGGCACACCCGAACTCCTCTTTGCGGCCAAAGATCGAGCTAGGATTATCTTTGTCATATTTAAATTTGATTTGAGTTCCTTAAGTTGTTGCATGGCAAATGAAAGGATATTTGCTTTTCGTTTGGTAATAAGAAATATAAGGTAGGTGAATTTCGGCCTTGTTGAAATTTTTGAACGCTTCTAAAATATTTATTTGGTTAAATCATTGACAGCTATAGTCATCCATATCAGCTATAGATATCAGATTATTGATTATATTAAATACACACAGAGCTTGGATTAGATTGAAAACAATCAAGTGATCTAATTAGTTGATTACTTGTTTAAGTGACTATAATTTACCTATACCCATAAACATTTGATTAGGCTGTCTTTTATTGAAGGGTAGCAATAAGCAAGTTTATTGTTGAAGTAAATTATGACAGTATGACTCTGATAACTTACTTCCAACGACTTTATTGTCCGATCTATATGTATTTGGAATAAGCAATGATTACAAAGAACTCTCTCGATCAAAGATCCTGTCTTCTAGAGTCCGTCCATGGTCAAAATTGAAAAGGAAAGTACATTTGCCATTTATTTCCTGAAAAATGAATGAAAAATGCGCAAGTTGGGCTACATTTAGGTGTATAAGTGAGTGATTATACCCATTATCGTGAAGAGTATCAAGAACTTGCTTTTATTGAATACCAAACAAATAAATCAAAGAACGTGTTAGATAAGGCTGCGAGGCGCGTTTCAAGTTCAAGTTTCATGATATGGTGTAACACTTAGTAATACGATTTCAGCGAGTGAACAGCTGTCAGATATAGCGAAGAAAATGTTTCACCTAAGTCAACTAAACGACGATTGTCTACGGTAAGTAATACTTAGATACTTGTCATTATTTATGATTAACAACCAAATGCATTTGAAGACAACTTCTGGAGTTGCATTCTGGGACTAACATGGTAAAGGAAAGTCACACCTTAGTAAAGGTTCATTCGAGTCAAATCTTCAAGGCTTTTTGTTGTGTATCAGTGAGAAAATGGAGGCATTGGAGGCACTTTTACAATATTCAAACAGAGGATAAATTGTATTTTAAAGAAAAATCGTTTGAGAAAAACCATAGGGACATCCTAAAATTGTTTTTATACCTGTTAGCCATGCTAACAACCATCAAACTGAAGGGTAGGAAAGGTTAAGAGAACCTGTCTCAGACTCGAGTTAATATTTGATTAGCGAATCATTCAAGGGAAAGAGAAAATGGAGAAACCTAATGTGGAAGGCACAATCAATTGTAGAAATTGAATGTGACAATTCTTAAAGAAATCTTAATTGTGTAAATTTCGTTTTCCATCGATGGTGAAGGATATACCGCCTTTAGTACCACAACGGAGCTAAATGGATGTCAACAATACCATGCCATCGTGCCTAATCGAAACTATTACTATACTACAAATGAACCTCAAGATAAAGAGAATCCCATGGGATTTCCCGCTAAATGTGGTTGGAAAACTTGAATCTGGTAGAAATTGAAATTGAGATTGATGGCGGCTTCAAAAATCTGGTAAGTATAGATATTACTAATGAAATTGAAATAAGTAAGCATTATTTATTAATTTGTAGATACCTCAGTGTTTCCGGCATAACAGTTTATTCGTTACTTTTGATAAGAACACGAGAAAGATCTTTCGTTTTCCAAATATTTTTATAGTTTAAAGGAAGTTTCTGCAGTACTCGGTAGATGAGTTGTCTAAGTTGCTCAGTCATTTAGGCAACTGAACAACGAGATATATTTTCGAATCCCAGTCTATGATGTATTGATGTAGTTTTTGTCTAAACCGAAGGCCATATTTATCACTAAGCCTACTTTAATCAGACTTTCCAATGTTCCTTGATGGTCGTGGCTAAATTGACTTTGACTAACCACTCTGATTAACTTTGTATTTAGATTGTAATGATTCATTTGTTTAAACTTAATTGCTAGAATCAGAATCAGTCTTTCGGTAGTTATTGCTATCGATTGCGGCAGATTTTAGATTTATTTTTTTACTGCGGGTGTTCCTTCCGCATTCTTTCCTTACCCGGACAATCAGCAGAAAGTATGATACATTGACTTGTGGAGAGATATGGTGTTAGCATTATCATGTTTTAAAGTAATAGATAGGTGGTGGCTGGTGGGAGATGGAAGATAGTGTAGGGACCATAAGTCCATCCTGTCAGATGTCTTGTGTTAAGATGTCTGCCTAGGTGTTTTAGATAGGCTCTAGTGAGGCGGAAGAATTCCTGCATAACCGTTGAGACACCGAGCTTTTCATGGATCTCTGCATTGGAGGTTAGCAGATGCGCCTCCGAGATTATTCTCAGCACTTTGTTTTGGAACCTCTGTATCATGTTCCGGGTTGACGTGCTTGCAGTGCTTGTTGTTGTGCAGTCTGAGCTTCGATGCCAGAGATGCCTTCTCAATCTAGAGTTCAGGTTCCAGGCTTCCAGGTCAAACTACGATCCAGTGTGATACCCACTAATTTGACTGCGTTGCTCTCTGGGATGGTGATATCATCTAGCTTGATACCAGGGCATCTCCCTCGTCTCAAGGTGAATGTGGTGTGTGATGCATCATCTTCTCATCCATGAACCCACAATGTCTAGCTGACCCTGTAGGATGCTGCTGGCTGCAGTTGGCGACTCTTCCGTCGCTAGGAATGCCGTATCGTCAGAATAGGTGGTGACTAGCAGTCGTGCGTCTGATTCGACTGGCATGTCGGCAGTGTAGACTGTATAAAGGACCGGGCCCAGGACTCTTCCCTGACGAACCCCGGCTCATAGTCATAGTCGTCAATAAACTTAACTTCCAGAGGTCATCAAGAATTGTAATTTTTGCAAGTCATTATCAATAACTGCAAGGCTCAATTCATTGATAGAACTGAAAATACCTTTCAAAGAGAGTCTTAACTTTTAAGATTACCAAATATTAGGCTCTTAATACTTTTCAGTTTATTTCAAATTCGTTTTTAAAGAATATGAGAATGATCGTAAAATTTGTAACAGAAACATGCAACAGTCTCGGGTTGTTCTGTTAAATGAGGGGCAAGAACTTGTGCAGACACAGCGCATGCGTTTTGGCCACGTACGTAAGCAGGAGGTCCGCAATTCTTATCAATGACAGTGACGTAGGTTTTGTACAGACACAACAGTTCCCATCGTTGGGTGTAAGGGCAGGGGGATTGCCTCTGCAAACCCGAAATCGAGGCCAGTACATTAAAAACTGTTGCACCGCAGCATTGGGACGTCAGTTCATTCAGAACAGTCGTAGTGCGCGAACAGCCAGCCAAGCCAACGAGCCGTTGAGGAGTTGAGTTCTAAGAAGGTTCTCAAAGTGGCCGTCCCACCTCCACAACCACCAACACCCACCAAAAACTAAGGAAAACAAAACCATCATCAAAAACATCTCCATAACACTTTTTTGGTTGGCTTATTTTTGACTGAAAAATGCAATTGTCCATTGTAATGGTAGTTGGCCTGATAGCCCTAATTGGCCAGAAGGTCGGGGCAGTGCCAACATCTGTGTTGGCCCAAAATTCGGAACTCTTGACAAATGCCAACAATAAGCTACAGCAGCAACAGCAACAGCAGGAGCAGCAGCAGGAACAACAGCCGGCAGCAGGTGAGTGTTAAAGTTCAATTTTTTGTTTGAAAATGTGTAGGCGGAGCTCCGCCTTCTTCGCTGGCTGGAGGCAAAGCACGTACATATGTACATAGTTAATGTTAAAGGTCATTGAAAAATTTCATGTTTGAAAAATGGACAAGGCATTGCCGAACAATGTGAACGATTGTGTGTGCCAGTGCGTGTGTGTGTGTGTGTGTGTGTGAGCTGGTGTGGCATATTAACCAAAAGTAAACGCCTACGTCTATTTAAGCTTAGCTTTTGCTAAGGGTCTGTCTGCTGGCATCCGCTTGGCTGATTCCATCTTGTGCTCTGTGTTCCTCATTTTCGTTTAGTTTTTCCCATTTCCCGCTTAACGTTTGACAGGAAATTGCGTAGGTGTTTTTAGCCCCGACGCAGCTGTCGCTTCACTGTTCTCTCCCTCCCTCTCTCAGTCGCTCCCTCTCTCTGTTTTTCACAAAATTTCCATTCTGCGTTCTGGCTTAGTGTATCATTACTATCACATGTACATAAATACATACACGTTTACATGCATATATGGTTGTGTGTCTGTGTGTGTGTGTGTGAGGTACGTAGAAGAAAATCGCGTAGGCGTCTGGCACACAACATGGCGGACGACAGCCAGCCTCTTTGAGTGTGCACTTCTCTATGTGTGTGTGTGTGTGTATGTTTGTGTGACTGTGTACGTGAGCGCGATTTCATTTCTATTTTTAGACTTTGAGTTCAGCAAAAGTTTGGTTTTTCTTTTTTATCGCTCCTGCTGCTGTCGCCCATCTCATCGCCCACTCTTCGACTTCTGGTGCTGCTGCTGCCCATCTTAACCGCATCGCCCACATTATAAATTTGTTTCTTTAAGACTTTCTTGCCACAAGCTGTTAAGCCTTACGCTTATAACTTTATTTCTCTCATCTTAAAGGATGCGCCTGAAAGTATGCAGTAGAGATCTAAATAAAACCTACATGCATACGCATACAAACAAGCACATGTGGTTCCCCTTCCTATTGTTGGAGAGGGAAAGCCATATCTAATGAATCCATCATTATTGTGTAAAGAAAATTTAAGACGACAAAAAACCCCAACTTGATCTGTTTAAGCCAAACAAACCGCCAAACTCTAAGGCCGGGAATAAAGCAAATATTTCCAGCCATTTCCCATTTAGTTAGTTTCGTTTATATGCTAGTTAATAAACATTTATAGTGAAAATCAACTCAAATGAGGAAATCTCTTTGATCCTACTTAAAATTAATCCTCCAGCTGTGATCTTTGTTTGAAATCAGATTTCCATTTTCCACATTTTCATCATATATTCAATGCATAGAACCTCAAATTGTATGCTTTTTTGACTTGTAATGTTCTTAGCATTAAGTTTTCGTTTTCAATATGGGACAATACACACAAAAACATAATTCAATTGGCAGATAACACAATGAATGTACACTTACTATATAACTGAATTCAATTAATTATGATATATAATGCATTAGTTTCCAATGAAAAATTCAAACCTCACTAAAGCCAGAAGCCTTTCAAAAAGTTTAAATATTAAATATTTATGACAAAGAATGAGTTATGGGTGGGGCATGGATTTCTATAGGTACACACACCCACACACACTGACACACAAAAGCGTCATTGAATGGCTATTAAATATTCATGCAATAGCAAGGACTCAATGGCTGTAAGCAAACCAAATTGTGACTAAAAAGTTAACCGCAAAGTTCTATTACTTTGGCCATATAGCCGCCAGGCTAAGGCTTAACCATATGGCTTTAACCATATGCTGTTATTATTAAGTTATTTCGTAAGTGCTAGTCCCTGGTCCCTGATCCAGTAGCACAAAGGCAGCCTCAAGGATGCTTTTGCCGTTGTGTTAATTGTGGTGGTTGTTCTTGCTGTTGCTGTTGTTGGGGCTGTCCTTAAGCAGCAGCTGCTAGTCCATCACTTTGGGGCCAACACCCAATTGCCAGCCACCCTCTATTCCATAATGATGTAGCTAGGTAGGTATGTAGGTAGGTGTGTGTGTGCGTGTGTGTGTAGGTATATGGTAAAAATTGAAGAGCAAACAACTTGTTGATATTTTTACAGTTCAGTGAATATTTTCATGTTAGCCAAGTGGCAACAACATTCTCTGCTTTTGCAGTGAAAGGACAATGACAATGATGAGGCATACACACACACACACACACACATACATACAAATGTATGTACGACCACAGCGACGTCAGCAGACGTCAGCGCATGTAATTTAGTTTGCCTGTTTTATTTATTTATGTGTATACCCATCGCTCGACGGAAATGCTGAATGATGGAGGAGGGGGGGGGAAAGAGCTACAGCAGGGTGGTATATTTTAGATGTTGTTGTCGGCACAAAATATGAAAAACAGTGCAGGACTAAATTATGGCTGGGGGAAAACTGTGTGGACTGTGTCTCCGCCTAAGGATTCTTGGAATCGTTTAACAAGGCAAACACAAACATATGCTTGAGTTTCTGGAAAATGCTGCTGCTTATGCCTCCAGGGAGCTACTAAAATTGGGTTAAGTGGCGATTATAAATAGTGAGCAGGACCAATGGAATGTTGAAAAAATATGTTAAAGTACGCTTCAGCATTTTCCATTAGGATTAATTAAAAATAGGATAACAAAACAGTCAAGAATGTTAAGCTAAACAAAATCTGTCGATATGGCAAGTTCTCAATGATCTTCCCTGAACAATGTAATTGCGATTGAGTACCAACTTCGCAAAATTATAATCTTTAATACGAAATCGGTTTAATAGGTTGATAACTCCTGCTAAATAAAACATATTTTCACTTGATTTTTGCAATAGTTTGAGTGTTTCCCATTTTATTGAGAAATTGACACCAGCAACAAAAGGTAAATGTGGATAACACTACGGATAAAGACCCAGAAACTTTCCAATTCAAGAAGTTTTGCCATGTCTCCTATTATAAACTAGAAGGCAGAAGTTAACTTCTACAGCGCCGAAGACCCTTGCAAGGTTCCTAAAAGTCTAAGGTTCGCGAAAGAACAGCCTACAACTAAGGTTTTAGCAATCAGGCGCATGTAAAATGTCATTTCATCATAAGTTTGTGGCAAGTTTAGGGTGAAAAGTAACGAAGTCATTCATAAAAGTAACTGTTTTCGAACGATCGTTCCTATGGGAGCTATATGATATTGTCATTCGATCTGAATCAAATTTAAGTCACAGTTTTCGGCCGGTCATTTATATTGGAGCTATATGATTTAGTCAGCCGATCTTTATCAAATTTGGCACAGTCATTAGCATGTATACAAAACTAACAAATGTTAATATTTATGACAATAGCTTAAAATATTGAAGTTATTGAGAAAATTCACTATTTTTAAACTTTGCCATGTGTTTGAAAGCTACATATATGATATATTGGTTTCATCCGGCTGAATCCGAGATGTACAACTTCAACTCTATAGCTCTTACGGTCTACGAAGGATTTGCGCTGATTCAGACAGACGGACGACAACTTGAATCGTCGTGTTAATCGAGAATATATATTCTTTATATGGTCGAAGATTCTTCTGACCAAATAATTTACCCTTTTTGCAAGGGTACAATTATCCTCGGCCAAATCAGCCAGGAAGCAAAATACATCAATCAGAAACCGCTGTAAGCAAACTATATCATTGTGGTTGCCTTTGAACTCATAAACTATTGTAAACAGATGGATAATAAAGTAAACCTTTCAACTGACAAAACTATACCAACTCCTAGCCTTATTATGTGCATTGTTGCAATAAATTTAAAGTCAGTTGTTGATATGGTATGAATAACTAAAATTCCTTTCAATTTGAAGTGCTCCAAAATTAATTTTCTTTATTACTTCTCCTTGGGTGTTGGCCTCATAAAAATGGCAACAAAAACAAAACAAAATTTGAATGTGCAAAGTTAATAACATCCATAATGATTGTCAATTATATAGTATAGGTCATAATCGATTCCGTCTTATCTACGCTTAGTTCCCGATTCCCCCCATAAAGCATTTCGCTATCGAGGGGTGCTAAGTAGATAAGCGTGTTGTTATCAGTATAGTAAAAAATCCCCATCATACTTTATTATACACACACACACACACACACAAAGCCAGGTAGGTAGGTAACATTGATTTGACAAAGCGTTTGATGAAAACCTTGGACATTTGGTTTATGGTTGGTTTAAGTCACGTCAGCGACTTGGTTCACTTTGGTGGACATGTGAGGCTCTCATGGTTTTCCTCAGCCCGATGCGTGTTAGTTTAAGAATAGTTAATTGATCTAGGGTTAGCAGTTGTGATGGAGCAGATGGCAGAGAAGAGTTTGATTAACACTTGATCCAGTTTTAATTAGCAGGCTCAGCGTTGCATGAATTGAAGGAACAGAAAATATGATTAGGTCGACTGTTAGGGGTTTCTGCTAATACCACAAACTACCATATTCTATGGCCATAATATACAAACAAGACTTTGACAGCGCCAATTCCAATTAGCGGTTGCCACAAATGGGAAAAAATATGTATTCGAGTGTATAAAACAATTATGGAACTTGGCGCCCGTGTTGGCCTGTGGCGGCTAATTGCTTTTGGCAACGCGGTGGGGGGAGAAAAATTGAATTTATTGAATCAACTTCACTGTCGAGTCTAAATAGAAATGGAAATTGCAGGCAAGCTATAGAAAATTCCAATTTCATTTTCCCTCTCTCTGTCTCTCCATTCATCCCCCGTAGTGAAACGGTCACCAGAGGATGTCAATGCGGCGGCCACTGTGGCACCTGCCGACAAAAAGTCAAGTCCGGAAATTGTTCCAGCTTCCTTTAGTAATGCTCCGGCCGCAAGAAGCGCTGCGAATACCCAAGAACAAAGAGCGGGCATCTATGCTCTGCCATCCAATGATGAGATTTTGGCTGCTGTGGCCGCTGCAGCTGCCCAGAGCAGTCAACTGCAACAGAATGATCCGACAGCCCTAGAGGAGGCAGCCAGTTCCACTTTGCATAAGCGAGGCATTAACTACGAGTACAATCCCTACATGCCGGCCGCTTCCAATGACTACGATGTGCCCAGTGGCATGTGGGCAGATGAATATGAACCATCGGCATCTGGAGCAGCTTCAGCTCCAGTCTCGGTGCCAGTGCCCCTTGGCTACTCGGAGCGGGATCTTCAGGAATTGGATGAATATGCGCCAGAGCGGCGATGTAAGTTAACCAACTATTTAACAATTCTTTTGGGTTACATCATTCGCCTCCACTTCAGTGAGCAGCTCCAGTGCCCGGAACAAGGCCTATGACAACCTGCAGAATCTACTCAATGCTGAAGCCTACTTGGAGAGCATTCCCCTGTCTGTGCCTCTCACCTATGCCAATCGCAACTATAATCTAGATGAACGCAACAAGCGAGGCATCTACTACAACATGGAGAATGGCCTGGCCAACGAGAATATTAACTTGAACAAATATCGCCGCTACGGAGATATGCGGTAAGTGTTCAATCCAAAAAAAAATTTAATTATTTTTTTGATTATTTAATATTTTAAATAAAGCTGATTATAGATTGCTTCAAGTGCAGGAATTCGTTAATTTTAAAATGAAGAAAACTTTTGGGAATTTTCAGCGATTTAGCAGATTTCAATTGAGTAATAATAAAATAAAGTTTAGAAATAATTCAAGTTATAGAAGGGATTAACGCAATTAATAAAACAACATTGTTTCGAACTATGAAAACAAAAAATGAACTTAGAAGTTGAAAGCTATGCTTGCCTCTTTTCGCTTTATCCAGTTACAATTCACAACTGGTTTTAGTGTTGAACAAGTGTCATGGCCTTACAATGCTAAAGAGGTTACAGAGAACTACCAAGTTCTTGAAATAGCGCTATAAAGAAAACCTGCTCAACCCAAAAATTACCTCGACTCTGCCCATTCGAAGGATTGAAATAAATAGGTTGCTAAAGTAAATGTCAGTTATCTTTAGTTTCGAGATACTTATCGTGAACCGCATTGTCCTAATTCATAAACTTGATGACTGAGAAAAATGTTAGTAGCTAGTAAAGACATGTAGTCCATTTCAAGACCAATTCAGAGGTCCGGTGCAAAGTCGAACCATCGACAAAGTATTAAACTTTTGACTCTATGCAGGAATCGTAGAAGAAACTGTAGCCTGAAACTAAAAAGGATTGAAACTCATTGTTTTAAATTCAATGTGAATCCAAATTGATTAGTCTGATTGAGTTATTGTCAGCAAATTCTTGTACAACGTCGTTATGGAATCGATCTTCAAACCATTTTCCTATAACGTATAATCCAATCAAACTGCTCATTTAAGGTTGATTGACTTTAAGGAGCTTAGACTATAGAATGACAAATTTTTTAAATAATTCCACAAAGGGCAAACCTTTTTGAAAATTGATCTCAGCTAAAATCGACTTACTGAATCGTGTAAGCTTGATTTTTAGGGCGTGTTAAAAAAGAAGCTGTTCTAGTAAGGGTAAAAAGAGGTTTATGTTTCTGGTGACTTCCCAAAAACTTCAATATAAGTTTGATGTATTATTAATGTCTCCATTTTGATTATTGTTTAAGCCTAAAGCGGGACACCACCAAGCTCAATCCTGCCGATATGTTGGCATTGGTGGCTCTGGTCGAGGCTGGTGAACGTGCTCGTAAGGAGAGCGAAGTAGAGAGTGCACCTGTATCTGCCCCCTTGATGAATAACGAAGACGTTGAATATTTGCCACCTGGCAGTTGGCTAGACAGTCCTGTCTCAGTTCAAGCGCAGCCCTCTCTGGTGGAATACTATGGCATGCCAGTGGAGCCCCAACTAATGAAATACGATTATATACCTCGTCAACACAAATATGGATCGATCAATGGCCGTAAGTGAAGTAACACGAAATATATTGACAGAGAGACTTAATATGACTCCGTCTCTTATGTTTCCATCAGGTTTCGGATCGTCCAAGCGCTTTATGGTGGCCAAGAAGAAGCGTTCTGTTAGCCAGAGTCAGTTTATGAACGAACCTGTGGCCGAACGTGGACCCAGCTATAAGGGCGAGAAGTATTTCTAAATATTTTCCAATATCTTTGTTTTAATGATGCAATTATTGAAATCAAAGGCAGAAGACAGAAATATAGTGAGAGAGAGACAGAGCAAGTCATATTTGAACGTCAAAAATCTTGTGCAATTTTTGTGTAGAATTTCAATTTTAATACAAACAATTTAAAACAAAACCATTAAATTATTGTTATACATATATTACTAACTACAAAATATTGTATGTCAAAAATGAAAGCATAATCAAATCAATGTTTTTGAAACACTGACACAGGGTTTTACGATTTTGTCCAATGGATTCCTATATAGCCGAAACCGAAACCAAAACCAAAGCCAAAACCTTACCTAACCTAAACTAAAATAATCTAACTTATCGATGTCTATGTATGGCAACTAAGTGTACAATTAAACTACAGTATCTATATAGATATACATATATACTTATCAAACTAGAGGCTTCCGAGGTAGTACAAAAGAAAGAAAGTGAAAGCAAATTACAGAGAAGAATGAACAATCGATAAATGCAATTACAACCGAGCTCCCAGATTATATCTGCTGATTTGCTTTAATATTTAAATCTATAAATATCATAATATATATATATATATACATATATTTTCTATGAGACGCCATCAAACTCGAACTTACACTGTGCTACAAACTGTATTTCCTTCCTCCAAAAACCAGAACACACGATCGCCGACTTGAGGACAAGATGTCGATAAAACAAATGTATGACAATGATGTCTATTTTAAATATTATGTATATCCGCAACCTTAATATAAATATAAATTAAAAACAAATAAATAATATACATACATACATATACATATACATATATATATATATATATATAGATATACACACAGATAAACCTATTTGTCAAAACGATTAAGTGGCTCAGTGCATAAATATTTTAAATATTTAAATGCCCAAAAGGAAAACGGAAAGGAGGCGACATATAAATTTATTTGATGAAACAAAATTGTCTGACTGTTTTTTGCAACAAAAAAAAAACCAAACAAAAAACTTAATATACATATATATATATACAAACATACATATATGTAAAGACATGATATATATATATAACTAAATACACTCAAATAATTATTAAAGAAAATCATTTTCTCTCTTATGCAATTTGTTCAGACATTTTGCCATTAATTTTGTCACTATTTAAGTTGATTTATGTGAGCTTAATTTTAATAGATTAATTTACAACAAAAACTTAACTGATTTATGACTAAATAAAATATATTTTTGGTTTGAAAATGTACTTTAAAAATCCATTAAAACCCAAGACAAGGCCAACAAAGTGGGACATTTCTTACCCTTCTCCCATTGGAAGCACAATGAACTCTAGAAATTTGGAATATCTTGTAATAGACATGGCCATAGATGGGTAGCAATTGATCAAATTCTATTACCATGGAGAATCATCATGTGTCACCAATCACCGACCAATGTCGCAGTTTCTCTTCTCTGTTGTCAACGTCAATCCAATCCAAGAAACAACACCAACAACAACGACTCTGAAAAATTGGAAGGCAATTCAATGAAGGCCAATTAACAACTAAGAGAATTAATATCGTCTATATATACATATGTATGTGGTATAGAATTCTTTTTTATTAAAGTGTGTGCAAAAATTGAATAAAAACCAATTAAATAACTATAAAGAGAAACGCACACGCGTGGTCAAACAAAAATTGAGACAGTTTCATCATTCAGTTATCATGGCGACCATAGACGATATAGAAGACTTAACCTTTTTTTTAAGTTTTGCTTCAGTTTCTTCTGTCACCCTCCTACCATCCTCCTGTGACCCCCCATCCACAGGCACTGATGTGAGGGATGGCAAACAAAACCTAACCAGGTAAATATGTACAATGTCGCATTGCGAGATAATACTAATAGGAATACTTGGAACAAGGTATATTTTGTCTAAATCATTCATTGAATACCCTGGAAATAATCGCAAAGTAGAATGTTTACCACAGATAAAGAATGAGTTCAGAAGAACCTTCTCAATACCCTAACAATTTATAGAAATCCATGTGGGTAATGTTTCCATCACTTTTCATTAAAAGACCCTACATTATGGATCAAAGTAGAGACTTCTTCCAGAAAAGTTTTCCTTTAAACAACACACAAAACTTGAGAATTATAGTATTAATATGCCTAGTCTAGACAATGTTTTGATTACCTTGTTTTGAAATTCAAGAACGTGTTGAAAACCGTCTCGATTAAGTAAACAAAATAGAAAGTGATCATGACAAAATAAAAGTCGAATAAACAATAGAAATTCAAAAGGTCAACGACTTTTGTTGGGGGTACATTTTCAACGTAGCGTCCTTTAGTGCGCAAGAATCATTAGGTTTCCTTTAACAATTAACGAAAACTATTAAATAAACTGTGAAAATCACTAAGAGGAATTAGTCGCCATCTATGTATATACCGAAGGATTTGGTAAATTTCTGGAATTATATATCTTTAATAAGTAAGCAAAATTACTTTCTTTTGTTTAACTGCAAAGTGCTTATAGTTAAATAGTTACAACATATCATTTTAGTGAAAGAAGTCAGGAACTTACCGAAACCTATATGAATTTTACTATCAAGACCGTAAAGACTGCATTAATATTTGATAATTATTCCAAATAATGACATTTCGGGTCTTGTATAAACCATCCAAACTCCTCTTTCGTATTCGTCCATGATTGTAAATGATATTCAAACAATTTCGAATACCTTTAAAAGTAGCTGAATGAAAAGTACGTTACATCAGTACAATTCTTAACGTTCACATAATGAGAAGATACATAGAAGGAAGCATTCCGACCAAATAAAGTATATATACTATTGACTCTTACGATGAGACAAATTCATGTGTCCGCCCGTCTGAATCAACGCAAACTTCTCCTTGACCGTAATTTTATATGTGGGATTCTATATAGTGTAGAGATTATCTCGAATTAAGTCATATCAGTTATATAACTCTCATGGAAACGACTCAGTCATTACATCTAAATTGCATGTTTATATTATGTCGAAGGAAGAATCGTTCAAAATAATGTTGATAGGTACATAATTATATTACGAAAACAATAATCTATAATTCTATAATACATACAATTAGCATATGGTGTGCTAATTGATTTTGTAGGCCAATCTTTGCCCGAAATTCGATTTTTTAGATAAAATTAGTAACAGGCTTAACAAATTTGACTAAAATATATTTTAAAGTAAAGTGTAACAAATGTATCCGCAAGTATTACGAACTTTTGCTGTTACATGAAAAGTATATACCCCATTTGGCCATTTGGCCATATGGAAGCAGGCGATAAAAGCAGAATAAATAAATATAAAAAGGTATACTCGTAGCGGCAAACCGGCAGAACAAAAGGGGGGCATTAATTTGTATTGTATATTTGTTTGTATCTATAGAGAGTATGTTTTGCACAGGCCACTGCAAAAGGCACTAGAGCTTAAAGCCGGTCAAATTGTGAATATATACATATACATATGTACATACATATATGTATTTGCATTTCCCTTTTTCATTTATCACTACGAATACATCGACCGAAACTCATCCAAAAGGGCAACTCAAGTCTTGAATGAGAAGATCCCATTGAATATTCTTTGCAAAAAGTGATCACAAACGCTCCACACGATATCACACCTTTTGTCATGAGACTTATTTTCACCCATTTCAAGCAGATCATAGTACGTTAATTAGTTTTACCTATTAGTGCTCAATTAATGAATAATACAATGGATTACTAAAATGTGTATAAACACCTTCAAACTGATTGAAAATTCATTGGAGAGAGATAAAACACTAGTAACTTGACTGAGACAGTTGATGGCTTCGATAGACCTATTCGGTTTGTTTCGGTTACCATATTTATACT
Source organism: Drosophila tropicalis (assembly GCF_018151085.1). Taxonomy (NCBI): domain Eukaryota; kingdom Metazoa; phylum Arthropoda; class Insecta; order Diptera; family Drosophilidae; genus Drosophila; species Drosophila tropicalis. The sequence continues at coordinate 243,985 of NW_027172851.1, read as the reverse complement.
AATTTTATGCACGCGTTTTGAATGTTTAATAATCCACAAAATATACAAACTTATGTACCCACAGATGTAGGTATAACCACATATTTGGATATTGGCAGGAATGTTGTGTAAGGCTTCGTAATCACAAATTTGTCTATTATATGCACATAGAAAGTGAGTGAATGTACGTACCATGACTAACAATGAGGAAAATTTGAATATATATGAATATAAACTTACTATTTCAAGGTGATTCGATCTTGAAAATGAGAATACAAGGTACTTGGATCTTTATCTTTAAAAGTTTTTATTAAAAATATGGGTCCAGTCAGAGATCATTGAATTCAGGCAAACGTTCAGATGCTATTGATGCTATTGATGAGAAAGATCTGCCAGATTTGACCAACTCACTGGGTGCAGGGTATAGAAAATGTGATCCAAATAATTTGTTGTTCTATTGACTGGACAAAAAATTTGTTTTATATTGTTTTGTCTGCCTAAATTTAAAAAATTTATGCATTAAAATGGAAAATCAAAAAATTCTTCCACTTTATAACGAATCGAATTGTAACTTTAGTTAGTTTGTATCAAGATCATTCCAATTCGATAAAAAATTTTTTTTACATAGTTGGATATTCCAATTGGCTTTCAATCTTATATCCACAACTAATCGCCATCTTTATGTCATTTAAGTTCATAAAATCAAAGAGGCAAAGAAAATTAACTTTATCTGAGGTCCTTGATCATTAAATATGTATTGCTATATTCTAACGTCTCTATCTGTGTCTCAATATTACGGACTTTCCAAATTTTTTAAAATACTTGTTTCCAAACTGTTTTTGTCTCTTTTATGGGTAATACTAACTAAGTCTTCATAGAAACGCATGTCTTTCCGTCATGATTAGCCTCAGGATCCTTTGCCCGATTGACTGGAAAAAAAGAGTGAGTTGAGTTAAAAAAGGTCTGGAGAGGTTACTAGATATCCCGGGCGGCTTACATGTTTTTGCGGTTTTAGATATGTAAAAAGAAAAAGGGCAAGATTTGGCAGTTCCAACCCACTGAAAAGGATATAAATATCTGATTTAAAATTTTAAAGGAAGCGTGGCTTATTTTCAACACTTTAGCTTTTCATATTTTCTATAATGAATTTCATTAGTTCAATAAAAATTGTAAAACCAAGCAAGAACACAGCAATTTAGCCAAGACATAAACCAGTTTTGAGGTTTACAGTGTGGCAAAAGGTGTCAAACTGAGGCACAACAGCAAATTAAAAGTCATTTAAAATGTTTTAAAACAGACAAACAAATCCTTGTGGCCTTAGTAAACATTATTAATAGAAATTTTAATTATTTTTTTTAATCAGAATTAGTCGACTATATTGTTTATCTATCTTGGACTCTTGTATCATGAACTCTTCGATGGACTCTCTATTTTTCCAAAAGAAAAAACAACAGCTTTATATGTAATAGCTCCTTTTAGGATCAAAAGGACCAAATGAGTTTAGTTTATAATAACTCGTGATGTTAAATATATTTATGAATTTCGTTTTAATAATTTCAATAGACGCCCCAATGTGCGACGCAATAAAATGAAATTTGTATGAAATATTTTGTGACGTCACGAGCTGAAACGAACCGAAGCCGAAACGAAGAATTTGCCTTTTCACAAGATACAAACACAACAAAATCATATCTACGCGACGACCGACAGGCACGCCGGGTCCCCTGGCCATGTCATGAGAACCAGATCCCAAAAATGAGACCAAACACACACACACACACACACACGCATACGCATACGCACACGCACACGCACAACAAAATGGCTTTGAAAGAGTCCCCAAAAAACACACAAAATGTAAACCAAGAGCATTCCAGCGGGTGGGTTCAGTTGGTCTGCAACCGTCTCAGGCAACGCACGTGTCGCAGTCTCGAAATTCGATTGGAATATTTGGATTTGGTGATTTTCGGTTAAACGTGAAACTCGCGCGCGGTGTTTAAACAACTAAAACAACTGTTTAAAAAACGAATAAGAAGTAGGCAAACTAGACTCCTCTTCTGTTTGCATAAAGAATTCTCAGTCTAGTTCTAACCCAGCAGCTGCAGCTTCAATATGCCAGAGGAAGTGCCCGCAAAGGGCAGTGTATTAGGCAGTAAGTGAATTTGGGTTGGGGGGAAAAGTGGGGGAAAAAATTTCACAAATGCATTCGGCCTGTGCATCAGCAGAGGAAAACGAGTGCAACAAGTGTCTGAATGTGATTCAATTTCTGATGAAAGTTTCCTCCTCCGCCCATACACAATGAGGAAATGTTTTGGAAAACCATAATTTGACCTTAAAACCGGCCGAAAGGTCGTACATATCCGTGAACCGAAGTCTCTGTACCTATATAAATAACCATATATGTATATATGTGTGTGTGTGTGTGTGTATTAAGTGTATTTGTGTGTGTGAGCGAGTATCCTTCTTATTGGAGTTTTTGCGTCTTTTTATAGAACTACGCCTTCTTCCCTGGGCTAATAGAATTTTGTGTTCTTCTTATTCCTGTCAATATTTAAAAATTCCTCCAGTTGGGTATTTCAAGCAAGGTCATTTAAAAGTCAACAATATAAACAATAAGTTTATACAATTTATATGTGTTTTTTTTCTCTCTAAAAGACATCACGTTGCCACATTTCATTTTTGCCATATTATACCTAGGCCAACAAATTTTAACTTATTCAAAAAAATTTGCTGATTTCATAAGTAGTTTGGCATAAACTAACAATTTGCTCGCCTTATTTATGAGACATTCTAGTATTTTTATATTCCCAGAAGATCTATACATATGTATGTTTCTTGGTTTTTTATCAATGAGTTATACATATGTATATAAGTTATTTTTGCAACTCAGATAATGTATAATGTATTCAACAAAATCAAGTGTATGTATATACAACGTTTGCATTCTCATAATCAGAGGCTTATGTAGCTGAAACGACAACTTATAAAGACCCACCCATTCCACCCACACAAAGAACACTCTTGAATATAATACTATCTTGTTAACTTAAATCATAGCATACAATCTGATAAATTACATATAAGGCTTCTTGATATGTAATTACTTCAACTGATTGATTCCATGGAGCAAGGGAATAGGAGAATAAACATATGGGAAGCGAAATAAAATTTGAAATCACAAATAAATGAATCATTTTATGTTGCATTTTGAGTGAACTTTCAATGGCTAAACAATTGAGAGCATCTGGTTTTGATATTTTGAGATTTTAGACACAAAAGAGGTTACTTCAAATGGACATGGCCTAGACATCATTGCTAACAATCGTCAAACTCTGCGAATAGTGGAAGAATTTTGGACTTTGATTATTTTTGGCGTAAATAAGAAATGTCCAGCTTTATTGGCCTTGTCCTTTTTCAAAAGGATCGAATGAGCAGCAGTTACAAACAAAACAATAAAGAGACATCTATGACATCAAAAATAACTAATTTAAACGACAAATTTAGATAGGAAAACTCAAACAATAGAGAACTCTTCAGATGGTCTATATTTTAAGCCTACAAAAGGTACAAAGATCAGGATTAGGTGGACTAGTGAGACTTTCCTCAAAAGCCTCTTGGTCTTCAGGTCCTTTGACCACATTTGATTTCTATGTTACTTTCACTTTCGTTATAAAAATCTATAATATTCCAAGAAAAAATGGTTTTGAAAAACTAATCTTGAAAATGGAATCGCTTAAATTTCTTTCACAACGGATATCTAAGAGTATTCAAACACGTCTAAGGTAGAACTTGTTATAGAATAGGTTCTCGTTTCATTCAGTTACTTATGCATATCAATTCCATATGTCTGATGAGAGACTTTGGAATTCGCAGGCAAGTGCGAAAGTATATTAAATGATTATTATTTTCTTTTCACATCGACACAATCAATAAACATTGGGGTACTATTCCAGGAGCAGCATTTGAAAGCAGTTATTAAGATTTGAAATCTTTTGTCGACACGTTTGAAATCAATTTATGAGGGCGCACAAACACTAATCAAAGAAGCCCAAGATAAGCAACTCCCACTCGAATCGATTGATATACATACATAATAGTAAATATTGAGGCAGACTGATGGAATCATATCAATTAGCCGATATAAATTCATTTGTTAACCGTTAATTTTGGACAGGCATGAAATGGAAATGAAAATTGAAAATAAAGACCCATAAATTATGTGATTTGTTTGTGTCTGTGTGTGTGTGTCTGCCGGGGAGTGGTCATAATTGGGCCTGATTACACCGGGAAAGAAAATGTTGGGGTTGAGTGTCAAAGCGCGTGGAAGACATTCAACACTGACCCATCCCAAATTTCGAGACGACCAAATAATTTTTTATCATCCATTCGTCCACAGAACTCGTGCCGGCTCGCTATGTTTTGGCCCTGCTTGGATCTATTGGCATGGCCATTGTGTATGGCCTGAAGGTGAACCTCAGTGTTGCCATGGTGGCGATGGTGAATCACACGGCAATAAAGGCAGCTAATCTCGATCTAGAGCACGGACACTTGCAATTGAACGTATCGGCATTGGCGCCTACCGAAGACTTGCCCGAGGAGTGTTCGACACCGGGCGCACCCACCAATGTGACAGCTAAAGTTGAAGACGGACCCTTCAGTTGGAGTGAACCCCTGCAGGGCACCCTGTTGAGTTGCTATTTCTGGGGGTATCTGGTCTCTCAGATTCCTCTGGCCCATGTGGCTGAGAATTTCTCAGCTAAATGGGTGATGTTATTCTCTGTCGCCATTAACGTCGTTTGTACCCTGCTAACGCCTGTCTTTACCAAACTTCACTACGGGGGTCTTATTCTGATGCGAGTCCTGGAGGGTGTTGGAGGTGGTGCCTCGTTTCCGGCCATGCATGTCATGATTGCGTCTTGGGCTCCTCCAACCGAACGGATGGTCATGTCGACTATTATCTATGTGGGCACTTCTGCTGGAACCGCCCTGTCTATTCTTCTAGCTGGTCTCCTGTCCGCCAAATGGGGTTGGGAATCGGTATTCTATGTCATGGGTGCCCTCAGTTGTATTTGGATGCTGTTGTGGGTGATTCTTGTACAGGATAATCCCAATAAGCAGCGGTTTATCAGTCCCGAGGAGCGTCAAATGATCACCAGTTCTTTGGGCACTGAGGAAAAGACGGAACATCATCCCGCCGTACCGTGGGGCAAGGTCTTCACATCGGTTCCCTTCTGGGCCATTCTGATTGCTCACACATGCAGCAACTTTGGTTGGTACATGTTCCTCATCGAGATCCCTTTCTACATGAAGCAAGTCCTCAAGTTCAATGTAGCCAGCAATGCGGCACTCAGTGCTCTGCCATATTTCCCCATGATCATTTTCAGTATTTGTCTTGGCAAGCTCCTGGACACACTACAAGCCAAGGGTGAGTTAATTCTCCACAGATTTTGTGTGAACTAATGCTGATCAAGTTTTCATTCTGCAGGAAAAATCTCGACAACGTTTGCTCGCAAAACGGCCACCACCATATGCACTATCATTCCTGGCATCTGTCTGCTGGTTCTTTGCTACATCGGTTGTCGTCATTATGAAGCCGTCACGGTGATGTCTGTTGGTATTGTTGCCATGGGCGCCATGTTCTCAGGCTTCCTCTCGAATCACATCGATATTGCACCCAATTTCGCTGGAACTCTGGTGGCTTTAACGAACACAGCAGCCACCTTGCCAGGCATTGTGGTGCCTCTCTTTGTTGGCTTTGTGACCCATGGAAATGTAAGAGCCCTCCTATGGCATCACAAGTGATTTCAACTAATTTGTTCCCTGCTTGTTCCTTTTGTAGCAAAACATTGGAGCCTGGCGCATAATTTTTGGTGTCACCATTGTTCTCTTCGCTCTGGAGTTCCTGGTCTTTGTGTTCTTGGGTTCTGGTAGCGAACAGTCCTGGAATAAGGCCGGCGTCCAAAAGGATCCCGAGGCTAAGGACGAGAAAACTCCACTGAAGGAAACTGCGCCCGTTGCCAAGCCTTAATTACAGGATCCGTCATCGCCGCTACTACCAAAAGCGTAATCGTAATCTCGTTTCCCATGATCAATTTTGCAATCTGCAATTCAAGATGACTTTTGAACAGAGCATGCACCGACTAACGGCCAATTTGACGGACGTACCACCTGGACTGTAAATAAATAATTAACTACCAATTACCAATTATATAGTTTTTAGTTTTTTTGCTATACCACTAAGTACGAGTATCTCTGTACCTCCAAGACAACTCATGCCCGCCTAATGTACTTAACACCCTAGATTTCAAAAGTTATCTACAAATAAAGAGATGTCGTAGTATTCAAAATGGTTTTCGAATTAATTGGTTTTAAATCTACATGCGTATACCGACTTCCACCTTCCTAAATGTATTCGTCGTAAATATTGTGATTAAACAATCTGTGGCTAATTTATCTATTTGGTTACATATGTAGATACATTTGTATATATGTTCGTACCATTGTGGCTATAAATATTTTCATGATAAGGAAACATATTGGAAGTCCATTTTGACAATAAACTGTCAATATCATAAACCAATAACATTTTTAGGGGTAAGTTATATTAATTATATTTATCTACTTACATAAACAATGAGTTTTGCAATTAAAAACCAAATAATATAATTAAAATTTGTTTAATCATCTCAAAAGCATTACCTAATTTTTAAAAGTGATTTTAAACATAATAATGTTCGTCGAATTAAGTTAATAATAAAATGGCTTCTATATGACCACCTAGTATTAACTTAACAGATTTTAAACTTAACCGTCAAAACAACCATAGTTCAAACCACGCGCCAAAAAAAAAACAACAGACTGGCAATGGTGCTGCCATCATTTGCTAACACTGAACTTAGCTTTAGCCGATTTTCCACTGTTCAACACTAAAGTTTCGTGTAGATTAAGTGGTAAATATTTACCATACTTTTAGCGGGAATATAGCTGAAAGTAGCTGCTTCCCGCTAAAAAAAAAAAAGGGTCAGATTATGAGTTAGTGTTACCAGATGCCACTATTCGGATACAGCTGATTCACAAGTAGGTGGGCTTTTCGAAACTTTTCCGTGAACTATTCTCCTACAAAATAAAACACTTTTCAGTTTAGAATATTTCCTGATTTCATACTAGTGCTACTGGAAGTTTTTCTTTTGGGCCCTAATGACTTAAGTAAATATTTACTAAAACAATACTTTATCATAAATGGCACATTTTGTTTGGTTCAATTTTGAAAATGAAAAATGGGCAAAAGTTAACAGTGGGTTGTGGACAAATCTGGCTATATTTACGTTCATGTTAGTTTCTATAACATTTCAGGTCGGGTGGCATCGCCAACATTTGAGACCTGTCACATTGGCACCTCATGCTGTTTTAGTGCAGTTCACTCAAGAAAATTATTCAGTCCATTCAGGAACCTTGAGGCGTATGAGACTCAAATTTACATTTTCCTTTTTTATTATTTTCAAAATATTTTAATTTCCGAAGAATCTCAAATTAAAATGATGCCTCTTAGGGAGTTTGTAATTGCATTATTCCATGGGTCCTATACGGTAGTCCAGGACCGTAACAGGGCTTCACATCTGTCGAATATTGGCTTAGGTTTACCATATGGGAGCCATTTTTAAAGTCCTGCACAGCTCCATCTGATAATGTGGCGTTTTGTTGGCAATTACGATGGTATTTTAATAGACTATTTTGAATCCATTATTAGCTATAGGAGACGCTATGAGATTGAAATAAGAGTGTTTTGAATTGATCTCGGAGTGTATTTATCCTGGTCTGTAGTATAAAGTGAAAATATACACTTCATTTAATTTTAAGAATTTTGGAATTCATTAACGTCGTTTTATATATTTTGGTATCAGTTTTATCAATCTGCTAGACATAAATAGTTCATCAAGCTGAAGCACTTTTTTTAAATGCCTTTTTCAATGCAATGGTAGTATGAAGACTTTGTCTTTATCAAGTGCTTTTCTTACAACGAACCCATTTTCGATTGGCATCATATAAGCCATTTACATTGTTGTAGTAACACTACGATTTTCCGTGTCATTGGATCCATCCCGGCAAAAATCATTAAGTTCACTCTGACAAATTAGTATTAGAATATTCTCTTCGTGTTCTACATCATTGCTGCTAGTGGAATCCGAACCTATTCTTTTGGTTTCGAATTCTTATGTTGAATTGCTTTCTTTTGGGGCATCTTTCATCTGTATGTTTAAGTGCTTTGGGATACCTATTAAGACATCTTTCATCTGTAAGATCCCAAGCTGTAGAAGGATAACTTGTTCAATTTTTGCATTGTAGTTCGGAACAGTTTTTGTGACTGCTTGAATTTTCGTTACTTCTATAAGAATTAGTCTTCAGACGACTCGGATTTCTCAACTCCTTTGGTTCCAAAGTTGTATTTTTGTGCAGACTTAAACGAGTTGTATTCTTACTTGGACTTGCTGGTTTTGTCCTCTTTCAGATATAGAGGACTTTTTTTTACCAATGCATGTGCAGGGCAGAATATTTTTCCAATGGGTCAAAATTTATTGTATATGAAATATTTATATTTGTTGGACTATGAAATCTGTAAATTCGTGCATAGTTAAAGGTGTGTTATTTCTGCTGGAATCACCGCGTTGATGAAAATTTTGCATAATAGTTTTGCAGTCTTTGATTACATTCTCTTTTTCAGAGGATGAAAATTGGATTAGTTTGTATGCGGGTGGAAAAAGAAACAAGGCTAGGTTATGGTATTTTCATAAATTTGGAACTATTGTAGATAATATTAGAATGTGTAAAGCAGATTTAAATGACTAAATTATGTGAATATTAGAACAATCGGACTAACAATCTATTAATATTTTGGAGAGTGAGGTGAATGGTTGGACTTGCTTCCAGTTTTTTTGAAGTTTGTTCAAAAGCTTCCAAAACTCGGACGATGGAACCTAAGTGGTTGATGTTGATGCCTTCAACTCTACGTTTCTGATTTCTGTCCTTTAGAATCGTTTTAACTTCATTCCAATTAGTTTCAACTGACTTTAAAAGGCATTATACTGTATTCCATCGATTTGGGCAAAAACTTTTTCAAGAATATCCTAACGAGAGCTTTATTCTAGACTTTTTGAAATATTTGAGAACCTTGGCATTAGTAGAGACGATGTGACCCATCTTATGCTTTAATAAGTTAATTTTATGAATATTTTATATTCCAAAATGCCATTTCAAAACAATTAAGCCGTTTTATACCCTTGCAAAAAGGGTATATTAATTTTGGTCAGAAGTGTGCAACGCATAGAAGGAAGCATTTCCGACCATATACATATATATATTCTTGATCAGCACGACGAGACGAGTTCAAATAGCCATGTCCGTACGTCCGTTTGGATCAACGCAAACTCCTCCTAGACCGTAAGAGCTACAGAGCTGAAATTTTTCACCTAGGCTTGTATATACTGCAGGCGTTGTATATCTCGGATTCAGCCGGATCGGACCACTATATCATATAGCTCCCATACAAACCCCAAAGTCACGAACAGTGACTTTTCTCAATAACTTCGTTATTTTCTATTCTATTCTACTTGATATTACAGAGTTTATTACGCTTATAAACGACTGTGCCAAATTTGATCAAGATTGGGTGATTATATCTTATGGCACCCTTAAGATTACGGCGAAAAACGGTGACTCTGATCAAGAATATATATACTTTGTATGGTCGGAAATGCTTTCTTATATGCGTTGCACACTTCTGACCAAAATTAATATTCCCTTTTTGCATGGGTATGAAAATATATGTATACATAATATAAACAAAAGCAAAGCTAAGTAAATTATTAAACGATCTGTTTGTCTGTCGATATTTTTGATCTTGTCCAATAAGTACATACGGATTCAACCCTTAATAGACAGGATTGTGCCAGGAGTTGCCCTTCCCTGCATGGACCACCTCATGGATCATAAGACCAACTCTGTATAATTTTGTTCCTTCGGATTTCAAGTAGGCGGATGACTAGAGGGAAAAACAATTTTAAAACCGAAAAAAAAACCAAACATCATCCAAGTAGGCTGGTTTATGACCAAAAAGTGTACCCAAGGCATGCCAGAAAAAAATTAATTCATAGTCAAGCAGGGAAAAATCAGCAAAAGACAAACTAAAATATATATTTTCTAAAATGTTTAACCTTTTGTCAATTTTTCGAAGCGCTGTGGAGCCAGAACCAAAACCGCGGTTGGAGTCCTTTATTAAAAAAGCTGAGGATATCCTGAAGAAATGCTGGTTAGTAGCACACTTTGATGGCGAGACGACTCGGTACGTATTCGGATACATATTCGTAACCGGATTCGTATTTGCCTGGATCGTCTTTGAGATATATAAGCAGTGGGTAAGTGCAAAGAGAGAGAGAGAGAGACAGAGAGGGATGACACAAATTTGTTATTTGTTGCAGACAGGGAAGCAAATCAACAAAAGGAGCTTCTGGTTCCAGATGAACCGTATGTCCGTAGTGGGACTTGACCAGAACCAGGATGCCGTATCGGCCGGAAATCAACGCACGATTTCTGCCCAGACTTCAGTCTCATTGAAGGAGAAGCACTTTTCAATGTGCGTCCACAACGATGCTCCACAGTCGGAGGAGCAGCTGGACGACACCAAATGGGAGACTGTCGGATCCCACAATCAAGCCGACCTATACTAAAATGAAGACTGATTTTGATTTCTTTGATGCGAAGGGCAAGTCGAGCAACTCCAAGGACGATCAGAACTCGCGTATTCCAGTCAAAATATAATTGACGAAGAAGATCAAACGTTTCTATTAAGAATTTAACGGAAGCCATCATCATCATTATTTTTCTTTTCTTTTGAAATTATGTAATGTAAATTATGTATGTAATTGTGTAATTTTCATTTTACTACCCCACACATTTGGAATCCATTCAAAATTATTAATCACACTTGAGCAATGTAAAAAAATCGCTAAAAAAAAAATTCAACCTGAAACTAACTTGACTAACTTCAGATTTGGGTCGGAAGGGGAGAGAAAGACTGTGTCTACGATGGTAAGGAGTTTGATTTACTCCGAGATGACTCGAAAGATGCTCACTTCTAAGGGTTAATATAAACAAAGGCAAAGCTAAGTAAATTATTAATCGATGTGTTAGTCTGTCGATATTTTTATACCCTTGCAAAAAGGGTATATTAATTTTGGTCAGAAGTGTGCAACGCTAGATCAGCACGACGAGACGAGTATATTTCATATTTAATAAATTTTGACATTTTGTTTACAATGCAACTTTGGAACCAAAGGAGTTGAGAACTTCGAATTATCCTAAGACTGATTGTTACAGAAGTAACGAAAATTCAAGCAGTCACAAAAACTGTTCCGAACTACAATGCAAAAATTGAACAGGTTATCCTTCTACAGCTTGGGATCTTACAGATGAAAGATGTCTTAATAGGTATCCCAAAGCACTTAAACTTACAGATGAAAGATGCCCCAAAAGAAAGCAATTCAACATAAGAATTCGAAACCAAAAGAATAGAACTTTGAGTCATCGGGGTTCGGATTCCACTAGCAGCAATGATGTAGAACACGAAGAGAATATTCTAATACTAATTTGTCAGAGTGAACTTAATGATTTTTGCCGGGATGGATCCAATGACACGGAAAATCGTAGTGTTACTACAACAATGTAAATGGCTTATATGATGCCAATCGAAAATGGGTTCGTTGTAAGAAAAGCACTTGATAAAGACAAAGTCTTCATACTACCATTGCATTGAAAAAGGCATTTAAAAAAGTGCTTCAGCTTGATGAACTATTTATGTCTAGCAGATTGATAAAACTGATACCAAAATATATAAAACGACGTTAATGAATTCCAAAATTCTTAAAATTAAATGAAGTGTATATTTTCACTTTATACTACAGACCAGGATAAATACACTCCGAGATCAATTCAAAACACTCTTATTTCAATCTCATAGCGTCTCCTATAGCTAATAATGGATTCAAAATAGTCTATTAAAATACCATCGTAATTGCCAACAAAACGCCACATTATCAGATGGAGCTGTGCAGGACTTTAAAAATGGCTCCCATATGGTAAACCTAAGCCAATATTCGACAGATGTGAAGCCCTGTTACGGTCCTGGACTACCGTATAGGACCCATGGAATAATGCAATTACAAACTCCCTAAGAGGCATCATTTTAATTTGAGATTCTTCGGAAATTAAAATATTTTGAAAATAATAAAAAAGGAAAATGTAAATTTGAGTCTCATACGCCTCAAGGTTCCTGAATGGACTGAATAATTTTCTTGAGTGAACTGCACTAAAACAGCATGAGGTGCCAATGTGACAGGTCTCAAATGTTGGCGATGCCACCCGACCTGAAATGTTATAGAAACTAACATGAACGTAAATATAGCCAGATTTGTCCACAACCCACTGTTAACTTTTGCCCATTTTTCATTTTCAAAATTGAACCAAACAAAATGTGCCATTTATGATAAAGTATTGTTTTAGTAAATATTTACTTAAGTCATTAGGGCCCAAAAGAAAAACTTCCAGTAGCACTAGTATGAAATCAGGAAATATTCTAAACTGAAAAGTGTTTTATTTTGTAGGAGAATAGTTCACGGAAAAGTTTCGAAAAGCCCACCTACTTGTGAATCAGCTGTATCCGAATAGTGGCATCTGGTAACACTAACTCATAATCTGACCCTTTTTTTTTTTAGCGGGAAGCAGCTACTTTCAGCTATATTCCCGCTAAAAGTATGGTAAATATTTACCACTTAATCTACACGAAACTTTAGTGTTGAACAGTGGAAAATCGGCTAAAGCTAAGTTCAGTGTTAGCAAATGATGGCAGCACCATTGCCAGTCTGTTGTTTTTTTTTTTGGCGCGTGGTTTGAACTATGGTTGTTTTGACGGTTAAGTTTAAAATCTGTTAAGTTAATACTAGGTGGTCATATAGAAGCCATTTTATTATTAACTTAATTCGACGAACAAATTAATATTATGTTTAAAATCACTTTTAAAAATTAGGTAATGCTTTTGAGATGATTAAACAAATTTTAATTATATTATTTGGTTTTTAATTGCAAAACTCATTGTTTATGTAAGTAGATAAATATAATTAATATAACTTACCCCTAAAAATGTTATTGGTTTATGATATTGACAGTTTATTGTCAAAATGGACTTCCAATATGTTTCCTTATCATGAAAATATTTATAGCCACAATGGTACGAACATATATACAAATGTATCTACATATGTAACCAAATAGATAAATTAGCCACAGATTGTTTAATCACAATATTTACGACGAATACATTTAGGAAGGTGGAAGTCGGTATACGCATGTAGATTTAAAACCAATTAATTCGAAAACCATTTTGAATACTACGACATCTCTTTATTTGTAGATAACTTTTGAAATCTAGGGTGTTAAGTACATTAGGCGGGCATGAGTTGTCTTGGAGGTACAGAGATACTCGTACTTAGTGGTATAGCAAAAAAACTAAAAACTATATAATTGGTAATTGGTAGTTAATTATTTATTTACAGTCCAGGTGGTACGTCCGTCAAATTGGCCGTTAGTCGGTGCATGCTCTGTTCAAAAGTCATCTTGAATTGCAGATTGCAAAATTGATCATGGGAAACGAGATTACGATTACGCTTTTGGTAGTAGCGGCGATGACGGATCCTGTAATTAAGGCTTGGCAACGGGCGCAGTTTCCTTCAGTGGAGTTTTCTCGTCCTTAGCCTCGGGATCCTTTTGGACGCCGGCCTTATTCCAGGACTGTTCGCTACCAGAACCCAAGAACACAAAGACCAGGAACTCCAGAGCGAAGAGAACAATGGTGACACCAAAAATTATGCGCCAGGCTCCAATGTTTTGCTACAAAAGGAACAAGCAGGGAACAAATTAGTTGAAATCACTTGTGATGCCATAGGAGGGCTCTTACATTTCCATGGGTCACAAAGCCAACAAAGAGAGGCACCACAATGCCTGGCAAGGTGGCTGCTGTGTTCGTTAAAGCCACCAGAGTTCCAGCGAAATTGGGTGCAATATCGATGTGATTCGAGAGGAAGCCTGAGAACATGGCGCCCATGGCAACAATACCAACAGACATCACCGTGACGGCTTCATAATGACGACAACCGATGTAGCAAAGAACCAGCAGACAGATGCCAGGAATGATAGTGCATATGGTGGTGGCCGTTTTGCGAGCAAACGTTGTCGAGATTTTTCCTGCAGAATGAAAACTTGATCAGCATTAGTTCACACAAAATCTGTGGAGAATTAACTCACCCTTGGCTTGTAGTGTGTCCAGGAGCTTGCCAAGACAAATACTGAAAATGATCATGGGGAAATATGGCAGAGCACTGAGTGCCGCATTGCTGGCTACATTGAACTTGAGGACTTGCTTCATGTAGAAAGGGATCTCGATGAGGAACATGTACCAACCAAAGTTGCTGCATGTGTGAGCAATCAGAATGGCCCAGAAGGGAACCGATGTGAAGACCTTGCCCCACGGTACGGCGGGATGATGTTCCGTCTTTTCCTCAGTGCCCAAAGAACTGGTGATCATTTGACGCTCCTCGGGACTGATAAACCGCTGCTTATTGGGATTATCCTGTACAAGAATCACCCACAACAGCATCCAAATACAACTGAGGGCACCCATGACATAGAATACCGATTCCCAACCCCATTCGGCGGACAGGAGACCAGCTAGAAGAATAGACAGGGCGGTTCCAGCAGAAGTGCCCACATAGATAATAGTCGACATGACCATCCGTTCGGTTGGAGGAGCCCAAGACGCAATCATGACATGCATGGCCGGAAACGAGGCACCACCTCCAACACCCTCCAGGACTCGCATCAGAATAAGACCCCCGTAGTGAAGTTTGGTAAAGACAGGCGTTAGCAGGGTACAAACGACGTTAATGGCGACAGAGAATAACATCACCCATTTAGCTGAGAAATTCTCAGCCACATGGGCCAGAGGAATCTGAGAGACCATATACCCCCAGAAATAGCAACTCAACAGGGTGCCCTGCAGGGGTTCACTCCAACTGAAGGGTCCGTCTTGAACTTTAGCTGTCACATTGGTGGGTCCACCCGGTGGCAAACACTCCTCGGGCAAGTCTTCGGTAGGCGCCAATGTCGATACGTTCAATTGCAAGTGTCCGTGCTCCAGATCGAGATTAGCTGCCTTTATTGCCGTGTGATTCACCATCGCCACCATGGCAACACTGAGGTTCACCTTCAGGCCATACACAATGGCCATGCCAATAGATCCAAGCAGGGCCAAAACGTAGCGAGCCGGCGCAAGTTCTGTGGACGAATGGATGATAAAAAATTATTTGGTTGTCTCGAAATTTGGGATGGGTCAGTGTTGAATGTCTTCCACGCGCTTTGACACTCATCCCCAACATTTTCTTTCCCGGTCTAATCAGGCCCAATTATGACCACTCCCCGGCACACACATACACACACACACAAACAAATCAATCTTTATTTTCAATTTTCATTTCCTTTCCCTTTCATTCTTGTCCAAAATTAACGGGTAACAAATGAATTATATCGGCTAATTGTTATGATTCCATCAGCCTGCCTCAATATTTACAATTATGTATATCAATCGATTCGAGTGGGAGTTGCTTATCTTGGGCTTCTTTGATTAGTGTTTGTACGCCCTCATAAATTGATTTCAAACGTGTCGACAAAAGATTTCAAATCCTAATAACTGCTTAATAAATGCTGCTCCTGGAATAGTACCCCAATTTTTATTAATTGTGCCGATGTGAAAAGAAAATAATAATCATTTAATATACTTTCGCACTTGCTTGCGAATTCCAAAGTCTCTCATCAGACATATGAAATTGATATGCATAAGTAACTGAATGAAACGTGAACCTATTCCATAACGAGTTCTACCTCAGACGTGTTTGAATACTATTGAAGCCCGCCTATTTGTGAACCAGCTGTATCCGAATTTTGGCATCTGGCAACACTAACTCTAAATTTTACCGCTTTTTTAAGCGGGAAGCAGCTACTTTCAGCTATAGTCCCGCTAAAAGTATAAATATTTTTTTATTAATTATATAAAAACCAAACAATAAATCGGCAAAGCGCTCCCATGGTCATGCTTGTAGAATTTTTCTCTTTCATTTGATATCAAATTTATGTACTAAAGCTCGTTTTGGTCCCTAATAGCTTAAGTAAATATTTACTAAACTATTGGCTCCGGCCGCTACTGAGTGTCATAATAAGGTGGTCATGAAATCTTAATTTGTTGTTGAAAAATGCTGAAAGTACGGAAAATATGCTGGATACCGTGCAGGTGGAAAAGCGGAAAGAAGCGCTGGAATGTCCTTCAGTACAAGAAGACCAACTGCGACCGGGCCCTAGATAGTTTTGATGACTTCTATGGTTCTGTTTACGGGGGCAGGTGGAAGAATATGAGAGCGGCTCTTTTGACGGAGCACAAGTATATTGCCATGGTGAACAATTTCGGGGACACGGAGCAGACATGCAGCATGCTGGAAATGGATGGGGCTATAAATATCAAGTCACTTATCCATTTGGCTCAGGAACGAGAGTCGCAGGTCCAGGTGCAAGGAGATGGGCCGGTAGCAAACAGTACTGAAATGGATGACAAATTGGATGCTTTGTTGCGAAAGCAACAGGAAAGAGAAGTCGCTGCCATTTACCCACAAGCTGGAGAAGATGGTGCGGCGGTACAGCTGCCACACAAATTGAATTATGGCAAAGATGAGAAGCGCCTGACAAGGGACGAAAAGGAAGACAACTTGGATTATAACCAAAGTCTCACCAAAGCACTGGAAGAGGACATGCAATTGGAACAGGATCGCTTGGTCGATCCCCAGTTCGGCACTGGAGGTTTGTATGAGTACATGCCGGCTAACAGCATTAAAGGCATGGAGGATTGGGTGGCGGAATCCGAGCACTATAAATACTACCAGACAAGTGTGGATTTTCCTCTGAAAATTGAGCCGGAGACGTCATTCTACTACCCAGAGCACTTGGCACTTTACACCTATGAGATGGGCAATTGTTCCGACTTTAAGTCTCCCAAAAAGTGTCTCACCGGTGTGCTCTCCCACTTCCTTATGGATGGTGGGTCAATTCTACCTCCTCTTTTCCTGCAGGTACAACCTGGCGAACGGGTCCTGGATGCCTGTGCGGCTCCTGGAGGCAAGTCATTGCTCTTGCTGCAGACCCTGCACATAGATCACTTGGTTTGCAATGATGTCCAGGAATCCCGCCTCAAGAAACTCAAGCACGTCATGCAGGAGTACCTGTTTGACTATAAGGAACGTTGGCAAGGCAAGCGCCTAATCTTCAACATGAGCGATGCCCGCAACTTGGACGGTTACGAAAGCTACGACAAAATTTTAGTCGACGTGCCGTGCACCACAGATCGCCATGTGCTCATGCAACAGGACAACAACATATTTAAGCCAACTCGCATTAAAGAGCGACTGCGCATCCCCGAGCTCCAATCGGGCATTCTCGCAAATTGTTTGCGGCTGCTGCGTCCTGGTGGAAGCCTGGTCTACTCCACCTGCTCGCTGTCACCGGTCCAAAATGATGGAGTTGTGCACATGGCTCTGCAAAAGGTCTTTAACGATCACGGGATCACGACTACCGTTAGGGATCTAAGTCAACAAGTCACTCTCTTCGCAGATATATTTAAGTTCGAGCAACCCAAGGGACTAAAGTATGGTCAAATGGTCGTACCATATCTGCCAGCCAATTTCGGCCCAATGTACTTTAGCAAAATTACTAGAAATACTTGAAGTCAATAATTCATTATTATTGTAACATATTTTTTTTATGCTTAATTAATCTTCAACACAAAAAAAAAAAAAAAAAAAAAAAATTAAATTTACAAAGATTTGTTTTTAAGATAGAGCTGCCATAAAGGAGGAATCAGCAAATGGGCCTGCGCCTATACATATTTAATTTTGAAATCGGTTGGAAATTGGCGAAAATACAGTCTTGGGAAAATAGGTGCAAATATATAACTGTGAATTTATAATTCGGTTAATACTTTTCCGATTTTTAAAATGCAAATATTAGTTTTCTTATTAGGTCACCTAAACTAATCTTTAAGTTTGCATTAGGACCATAAAAACATAAAATTGGGTCAAAAATTATTTTACAATATACTAAACTCCGATTTCATATTTAACTTTTTGCAATCGCTTAGATTGAAGTTTTTACCCTTTAGTTACACAAGCTGAAGTTTATATTAGGAATTGTTACGATTGGTTTCTAACAATGATTTACCAAGATACTAAAGCAACAAAAACAATTGACCAAAAATTAGGTGACAGTTTAAAGTAATGTATTTTGTCTTTTTTCCGGTTGGCTTATTGGGAAGTTGTAAAGAGCATTACAAAGGGATAAAGACAGTAAAAAAAAAAAATTATGAACTTCTCGTCGAATGTGACTTTCATGACTACATTTGCTTTTCCGTCTTCTTTCTTTTCTTCCCCTTAAGAGGCAGTGCGGCTGGAGCCTTGAACACGGTACTGAAAGAACAACCGAATTAAAAACTAAAAAAAACTAAGAGAATGATTTCTTGGTACTTACTGGCATGTGGTGCAGATGGGGCTATACTTGCAGAAGACTGATAGGCAGACAGAGCAAACATAGCCAATGTCGATTAACTCGCGATGGCAGAAACAGGAGGCGCGATAATCCACTTTGGGTGGCGGCGGCAAAACCAATTTGTGACGCATCTGGGGGGACGGGAGAAAGACCCAGAGTAAATACTGTAAGAGGCCATCCAGTTGTGTGACTTTTAGGAACTGGCCATTGGTAATATCACAACCCTGCTGTAATAGACTGACAGGATTTTCCAAGGAACAGGTGTCGATGACAATGCCCAGTTTTTGGGCTGTGAAAAAGACATTCATGAATGTCATGTACTGGGATGAGCATTCATTGCTGCCCGTCAGAACGAGAACGCGAGAGTGCATCTTAATCCCCGGTGGTGTATTACGCTGCAACTAAAGAGCAGGAATCAGTCAGTTGTACGCGGAATTAATTCCATCAAATGCAAACTTACTCTCGATATGTAGCAAAGGGCCCGGCCTATACTCCCGGCTAACAAACTCTCACAAGGGGCAGACAGACGAGGAGCATTCATCAATATATTACCCAGTTGCTGTTTGACTGTCTTCTCCACCTGGCTAAATACCTCATACTGTCCGTCAATCTGACGTACTTCAACCTGACGTCCTGGCAGTGGATACAGGAAATTCCTATGCACAAGAAACCAAATAAATTATAGGCGCATTTGAAGCAATTTAGAGTTAAACGTACGATGCGTGATGTGAGCAGGATATGACTGCCAATTTATTTTGAGCCTTTTGCATCAGATGAGCATTGCCGAAGGCTATCATAGCCTCCAGGATTTGGGTGAGGTTCTGTGGGTTTTGACGCACTATGCGCTGAGATGGATTCGTATCCAACACAATGACCAGCAAGTCAATGCTTGATTCCGACTCCTTAACCTCCTTCGTGCTTGTACCTATGTCGGCAGCCGCATCCATCTCGTTCAAACCTCTCTCGGTCAAATTTAAAATGGAAAAGAAATAAAATTAAAAAAAAACCAGCCGGCTTAGATTTGTTTATCGGTGCGAAATGTCGATATGTTATCGGTTATCGGTACAAGATGTCGTTTTGTTATCGATACCACATCGATAGCATTTGTTCCGTCTTTGGTAACACTATTTCTTTGTGGGGGCGTTTCACAATTGAAATCTGTTTTTTTTTTGTTGTTGCGAAAAGGATAAAACGGCCTGGACATGCTCGTTCTGGTACTCGGTGATCTACATATACCGCACCGCTGCAGCAGCCTCCCTGCGAAATTCAAAAAGCTCCTCGTTCCGGGCCGTATCCATCATATTCTGGCCACCGGAAATATCTGCACCAAGGAATCCTATGACTATCTCAAATCGCTGGCCAACGATGTGCACATAGTGCGTGGCGATTTCGATGAGAATCTCAGCTATCCGGAGCAGAAAGTGGTAACAGTTGGACAATTCCGAATCGGTCTCTGTCATGGCCATCAGGTGGTGCCTCGCGGAGACCCGGAGGCGTTATCACTAATACAGCGGCAATTGGATGTGGATATCCTAATAACCGGCCACACGTACAAATTCGAGGCGTATGAGCATGGCAACAAATTCTACATTAATCCCGGTTCGGCAACGGGAGCATTCAATCCGCTGGATACAAATGTGGTGCCTTCGTTCGTATTGATGGACATACAGAGCACGACGGTGGTGACATATGTGTACCAGTTGATTGGCGATGAGGTCAAAGTTGAACGCATCGAGTACAAGAAGATCTAACTGAGTATTAATACGCCATTCCCCGCACCCGCAACCCCTCAAAACTGATCTTGGCTTTATAATGAAAATATAATTGTATGTAGAAAATAATAATAATAATAAAAACGTTTCCTTTTTTTATTTGATAAAAAATGTTTAAATTTTATTTAAATAGATTATAAAAAAGATGATGATCTTGATCTTAGACATGCTCGAGTGCAAATATTTTCCGAATTTCGTGCGGATTTTTAATGTTTTTTTTTTGTTTTTGTGTGTTTTATCAGTTTTTAAGAATTCCTTTCAATATAAACACAATATATCTTTTAGGCTGACTCATCCTCCTCCCCCACCCGTGTCATTTGAATTAAATTAATTTAAATGTGGTGTATAAATTTTCGCATTGGCCAGCTTTAAATTTTGGCAACAATTTCTGTACCAGATCGGTCAGGGACAAAAAACATAAAACTTTTTGCTTAAAATTAGAATACATGTATTAATGCTTAACGGCTGGCCAAATGCTCCTCTGAATGGATGGGGGAACGCTACGGATATAATTGATTCTTATGAGACTTAGCCCAAACTGTCCACACACACAGTCTTGAGGGTCTTGCCAGCTATGGTGGTCTTATACTGCTCCGGTAGAGCCAGTTCGGTCTGAAAGAGAGAAAATGGTGAATAAATTTCCACGGCAGGGATCACATATGAACTTACATAGTCGCCACTTGGATCGGGCAATAAAATATTCATCTCGGAAGACTTTGAGCTGACAATCTCAACGCCAAGCGAATCCTTTGACAAATACATTTGACATCCGTCGCTCTTGTCGATTGAAACTGTGGGCACTGATCCCAACACCTGCATCTGGACGCTCTGGCAGTTCACAAACTCCACGGAGGCAACCACCGAGTCGAAAAGCAACGAACACTTCTTGCATGAATCGAAAACAATGTTGTTCACTTTGCCTTTGACTGTGAGTGTGGAGCCCTCACAACGGAACACATAGACCACATTGTTCATCTCTGCATTGTCCACAATGAGACCGGTGTTATTCTTCTGATATTCAATCAGCCACTTTTTGCCATCACGTGTGAACACGGGATCCTTCACAACGGCAGCGGCCGCCGACTTAGAAGCACCGCCAAAAGTGGCTGGTGTCTTGAAAGGAGCTGGTCCTGTCCGCAGCGAAGGATTCTTGTGTGTTTGCATATCGCCAGTGACCTTTTTCAAGTCTACAAAGAAAGGGGAAACGGTAATTATGGATTCCACTTCCTCACACACGCATTTTACTCACTCTTTGTAATGTCAGCACCCTGATTGATTTGGGCAAAAAGCGCACTACGATCATCGCCGGCACTATCCAGCTTGAGAGCATCCAAGTCCAGTGGGGGTGGTGGTGGTGGCATGCCTCCAGGTGGTGGTGGTGGGGGAGCACCGCCAGCTGGAGCTGCTCCCTTTCCGGACCACACAAGGCCTGTGGTATGATACTGCTTGATGTACGCCTGCAGCTCGGTCAGCGTTTGAACCCATGACCGAGCCCACTCCACATGCGTGGCATCCTTCTCCTTCCACTCCTTCAGCACACGATTCGTGTAGAACTGGCCGGCGTCATTCATCTCCTTGACATGAGGACCTGGTGTGGGCGACACACAAACCCAGCCCAAAGCGGGGATACTCTCGCTGATTGCCGAGAGATGATTGAAAAACGGCGACGAGCGATGCTTCTCACGGAAATCCTGTATGGCGCTAATCTGCGTCGACGTTGGCTTCAGCAACTCCATTTGCTTCGGCTGCGGAGGCTGAGCAATCTGCGTAGCCAGTTTCACATACTGCAATTGGGCACTAAAATAATAGAAGACACCATATTAGGTCTCGAACCAGCAAACTATGTTCCAATACTTACTCAAAGGCTGCCTTAACTGACTGAGCATGCTGGGCAACATCGCCGCCAATTTTTACGGAATTGGCTAGATATTGGCTCAACGGTCCCGCAACAATATCTTCAAAGCCGGCAACACTCATGATCGCACTTCTGACCAAGGGAGCAGGTGGCGAAGGCAACGGATTAGTAGTCTCTGGCAACGGGGGCTTTGGCGGTTCTTCGGATTGGGTTTGCGTGTTAGATGGCGCGATTAGTGTGCGCTCCAAGCGATCTACTAACGTTTCCAGGCGTTCACAAATGCTTTCCAATTGCTGAACAGCAACCGTTGGGGTTTTCGAGTCGGGTTCGTTATCTATGGAAACACAAGATTAATTAGTTTTGATTTCATTTTTATGCGTCCATAAGTATAAAAAGAGTTTAAAAGAGGTGCTTTAATCGAAGATAAAAGGAGAAATAAGACGAAAAAAAACCCCTTAAAAGAAATGGAGGGGCACAAAATATGATTTATTAACCAAAAGTCACATTGGTGTGAATGATGATCATGATGAGACAACATTTGACAACTGTGACTACAAAAAAATCTACATACATATGTACATACATCCATATATACACACTGTGCTGTGCTGTGCACTAAAAAGTACTTAAAGGAAACCAAATATTTTCCAATATATGTATATGAGGGGGGTAAAAACAAAAGTTTTTTGGACAACGCCCACATGCAAAGACGGTAACAAGAACGAAATTCAAAGGCTCTCTGTGAATTTTCACATCGAACAAACTAAGCGACATAATGATGAAGAAGTTCATCATTTACCACGCACTGCCACACTGTGCTCTACGGCCGCATGGGCGGCTCGTAACAGCTCCGTGTAAAGACGTTGCCGTTTCAGCTCCAACTCATCGCGTCCCACTGGTGTAACAGGTGGCTCAATGCAGCCGCTAAGGGATGATAGTGACAACAACAAGGTAGAAGAGTTTACATCACAAGGAATCACACATCAAATTGTAGTTCATACATCTCATTTAGCCGTTCGTCGTCGAACCAGGCGGGTAGTCCGTGGGCAAATGCCAAAGTCTCCGATATCAGATCACCCTCAATATATGGGGCACACATGCTCTCTCGCTTCGGCGGCGGCAGCGAATCGGAGAATACCTCATCGTCATCGAGCAGAGAATTGTTGTTATTATTCTGATTTGCCAGCAAGAGCAGCGGCAGTGGATCCGGCTCAATAATCTCGGCACGATTGCTTATGTTGACCTTCTTCTTGATGGAATGATGCGTGGAATTGTGCCTCGAGAGGCAGCTCTTTGTCGGTGGCGCAACAACAGATGGAAGCGGTGGTGTCGCTTGTTTTGTCAGGGAACCAATCGAATCTTCGTTGACATTATGGTTACTCTGGTCGTGGTGGTTGTCGTCGTCATCTCCAGCACTTGTCATCGATGCCGGAGGCGCTGTTGATGTAGATGAATGGGTAGAACGCACGGAAGGTTGCAGAATCGGGGAAGACGAAGTGGCTATATCCGTATCCCTGGTAAGTTCTTCACATATGTGAAGCAATTAAACCAATAATTAGTATTAGAGTTCCATTGTCTCACAGATAAGAAAATAGTATCAGATTAGTATTGACCTTCAAAACGAAGAACTCTCTTGCGGATAATGAAAAATAAGTTTGCTTCTGAGCAATACACAAGAAATAATTCCGTAAGTTTCATCCTGCCCACAAAATCAATAACTATTCAATATTATAAAAATACAAATTACAAGGATCTCCATCTTATTGGTTCTAATTCTAATTGGCTTAATTGTTTGAAACAACAATTTACAAGTAAAAAGGAAATGAGATAAATAAAAGCTCAGTGTAAGTCTATTTGGTTTACTGGACTGGTCATTTGCAGTTACAGGTCTCTCTGACACTGAAGCAAAACACAAGAAGCCGAGCGTGGAAACAAAATATAAAGAAACGACATAAATATTTAGCAGTGCGGCGCCTCCTTCATCATGCCGATGAGTTCGGGCGGCGGCTCTGAACAAGGAACGTGAATTGTGTATACTTAGAAATATATTCATGTCAATACCAGTTTGTGTTTGAGAAGGTTTTGTAACATCTTCGACGACAGCATCTTTATCATCATCATTATCATCATTTTTGTCATCATGGTCCTTGGGTAATTCTGGATGAGACATTGAGACGCCGACTTCCATGTCGTCTTCAAGCTTGACATTACCGTTTTGCGGCACAGCCTTCTTTTCCACTTCACTGGATTGGTTTGGCGATGGCGCTTCCTCCTCGTCGACGACTTCGTTATTCTCCATGGTGGGTTCGCCGTTCTTAGTGTTCTTCTTGGACTTTTTCCCTGCTTTGGGATTGGCTCGACAGCAAGAAAACATTTTGCCACTGGTTCGATTTGTGTATTTCTTGTTGTGTACTTTAGTTACTGACGATGAAGCACAACATCATTATGTAAGTAATGGTATTTAATTTTGATACTTTTCTCAGATTTAGTTTTGATCACAATATTGAGAGCATCAGTAGCAGGCATTAAAAAGCAAAATACTTAATTCAGCTTCGCCTTGTTAATATCGATTGGCACACAGTAGAAAGTCACTGTTGACTAATTTCTAGTTTTCTTATACGCACGCAGGAAAATGTTTAACACAATTTTCCCAACTTTAACCAAAAGAAAAGCTAGAAAACGTCCCCCCCTCAACTGGGTCAACTGAAATGTTGCTACAGCTGCTGGAACACACCCTAAGCGTGCGCAACGCACAGGATAAAGAGGAATACTCTGTAGCTTTTCATTTAAGAGAGAGCAACAGAGAGCATTAGCTCCGGCTTAGTAAGTAAGCAAGTAAGTATATGTATGTGTGTGTGTGTGTGTGTGTGTGTATGTCTGTTTACGTTTGCAGTTGATTCCTTTTTTTGTATGACACGAAGCTTTGTCCAATTCGGGACAGAAAATGAATTGGCCATGAAACGGCATTTCAAGTCATTTTTGCCTCTCTTTCTGCCGCCTCCTCTCCCGGTGCTACTGATTGCATGTAGTTGGTGCATCTGTTGCAGAGAAAGCTCAAGCTCCATAAAAAGAGAGTTTTGATTCCCCGTAAGAGAGTTGTGGGACAGCTGCTGCGCAGACATATGTATCTTCTTTTTTTCTATACCCTGCAGCGTTTATACAAAGTAAATTAAAGTCGTACCAAAAATAACAAAAGTTATCTCAAAACTGCAATAAGTCAAAGTTGGTCAAAAACTACATAATTAAATATGTATGTATGTATACATATGTATGTACATACATATATATAGGAATCTAAATATTTACAACTTATTATTATTATACAAGATTAAGCATTCAGTAGTAGTATATACAGCCTAATATATATAAATGAGTCCTCATAAGAATACTCCTTTTTATTCAATTCATAAAATCCTCATGAGCAGTGAAGGATATGTTAGAGTCGACTCTTGTATAGATTTTCTCATTTTTTCTGTCCGAAGTTGTTTTTGTTTGGTTGGTTGGCAATTAGAGTGAGAATCTCAAGCAACTTTCGCCCATGCGTGTTTTCAAACTAGAAATGCAGAAGAGATTAAATGTCTGCAGAAGATGTTACCGTTAACTAAATATATGCATGTGTGTACATACATATATCTACGTATGAATGTATGGATGTATCAAATTACAAACCAGTAGAAATTCAAACTCTTACGCCGAAATTATGCCGGAAACCAACACAACTTGTAATCTCTTTTGCTGATAATACTTTTTTCAAGCAACATTTTGAGTCACCCCATCCACATTAACCTCAACGACAGGTGGGGCATTCGAGCATACTACGCGATGAGTCACAACATAAAAAATCTCCTAACAAAGAAGACAGAATCAGTGGATTGAGGGAATCCATCCAAATGCACATTTGTATGTACATATGTATGTATGTACATACGTATACTTACATATGTACATATGTTTATGCATATTTATAATATTAAGCACTTAGGTTTCAATGAAATGGAATTGGTTAAATATATGTGAAATCATCATTATAAATACATTCAAGACACTTGTGTGTGTGTGAGTTTAAATTTACAAACAAAATGATTCACACAAAAATAGCCAAGATATTTTGTTGTTCCAACCCTGCCCCTCCAACCGCTTCACCATTTCACATTTGCTTAGCAGAGTAGTCACAGCTGTCATTTGTATGTATGCATATGTATATGTATATATGTATGTACATAGGATTTATAAATCATTAGTTTTCATGCAACATACATACATATACTTTTTTGGACACACATATATGTACACATATATATGTAATCACCCACACCCACCACTCGCAATACAACTACAAACGCACAAAATGCAGCTCCAGGCACACAGACTGACTGACGCGGAGCCCAACCCAAATTACATTGACACCAGGCACTTGGGGCAGCATTGAGGCGCACAAATATCTTAATTATTTATTAAATACACTCACCTTTTCGTTTTGCACAATAACTTTAATATCACCGTGTTTTTTCTTTTTATTTGTTAATACGACGGCGAACGGATAGACACAGAAACGACCGGCAAATTGTGACAGCTGGTGCCTAGTGTTGGCAAATAATAAGGAAAAATAGTGGGAAATTGGGAAAATGTTAGAAGTTGCAAAATAGTGTTACTAAAAATAAAATGTTGGCAGTCGGGTAATTTCTTTCTTGGCGCCTTTTCAAAAAGAGAAACTACCAAGTAATTTAAGTTTCTTGGAGTATTATTCAGCCTTGTCTTAAATAAAATAACTAAAAAACTTATTCCGCCGAGCTCCTTTATTTCACTGTACAATTTATTAACACTGAATAAAAGCAAACTTTATAAATATGATGTTTATGTACACCGTTCAAATTTTTATTAATAATGTAATTCCACTGATAATATATTTTTTTAGTTTAAATTTAATAAATTGATAATTAAAATTGGGAAAAGTTGTTATGGTCAGTTCTGAGGCTATCGGTATGGATCTATTGATAATACCAAATAGGGGCAGATAATAGTGGGCAAGTCGGGGAATATGGGGGGTTGTAGTGTTGGGCAAATCTAAATTATAAAGGGATTTTTTTTTTAAGTCTGAAAAGTCTCCAGCGGTCAAAACGCTGTTGACCCAGGCTCTGGGTCTAAGGAATAAGCCGTAAGATCAGGCGATAAGTAGCGGGGTTAGGTTAAGAACCAGGGTAAATGTTTACTACTACTACCAGGGCCCAAAACGCGCTTAAACTACATAATTTTGATATCAAACGAAAGAGAAAAATTCCTCGGGTGCGCCTTGGCGATTTATATCGTAGTTTTTGAGTAATTAACAAAAGAAAATTAATATTTTTAGTGGGACTATAGCTAAAAGTAGCTGTTTCTGGCTAAAACAATCTGTTCAATTTTGAGATGGTGTTGCCAAATGCCGAATTTTGGATACTCGAATTCGCGGGCTTTTTGAATATTTTGTTCGCACTATTCTCAAGAAACGAAAATATTGTTGAGTTTACAATATTTCTTGATTTTATAGAACAAATATAGTTTAGAATACTCCTCGACTTTAGAGTTTAGATTAAAATATTTGGCTACCAGGGCGTTTGACAACACTAAAATCTAGCTTTACCCGATTTTTCGACTTTTCAACACTGAAATCTCGAGTAGTAGTAAACATTTACCCAGAATACAATATTCAAACAACCTGCCAAATAAAAAATTGTGCTTGCCAGCACTAAAATCTAGCTTGAGCCGATTTTTTCACTTTCCAACACTGAAATATCGAGTAAGTCGATTCATCATCGACCTATCGATTTTTTTCATCGCTGCTATTTCCAGCTCTACTTCCATGGAAAGTAAAATACTTTACATGTCATTATTCATTTGGTTCCAACAGAAGTCGCAACAACAAGTCAACTTTTTCTCATAAATTATTTTATCATACAAATTATTTAGTAGAAATAAAGAACCATATGAAAAAAAAGAACTTTTAAAAGATAAAAAAATATTGCAATTGCCGAATTTCGTGCTTAATTAAAATAATATGTACACTTCGATTGACTAAGTTATGTTTAATTTTTTGGTTTTCAAATCACTAACAATCTATTTTTGTTTTATTAATATAATATATAATACATATATAATATTAACCAACTATATTCAATGTATTTACCTTTATTTTACCATTACTTTTCCCACCCGGTTAGGCATACTATTAATAAAAGATTGACAACTATTCGATTTTTTCCATACTTCAGACCTTTTTAATTCTGTCTTTGTTTTTGTGGACTAGTTTTGACCTGTTTTTCCAATAGAGTCTTATCATAGACGGCTGAAGCATTTCTCGAAGCTTCCAGCTTTACATATACCAGAGCAATTATCAATATCTTTATCAATTTTCATCAATATTCCATTAGTAACATTATAAATATTCTCTTTATAAATGGATGCAAGCAAAATAAAACCGTGATCCCGTATATTCCATAGAGAAGTCTGTTGCGATT
Organism: Drosophila tropicalis; assembly: GCF_018151085.1. Taxonomy (NCBI): domain Eukaryota; kingdom Metazoa; phylum Arthropoda; class Insecta; order Diptera; family Drosophilidae; genus Drosophila; species Drosophila tropicalis. Next base: position 215,204 of record NW_027172851.1, on the reverse strand, counting down.
TCAAGGGATATTCACCTTTGGAATAAAGTTTGACAATATCAGGTTGCACCTTGCATCATCACAATTCGAAGGGTATGTGAATGATAAAAAGTTGATTACTTCATGAGCCACATATTTCCATTTACCAGAAATGGAAAGTACTGCATCCTTCAGCTCCCATGTCTCCATTTCAGTACGTATGTACATATATAAAAATAATTTTGAAAATAATAAATGATAAATTTGCAAATATTAAAAAGCGTGAGAATTTTATGAAATATTTTTATAAAAAGTTTATCGTATCAGTATTTTCAAAGTGGTAGGAAAAACTTCTTTTAGGATTCAAATATGCAGCTTAAATACCAAGTGTCATGCCAATAGCTTTTTAAATGACTGAGCATCCGTTAGAGACATAGTATAATAGTATAATATTAAGAAATTGCGGATAGACCCTTCTGCTCAATTTGCCGTTGCTGCCGTTTTTGTTGTGGCTCTCAATCATTTGGATGGTCCAAATATTGGTAATAGGTTTGCTTGCTTAGCTCAGCATCGCAGTCACTTCAGATAACTGTAACACTCAATACAAGTTGCTACTTTCTTTATATACCGGCGTAGTTTCCTCCTAAAAGTATTTTCTAAAAAAATTATTTCGACTTCTGCCCCTAATAGGAACGTTGCCGGTTACACTTTGACATTCCTTGATCGTATAAACAATTACATTGCCCATATTTGCGAACTAACGTCAGCTTCTCAAATAAATTATTATTTTTTTTTTTTTTAAGTTTGGAGCGAAAAACTCCTAGTAGAAACATTCTCAAGCAAGTTCTTCAAAATGGCCATCGGTAAGATTTCGCCTTTTTTCCCGGGCTGCACAAATGTTGTTTTTTTTTGTTAATTTTCTTAATTTTAAAAGTTTTCTCATGAATAGTGTGGTCCTCCTTGGTAAAAAAATTCAATCGCAATATTCTTGAAAAATTGTCTGGCCCATTCCGGACTTCTGTATTTTCTCGTTTTGTAGGCTAGATCTATATGCGTGCCTTTTAACTGTGCCAGCAATTCCATCGAATGCGCCTTTGCCATGAGAAGTAGAAGGTACATTTGTGCGCTTTCTTGCTAAAGGGATTATAGCAGTAACCACGCTTTGGCCTGTTCAAAATATAGTGCTACCCAATGGAATTCCTTACTATAATTTTTTAGTCGTCGACTCAGAAAGCTTTTAAGTTTTAAGCAAAAGCCTAGCATTGGAGTGCCTTGGCCGATACAAATTAATCAATCATTAGCGATTAATTTGAACTTAATATAATTTCAGCTAGTCAGTCAAAAGTCAGTACTCCATTTATATTTTTTTTATGTATATCGGCGTAAGAACTTTAAACATTTTAAGCAAAAGCCTACCTAAATGGTACGATAACTTAGAACTTAATACGATCCTTTAATTTTTTATCTTCGAGTTCGATGCGTTATAAATCAAAGATTGGTATAAGCAAATGACTTTTTATAATCACATGCAGAACGCAGAAATATTTTGTTTTTTGGTAATATCTTGTGAAAACATCTTTGGAAAACAAATTATTCGCCCAATATATAGCCGGCCTAAAAAAAAAAAAAATAAAAACAGCGACTAAGAAGAAAATAGTGTTCTAAGTAGCATGCAATTGCTGCTAATAACTTTGATTCTAGTTCGAATCTTTGAAAACTGTTCAAATTGAATTTTCCCTTTATATGAATCGAAATAGGGTAAAAATTACGCAAATGTTTTTTTTGGTAAATATTTACTTATTTAGCCGAATATTCCTCGATTTTATATTTCGTGTTAAATCGAAAGAATCGTGTTAACGGGGGATGTGTGAAATTCAAGAACCGTGTTACCCTATACTAAATTAGACGTGTTTCTTTCTTAAAAACTTCATGTTTAATGTGTATGTATGTTTCTACTAGTTTTCATTTCATTTACATTCGTTACAATAGCTCCCTGTAAACCGATGTTGTTGTTTCGTTGTTGTTAAATTGGCTAAAATTTATGCGAGTTCCACATGCAATGGTAGTATGAAGACTTTGTCTTTATCAAGTGTTTTTCTTACAGCGAACCCATTTTCAATTCTCATCGTATAAGCCATTTACATTGTTGTAGTAACGCTACGATTTTCCGTGTCATTGGATCCAATAAAAAAATGTTTAAAATGAAAACCAAGCATCTTAGACTGGCTTAGAGACAAGTTAATTGCCCGGCAAAAATCATTATGTTCACTCTGACTCATTAGTATTAGAACTTTCTCTTCGTGTTCTACATCATTGCTAATACTGGAATCGGAATCCCGATGACTCGAAGTTCTATTCTTTTGGTTTCAAATTCCAATGTTGAAGTGCTTTCGGATATCTTTTGGGGCCTCTTTCATCTGTAAGATCCCAAGCTGTAAAAGTATTACTTGTTGATGTTTTGGGTTGTAAAGCAGAATCTGGAACAGACTCCTTGAATGTTGCAAAGTTGCATTATCTTGGAAAAGCCCGTAGAATACACTGAAAAAGTTTTATTTCTATTATTATTTCAATGTTTAATGTGTCACAACGTGCTTACCGCAAATAAACACAAATTTTGGTTTTAATCAAAATTCTGAAATAAATAATTACGAGGAATTTATTATTGCATCAATTTTTGCATCCAGTAGACCACTCTGTGTTGTAATAAATTATTTTACATCGTCGTAAGGCTTCTTGCCAAACACTGGTTTCCGGCTACCTTGTGGCACTGAATGAAAACTTCAAATTCGCCTTATTTGTTGGCAATTCCGCAGATATTTCAATAGACTATTTTGAATCCATTATTGCCTATAGTAGACGTCATAAATGATACTTTTTAGTTTAATTAAAAAAAATTGGTATCAGTTCAGTTTTTATTATGTTCAAGTTAGCGTCACAATAAGTGCACAAGTTGTAGCGTTTGTAATGAATGGGATAATAAGCCTTCTGGCAAGATAGTTTTTCGCCTGATAATTTTTGTCGACGAAAAAGCGATTTGGCCAGCTTAAGCTTAACTGCCACGTTTTTCCAATACTCTCTTAGACATATTTCATCTGCGGATCCAGATATATCTGATATGACTAGCATACCTATATGATAATAGGCCATTCGGCACGTTTGCAGGAGAATATACCCCTCATTTGGTCACAAGTGTCAACATTTGTTTTGATGTTGTCAAGTTCTGTGATCGGTTTTTTTATCATCTGCAACACTGAGGTCCTTCGTTTGGTGCTAATGCTCAACAAGGAGACGAAGAAAGTATAAAAAATGATACTGTTATGAAGTTAATTTTTATAATAGTAACAAAGTTTTTGTTATAGGTCACTGTTCTTCACCCAACGTTCCTTTAGGAGCTATACGACATGACTATGGCGCAATGGCAAATGATACACATACCTCTGTACGAAACAACTATATCTGATTTGGATGGTAGAATAGAGCTAAGCTACGATCATTTAAAGCTCTTTTCTTTGTAAAAAAAACTCAGCAAAATTAACTTTAAGGCACAAAAATAAAGAGCTCAATCTAAGCCAGCTCACCAAAAAGGAATACAAATTACTTATTGCAGCTACCACCAGGTAACAATTTTTCCTGCATGTCTTCTTCTTGGCCGGGGCTCACAATTTATGGAGATTTTTCACAGATTGCAATATATTCCGATGATTCCTGCGCCCAGTTTAAAAATAAATACATTATGTGCACATTTGGAGTTGATTCTATTTGCTGGGTCTCTCGGAAATGGATTCGTTAATGTAGTTGGAGAAGTTGGGTACAACATCAAACCCATTGGTGTGGTTTTACCGGGAAAAGTAAAGATTTTAAAATCTGGTCTCCATAAACACGGGTCAATGAAGATTGAGTACCCAATAGCGTAACATTATCAATAAAAATGCATAAATGTAAACGGTGCAAACAATATTCAACATTCAAAATGTCGATAGCCATAATATCGATAATATAGAGCTTCCGATAAATTACAATATAAATACAATCATAGTGTGTGTCAGCTCTAAATAATTTCATATATATTTGAAAGGCGAAGGAAACGTGAAACATGATAAACATCTTCATGAAAAATTGTGTAAGCAAATTTGTGCACTTAAAAAATATAAAATAGTCCGATTAATACTTGCATTTATTTTTTTTCGCTTCAGAACGTCACCATCTGTGAAGTGGGTGAACAGCCCCATGCTCCCCCCAAGACAAAAAAAATGACTGGCAGATTTATTGTCCGCCACAAAAAGAAGGCGGACAACATTTTAAAGGCGGTCACTGTGGCCAAGGCACCAGGAGCAGCAGTAGCACCTCCACTGCCACCACCACCCCCAACACCAACAACGCAACAGATTGCGGAAATCGCCGAAAATTTGGAATAAAAATAAAATTAAATACATCATTTTAGAATTCCAGGAATTTTTTGTTGTTTCTTTTTGGTTTTTGGGAAGGGGAAGGGAAAGGGTAGAAGCTAACGTGATCTAGCTTTTACTTGTGTAAAAATAGGCTTAAGACCCAAGCCCATGCACATACATATGTATGTATGTACATAGTTTCGTGGCAAATATTTACTTAAGCTACTCGGGACCAAAACGAACTTAAACTACATAAATTTGGTATCATACGAAAGAGAAAAAATCCACGAGCACAACCTCAGGTGCGCCTTGGCGATTTATTTCGTAGTTTTTATGTAAATAACAAGAGAAAATTTATGTTTTTAGCGGGACTATAGCTGAAAGTAGCTGTTTCCGGCTAAAAAAAACTGTCAAATTGTTGAAACAGTGTTGCCAGATGCCGAATTTCGGATACTCGAATACGCTTCTTGAATCTCTTTTTCGCTGTATTCTCAAGAAACGAAAATATTGTTGAGTTTACAATATTTCTTGATTTTATAGAACAAATATAGTTTAGAATACTCCTCGACTTTAGAGTTTAGATTAAAATATTTGGCTACCAGGGCGTTTGACAACACTAAAATCTAGCTTTACCCGATTTTTCGACTTTTCAACACTGAAATCTCGAGTAGTAGTAAACATTTACCCAGAATACAATATTCAAACAACCTGCCAAATAAAAAATTGTGCTTGCCAGCACTAAAATCTAGCTTGAGCCGATTTTTCCACTTTCCAACACGGAAATATCGAGTAAGTCGATTCATCATCGACCTATCGATTTTTTCATCGCTGCTATTTTCAGCTCTACTTCCATGGAAAGTAAAATACTTTACATGTCATTATTCATTTGGTTCCAACAGAAGTCGCAACAACAAGTCAACTTTTTTTCTCATAAATTATTTTATCATACAAATTATTTAGTAGAAATAAAGAACCATATGAAAAAAAGAACTTTTAAAAGATAAAAAAATATTGCAATTGCCGAATTTCGTGCTTAATTAAAATAATATGTACACTTCGATTGACTAAGTTATGTTTAATTTTTTGGTTTTCAAATCACTAACAATCTATTTTTGTTTTATTAATATAATATATAATACATATATAATATTAACCAACTATATTCAATGTATTTACCTTTATTTTACCATTACTTTTCCCACCCGGTTAGGCATACTATTAATCAAAGCTTGACAACTATTCGATTTTTTCCATACTTCAGACCTTTTTAATTCTGTCTTTGTTTTTGTGGACTAGTTTTGACCTGTTTTTCCAATAGAGTCTTATCATAGACGGCTGAAGCATTTCTCGAAGCTTCCAGCTTTACATATACCAGAGCAATTATCAATATCTTTATCAATTTTCATTAATATTCCATTAGTAACATTATAAATATTCTCTTTATAAATGGATGCAAGCAAAATAATTTTCAAAGTGGTAGGAAAAACTTCTTTTAGGATACAAATATGCAGCTTAAATACCAAGTGTCATGCCAATAGCTTTTTAAATGACTGAGCATCCGTTAGAGACATAGTATAATAGTATAATATTAAGAAATTGCGGATAGACCCTTCTGCTCAATTTGCCGTTGCTGCCGTTTTTGTTGTGGCTCTCAATCATTTGGATGGTCCAAATATTGGTAATAGGTTTGCTTGCTTAGCTCAGCATCGCAGTCACTTCAGATAACTGTAACACTCAATACAAGTTGCTACTTTCTTTATATACCGGCGTAGTTTCCTTCTAAAAGTATTTTCTAAAAAAATTATTTCGACTTCTGCCCCTAATAGGAACGTTGCCGGTTACACTTTGACATTCCTTGATCGTATAAACAATTACATTGCCCATATTTGCGAACTAACGTCAACTTCTCAAATTAATAATAATATTTTTTTTTTAAGTTAGGAGCGAAAAACTCCTAGTAGAAACATTCTCAAGCAAGTTCTTCAAAATGGCCATCGGTAAGATTTCGCCTTTTTTCCCGGGCTGCACAAATGTTGTTCTTTGTTAATTTTCTTAATTTTAAAAGTTTTCTCATGAATAGTGTGGTCCTCCTTGGTAAAAAATTCAATCGCAATATTCTTGAAAAATTGTCTGGCCCATTCCGGACTTCTGTATTTTCTCGTTTTGTAGGCTAGATCTATATGCGTGCCTTTTAACTGTGCCAGCAATTCCATCGAATGCGCCTTTGCCATGAGAAGTAGAAGGTACATTTGTGCGCTTTCTTGCTAAAGGGATTATAGCAGTAACCACGCTTTGGCCTGTTCAAAATATAGTGCTACCCAATGGAATTCCTTACTATAATTTTTTAGTCGTCGACTCAGAAAGCTTCTAAGTTTTAAGCAAAAGCCTAGCATTGGAGTGCCTTGGCCGATACAAATTAATCAATCATTAGCGATTAATTTGAACTTAATATAATTTCAGCTAGTCAGTCAAAAGTCAGTACTCCATTTATATTTTTTTTATGTATATCGGCGTAAGAACTTTAAACATTTTAAGCAAAAGCCTACCTAAATGGTACGATAACTTAGAACTTAATACGATCCTTTAATTTTTTATCTTCGAGTTCGATGCGTTATAAATCAAAGATTGGTATAAGCAAATGACTTTTTATAATCACATGCAGAACGCAGAAATATTTTGTTTTTTGGTAATATCTTGTGAAAACATCTTTGGAAAACAAATTATTCGCCCAATATATAGCCGGCCTAAAAAAAAATAAATAAAAACAGCGACTAAGAAGAAAATAGTGTTCAAAGTAGCATGCAATTGCTGCTAATAACTTTGATTCTAGTTCGAATCTTTGAAAACTGTTCAAATTAAATTTTCCCTTTATCCATATGAATCGAAATAGGGTAAAAATTATGCAAATGTTTTTTTTGGTAAATATTTACTTATTTAGCCGAATATTCCTCGCTTGTAATGGTGCAAACGGCAGTAAAATAATATGGGATTCTGGCGAACTGGCTCGATGAGTCGGCGCTTTTCGATATTGTGGCGGGAGAAGGCCATAATGCCTTCAGGCTAAGCAGCTCTAAGAGGCCTCTACTCTGCACAAATTACTCTCTCGTGAAATTAATCTCTCTCACACCCGCTCTCTCTCTCTCTTTCTCTTAAGGTTTGCTACCAAAAAAGTATTTGCGTATGTCCTTAATGTAAAGTGGTTTGGATGCTGCGCGTTTTAAACGTCTGCAAAGAGAAATTTCAAATTGAAAATTTATAATGCATTGCATACTTTTTGGCGCTCTACTTTGTGTGTTTCTCCAAAAATATTCAAAAAGGGTTTGATGCCTAACCATTCATTTGTACACCTTAAATACATACAAACGCGAACTTTGAAGGAATTATAATTTTCCTAAAGTTCATTGAACTCTGCCTACCCATCCAACAAGCAGTTGAGTGTGTGAGGGAACTTGGGTTTGAGCTATTTGCCAATCATTTCAATTGAATCTGAAGCATTAAATTAGTTTAAAGTGCCATAAAGACAAAATTCACTTTGTTTAAACAAAATACATATAAACAACAAAACTAAAAAAGACAAAATGCAAACCGAAAATTAGTTAAAACAATACAGAAAAAGCCAAGAAAAACAAGCGAACAAATAATCATGTTGATATGCGAACCCCTTTTGCTGCCTTCGATATAGGCAGAAGGCACTCAACATTTTTGGGGTGACTCTATGTTACCAAATTCTTGAAACACAGTTTCAGTTTATTAATTTAGGAGGAAATATAAAGTTAAGATGATTTTTACTTCTGTCTTATAATGATCATATCATAAGCAGAAATTGGCCATTAAGGCAAAATTTTGGCAATTTCGAGGCAAAATTGTTGCTGGAGATCGAAATTTTAGCAGTTTCGTATACATACATACATACATATGTACACATTCATACTTTTACATTTACCAAAGAAATATATACATACATATATATCCAGTTAGTTTTGGCCAATTTACACTCCGCCGATTTCTCCGCATGTCTCAAAAATATGTCCTTAATAGATATCTTCGTCCATAGCATGGTCCTCCTTGGTACAAATTTCAAACGCAATATTCTTGATAAAATTTTCTGGCCCATTCGTCGAGGAGTTTTGTACATTCTCGTTTTGTTGGCTAGGATCTATATGCGTGCCTTTTAACGGTGCCACCAATTTCATCGCCCTTGCCATGAGAAGTAGACGTAGCACTCAGTCTTAAAAAAAAAACTCCTGTTTGTGGTACAACAAGTTCATAAAGTTAAATTTGTTTTTATACCGTAAAACTGCTCCATCAGAAAAATATGATACTCTCTAAATTACCAAGTGTTTCTTTCTTGAATACTAAATTTTTAATGTGTCGTTTGTTTTCTACTAGTTTTGATTTCATTTAAATTCGTTTCAACTCCCTGTTAACCCATATTTTTTCACTGTTCATTATACCCTTGCAAAAAGGGTATATTAATTTTGGTCAGAAGTGTGCAACGCATAGAACGAAGCATCTCCGACCATACAAAGTACATATATATACATATATTCTTCGACACGAGTTCAAGTAGCCATGTCCGTCCGTCCGTCCATCTGCATCAACGCAAACTCCTCCTAGACCGTAAGAGCTACACAGCTGAAATTTTGCACGTAGGCTTGTATATAGTGCAGGGGTTGTATACCTCGGATTCAGCCGGATCGTACTACTATATCATATAGCTCCCATACAAACCCCAAAGTCACGAACAGTGACTTTTCTCAATAGGTTCGTTATTTTCTATGTTATTATCGTGAAACTTAATTTTAGAGAGTTATTACGCTTATAAACGACTGTGCCAAATTTGATCAAGATTGGGTGACTATATCTTATAGCACCCATAGGATTACGGCGAAAAACGGTGACTCTGATCAAGAATATATATACTTTGTATGGTCGGAAATGCTTTCTTATATGCGTTGCACACTTCTGACCAAAATTAATATACCCTTTTTGCTAGGGTATGAAAATATATATATAATATAAACAAAAGCAAAGCTAAGTAAATTATTAAACGATCTGTTTGTCTGTCGATATTTTTGATCTTGTCCAATAAGTACATACGGATTCAACCCTTAATAGACAGGATTGGGCCAGGAGTTGCCCTTCCCTGCATGGACCACCTCATGGATCATAAGACCAACTCTGTATAATTTTGTTCCTTCGGATTTCAAGTAGGCGGATGACTAGAGGGAAAAACAATTTTAAAACCGAAAAAAAAAACCAAACATCATCCAAGTAGGCTGGTTTATGACCAAAAAGTGTACCCAAGGCATGCCAGAAAAAAATTAATTCATAGTCAAGCAGGGAAAAATCAGCAAAAGACAAACTAAAATATATATTTTCTAAAATGTTTAACCTTTTGTCAATTTTTCGAAGCGCTGTGGAGCCAGAACCAAAACCGCGGTTGGAGTCCTTTATTAAAAAAGCTGAGGATATCCTGGAGAAATGCTGGTTAAGAGTAGCACACTTTGATGGCGAGACGACTCGGTACGTATTCGGATACATATTCGTACTCGGATTCGTATTTGCCTGGATCGTCTTTGAGATATATAAGCAGTGGGTTAGTGCAAAGAGAGAGAGAGATATTCAGAGAGGGATGACACAAATTTGTTATTTGTTGCAGACAGGGAAGCAAATCAACAAAAGGAGCTTCTGGTTCCAGATGAACCGTATGTCCGTAGTAGGACTTGACCGGAACCAGGATGCCGTATCGGCCGGAAATCAACGATTTCTGCCCAGACTTCAGTCTCATTGAAGGAGAAGCACTTTTCAATGTGCGTCCAGAACGATGCTCCACAGTCGGAGGAGCAGCTGGACGACACCGAATGGGAGACTGTCGGATCCCACAATCAAGCCGACCTATACTAAAATGAAGACTGATCAGAACTCGCTTATCCAGTCATGGTTCGTGAGGCTACTTACCCCAAAATATAATTGACGAAGAAGATCAAACGTTTCTATTAAGAATTTACCGGAAGCCATCATCATCATTATTACTTTTCTTTTCTTTTGAAATTATGTAATGTAAATTATGTATGTAATTGTGTAATTTTCATTTTACTACCCCACACATTTGGAATCCATTCAAAATTATTAATCACACTTGAGCAATGTAAAAAAATCGCTAAAAAAAAAAATTCAACCTGAAACTAACTTGACTAACTTCAGATGCTCACTTCTAAGGGTTAATATAAACAAAGGCAAAGCTAAGTAAATTATTAATCGATGTGTTTGAGTTTGATTTACTCCGAGATGACTCGAAAGATGCTCACTTCTAAGGGTTAATATAAACAAAGGCAAAGCTAAGTAAATTATTAATCGATGTGTTAGTCTGTCGATATTTTTATACCCTTGCAAAAAGGGTATATTAATTTTGGTCAGAAGTGTGCAACGCTAGATCAGCACGACGAGACGAGTATATTTCATATTTAATAAATTTTGACATTTTGTTTACAATGCAACTTTGGAACCAAAGGAGTTGAGAACTTCGAATTATCCTAAGACTGATTGTTACAGAAGTAACGAAAATTCAAGCAGTCACAAAAACTGTTCCGAACTACAATGCAAAAATTGAACAAGTTATCCTCCTACAGCTTGGAATCTTACAGATTAAAGATAACCCAAAAGAAAGCAATTCAACATAAGAATTCGAAACCAAAAGAATAGAACTTTGAGTCATCGGGGTTCGGATTCCACTAGCAGCATTGATGTAGAACACGAAGAGAAAGTTCTAATACTAATCAGTCAGAGTGAACTTAATGATTTTTGCCGGGCAATTAACTTGTCTGTAGGCCAATCTACAATGCTTGCTTTTCATTAAAAAAATTCAAACAATTTTTTTAGAAGTGAGGCTTACAAAGGGAAAATTAGTTGTTCCTTAAAAATTGTCTTGTTTTCTTAAACATTGATTGACCACAAAGAGAATACTTTGTCTTGGGAAACACGAAAAGCACTGGTTGGTCCAGACAAAGTCTTCATACTACCATTGCATGTGGAACTCGGATAAATTTTAGCCAATTTAACAACTACGAAGTGAAACAAATGCAACATGGGTTAACAGGGAGTTGAAACGAATTTAAATGAAATCAAAACTAGTAGAAAACAAACGACACATTAAAAATTTAGTATTCAAGAAAGAAACACTTGGTAATTTAGAGAGTATCATATTTTTCTGATGGAGCAGTTTTACGGTATAAAAACAAATTTAACTTTATGAACTTGTTGTACCACAAACAGGAGTTTTTTTTTAAGACTGAGTGCTACGTCTACTTCTCATGGCAAGGGCGATGAAATTGGTGGCACCGTTAAAAGGCACGCATATAGATCCTAGCCAACAAAACGAGAATGTACAAAACTCCTCGACGAATGGGCCAGAAAATTTTATCAAGAATATTGCGTTTGAAATTTGTACCAAGGAGGACCATGCTATGGACGAAGATATCTATTAAGGACATATTTTTGAGACATGCGGAGAAATCGGCGGAGTGTAAATTGGCCAAAACTAACTGGATATATATGTATGTATATATTTCTTTGGTAAATGTAAAAGTATGAATGTGTACATATGTATGTATGTATGTATACGAAACTGCTAAAATTTCGATCTCCAGCAACAATTTTGCCTCGAAATTGCCAAAATTTTGCCTTAATGGCCAATTTCTGCTTATGATATGATCATTATAAGACAGAAGTAAAAATCATCTTAACTTTATATTTCCTCCTAAATTAATAAACTGAAACTGTGTTTCAAGAATTTGGTAACATAGAGTCACCCCAAAAATGTTGAGTGCCTTCTGCCTATATCGAAGGCAGCAAAAGGGGTTCGCATATCAACATGATTATTTGTTCGCTTGTTTTTCTTGGCTTTTTCTGTATTGTTTTAACTAATTTTCGGTTTGCATTTTGTCTTTTTTAGTTTTGTTGTTTATATGTATTTTGTTTAAACAAAGTGAATTTTGTCTTTATGGCACTTTAAACTAATTTAATGCTTCAGATTCAATTGAAATGATTGGCAAATAGCTCAAACCCAAGTTCCCTCACACACTCAACTGCTTGTTGGATGGGTAGGCAGAGTTCAATGAACTTTAGGAAAATTATAATTCCTTCAAAGTTCGCGTTTGTATGTATTTAAGGTGTACAAATGAATGGTTAGGCATCAAACCCTTTTTGAATATTTTTGGAGAAACACACAAAGTAGAGCGCCAAAAAGTATGCAATGCATTATAAATTTTCAATTTGAAATTTCTCTTTGCAGACGTTTAAAACGCGCAGCATCCAAACCACTTTACATTAAGGACATACGCAAATACTTTTTGGTAGCAAACCTTAAGAGAAAGAGAGAGAGAGAGCGGGTGTGAGAGAGATTAATTTCACGAGAGAGTAATTTGTGCAGAGTAGAGGCCTCTTAGAGCTGCTTAGCCTGAAGGCATTATGGCCTTCTCCCGCCACAATATCGAAAAGCGCCGACTCATCGAGCCAGTTCGCCAGAATCCCATATTATTTTACTGCCGTTTGCACCATTACAAGCGAGGAATATTCGGCTAAATAAGTAAATATTTACCAAAAAAAACATTTGCATAATTTTTACCCTATTTCGATTCATATGGATAAAGGGAAAATTTAATTTGAACAGTTTTCAAAGATTCGAACTAGAATCAAAGTTATTAGCAGCAATTGCATGCTACTTTGAACACTATTTTCTTCTTAGTCGCTGTTTTTATTTATTTTTTTTTTAGGCCGGCTATATATTGGGCGAATAATTTGTTTTCCAAAGATGTTTTCACAAGATATTACCAAAAAACAAAATATTTCTGCGTTCTGCATGTGATTATAAAAAGTCATTTGCTTATACCAATCTTTGATTTATAACGCATCGAACTCGAAGATAAAAAATTAAAGGATCGTATTAAGTTCTAAGTTATCGTACCATTTAGGTAGGCTTTTGCTTAAAATGTTTAAAGTTCTTACGCCGATATACATAAAAAAAATATAAATGGAGTACTGACTTTTGACTGACTAGCTGAAATTATATTAAGTTCAAATTAATCGCTAATGATTGATTAATTTGTATCGGCCAAGGCACTCCAATGCTAGGCTTTTGCTTAAAACTTAGAAGCTTTCTGAGTCGACGACTAAAAAATTATAGTAAGGAATTCCATTGGGTAGCACTATATTTTGAACAGGCCAAAGCGTGGTTACTGCTATAATCCCTTTAGCAAGAAAGCGCACAAATGTACCTTCTACTTCTCATGGCAAAGGCGCATTCGATGGAATTGCTGGCACAGTTAAAAGGCACGCATATAGATCTAGCCTACAAAACGAGAAAATACAGAAGTCCGGAATGGGCCAGACAATTTTTCAAGAATATTGCGATTGAATTTTTTACCAAGGAGGACCACACTATTCATGAGAAAACTTTTAAAATTAAGAAAATTAACAAAAAAAACAACATTTGTGCAGCCCGGGAAAAAAGGGCGAAATCTTACCGATGGCCATTTTGAAGAACTTGCTTGAGAATGTTTCGCTCCTAACTTTAAAAAAAAATATTATTATTAATTTGAGAAGCTGACGTTAGTTCGCAAATATGGGCAATGTAATTGTTTATACGATCAAGGAATGTCAAAGTGTAACCGGCAACGTTCCTATTAGGGGCAGAAGTCGAAATAATTTTTTTAGAAAATACTTTTAGAAGGAAACTACGCCGGTATATAAAGAAAGTAGCAACTTGTATTGAGTGTTACAGTTATCTGAAGTGACTGCGATGCTGAGCTAAGCAAGCAAACCTATTACCAATATTTGGACCATCCAAATGATTGAGAGCCACAACAAAAACGGCAGCAACGGCAAATTGAGCAGAAGGGTCTATCCGCAATTTCTTAATATTATACTATTATACTATGTCTCTAACGGATGCTCAGTCATTTAAAAAGCTATTGGCATGACACTTGGTATTTAAGCTGCATATTTGAATCCTAAAAGAAGTTTTTCCTACCACTTTGAAAATACTGATACGATAAACTTTTTATAAAAATATTTCATAAAATTCTCACGCTTTTTAATATTTGCAAATTTATCATTTATTATTTTCAAAATTATTTTTATATATGTACATACGTACTGAAATGGAGACATGGGAGCTGAAGGATGCAGTACTTTCCATTTCTGGTAAATGGAAATATGTGGCTCATGAAGTAATCAACTTTTTATCATTCACATACCCTTCGAATTGTGATGATGCAAGGTGCAACCTGATATTGTCAAACTTTATTCCAAAGGTGAATATCCCTTGAAATCGCAACAGACTTCTCTATGGAATATACGGGATCACGGTTTTATTTTGCTTGCATCCATTTATAAAGAGAATATTTATAATGTTACTAATGGAATATTGATGAAAATTGATAAAGATATTGATAATTGCTCTGGTAAATGTAAAGCTGGAAGCTTAGAGAACTGCTTCAGCCGTCTATGATAAGACTCTATTGGAAAAACAGGTCAAAACTAGTCCACAAAAACAAAGACAGAATTAAAAAGGTCTGAAGTATGGAAAAAATCGAATAGTTGTCAAGCTTTGATTAATAGTATGCCTAACCGGGTGGGAAAAGTAATGGTAAAATAAAGGTAAATACATTGAATATAGTTGATTAATATTATATATATATTATATTAATAAAACAAAAATAGATTGTTAGTGATTTGAAAACCAAAAAATTAAACATAACTTAGTGTACATATTATGTTTGACCAGCACGAAATTTGGCAATTACATTTATTTTTAACTTTTGAATGTTTTTTTTTTTTCATATGGTTCTTTATTTCTACTAAATAATTTGTATGATAAAATAATTTATGAGAAAAAAGTTGACTTGTTGTTGCGACTTCTGTTGGAACCAAATGAATAATGACATGTAAAGTATTTTACTTTCCATGGAAGTAGAGCTGAAAATAGCAGCGATGAAAAAAATCGATAGGTCGAATATGAATCGATTTACTCGATATTTCAGTGTTGGAAAGTGAAAAACCCGGCTTAAGCTAGATTTTAGTGTTGGCAAACGCTATTTTTAGTGGATTATGGTGTTGCCAGTTCGTTGTTTTATTTGGCGCGTTGTTTGACTGCTCTGGCAGCCAAATATTTTACTCTGAATTATAAGATCGAGGACAATTCGGCTGCTCTAGCAGTCGAATATTGTATTTTAAACTGCATTTGTTCTATAAAATGAGAAATATTGTAAACTCAACAATACTTTCATAAAGCCCGCTTATTTGAGTATCGAGTTAATTTGGCATCTGGCAACACTATCTAAAAATTTGACAGTTTTTTAAGCCGGAAACAGCTACTTTTAGCTATAATCCCGCTAATTGTTGGCCAACTTTACTCTGTTGGCAGGCTTCTCTCTAAACACAATTAAAAAGTTGTCATAATTTGTTATAGTACCAGAAAGAAAATATACGTTTTTGTAACTTTTACTCGGTGCCACTCTTCAACGCTTTTTGTTTGTGAGCCCATGCCCTTAATGGCGCAAAGGGCGTCCCAAGCCTTCGCCACAAGGACTCTATCCCCTTTAACATATCCCTTGGCTATGTCCGTCATAAAATCTATGAAAAAGAAATTAGGCAT
Source organism: Drosophila tropicalis (assembly GCF_018151085.1). Lineage (NCBI taxonomy): Eukaryota > Metazoa > Arthropoda > Insecta > Diptera > Drosophilidae > Drosophila > Drosophila tropicalis. The sequence goes on along the minus strand of NW_027172851.1, from coordinate 199,202 downwards.
GAATAAAAAACTTAAATATAATTTACAAACATTTCCACAGATGTTTTTCCATTGGTCTTTGGCGCGCTACAATTGAAACAGAGATGCCAACTTAGTTCGTTGTGCTTTTTTCCATTTCCAGCAGGTTGGCAGGTTAATTTATTCAATGGCGTTTTCGTAAAGTAATAAATTAAATATAAAAAAAAGCTATTTAAGCCCTTTAAAGCTGATCTATGCAAAAATAATTAAAGTTTATTTCAGCAATGTTTTATTTTAAATCAATGTCGCAACAACCGCAATATTATCCAAATGTTTCAAGAAAAGCTGGGAGCGATTTGAAAACTGACAAAACGACATTTCTGTGACACCTACGTTTGCTTTTGGGTTTGTTTTAGGTTGTTATTGTGACACCCCTGATAGAAAATAATATGTTGTTTTGCAAGCTCTTTATTATGGTCACCCTTCGAAATTTTATTCCATTCTATAACATTAATAACAATATTTAAGTAAAAAACTTATGCATGTTTTAAGTTATGAATATCCTTATCTGAACCCGCATTTGAACAGCTTTTAAGACGTATCCTGCCGAATAAAGATACACACATATCTATGGCGCCAAGTTACATTAAGCAAAAGCAGCTCCAATCTCGCTGAGTCAAATTTCCTTTACACCTTAAATTAAGGCGGCTAAGCCTTTCACAAAAGGGGTAAGAGTGTACAAGTGATTTTAAAAATCGTTCTGAAGCAGATTTGTTTAAAATACGAATACGAACATTTTAAATGTTATAAATTTAGGTGTAGTTTAATATTCTTTGTGGAACAAAATTCATTTTTTAAGTAAAGTTATCGTTTAAGAAAATTAAGAAGAAATGAAGTAAATCGTCTCGTCGACTTTGGTATACCATGCACCAGGTGTACCGAAAAAATTATAAATTGATTATAATAGAATATTCGCAAATATACACTATTCGAAGAAATGAAATTAAATTGAACGATTAATCAAACACGGTGTGCATTTATATCGTAGGGTACTGCAATTTGCATATCGTAGTGTATAGCACCTCCATCGCAACTAACCACCTCTCAAATGGACATATTCTTTCACACGGATACAACGTATCCTCTCATAGGTATACCTTTCAGGCGGGCAATCCCAATTCGTCCTCTAGACTTCGCATCTAATTTGTTTTTAGTTTTTAGTAAAACGTAATCACCAGCTTGTGTTTAAAGCATAGTTCCACAATAATTTTTGAATTTTTCGGTTGTTCCCGCAAGCAGAACTTAGAGATAATGAAGCAAGTAAGTCGACTCGTCGACTTGGGTATACCATACACCAGGTGAAACAAATATTTCAAATTTCGAAAACCAAATGTATGTCTATTAAATTGTTTTTACATGCTTCATACTATGTGCTGTCTCGCTCACTCTACAAACACATGAGCACTCTAGCGCCGGCACTAGCCAACGGCCAATTCTGGCCTTGTGGACCGCTTTGTAAAATACGTTCATACGCATATTTTGCATGTTTCTAGTCCGATTTCAATAAAATTTGGTAGTTTGGTAGAAATAGATAAGTTTAATTAGTCTGCCGAATTTAAATGCGGTAGTGCAAAAACTCGCAAAATCGGTTTTTTCTAAATTACGGAAGCGGAAGTGGGCGTGGCAAAATTTTTAAATAGCCAATATCTGCGCGTCTATTAAGCTAGTCTACATACCAAATTTGATGTCTCTAGCTATTATACTTTTTAAGAAAACAAGTTTTATGTGATTCCTGGGGGCGTAAGGGGGCGTGGCAAAAAGTTTGAGCAATTAATTTCTGCGCGCTAACTAAACGGGTATACAAACTAAATTTGATGTCTTTAGCTGTTATACTTTTTAAGAAAAACAGTTTTATGCTCTTATAGTCTCCGAGATCTGCGTGTTCATACAGACGGACGGACGGACAGACGGACATGGCTAGATCGACTCGGCTGTTGATCCTGATCAAGAATATATATACTTTATAGGGTCGGAGAAGCTTCCTTCTGCCTGTTACATACATTTTGGCGACTTTAATATACCATTTCACCCTATGGGTGTATGGTATAAAAATCAGACCCAATCGATTCCGGTCTGAGCAGCATACTTGGTTTTTATACCCTTGCAGAGGGTATTATAAAATTGATCAGATGTTTGTAACGCACAGAAGGAGACGTTTCCGACCCCATAAAGTATATATATTCTTGATCAGCGTGAGAAGCTGAGTCGATATAGCCATGTCCGTCTGTCCGTCCGTCTGTGCGTACGCGATTTACTCAGCCGTCTTAAGAGCTATCGGGCTGAAATTTTTTTTTCGTGGGTTTTTATTACCCGGCAAATATAAAGTATGAAAACCATAAGGATCGGACCACTATATAATAGAAGAACTAGAAGAAACATTTTCATAAAAATCGAGTATGCTATGAAATTTACATATATGAGAGTAAAATTGTTTTGTTTGTATATTGATGCAAGGGTATACAAACTTCGGCATAGCCGATGTTAGCTTCTTTGATTTTTTTTTGTTTCGGTTCTCTGTTGAGCACTTTGCGTAAAGCTGTTCGAACGTCAAACAACAACCGAAACGAGCGATGCTCACACAGAAATACTTATAAAAAACCGATTGACTGAAAAAGTCAAGGCAAACGGTATTTTTTTTTTAATTTTTGAGGAAACAAAGCTAACTTTGATGCACAGTGGTTATTCGTATTAATGTTTCCTTCAAACTAATATTTAAACCCTTCCCAAAATGGTATATTAACTTTGAAGGAAGCATCTTCGTATGTCCGTCCATCTAGACCCTCAAATACTGCACAAACAGTGACATATCTCAATAACTTCGTTATTTTCTGAGCAATTGTCGTCATTTAATATTTGTGAGCTTAATTTACCTCCAAATGACTGTGCCAAATTTGATCAAGATCGGGTGACTATATCTTACAATTCTTTTGAAATTATTTATTTTAAATTAAGCTTTACGATTAAAATCGAGTTTAAATTTTTTGATTGACGACGCAACTTGTACATCGCCAAGAGCATTCTGCGTAGACCGTAGCCCCGATTAAACCGCGGACAATAAATTTTTTGAGAGCGCTCAAAACTCGCTCAACTAGGCCATCGCTCGACTTCCTCCTATAGCTATAATGTGAAACATCTACCTTGATCAGCAATTATTCTGTTCAGAACTTCAAACAAAGAAATAGATGATTTCAAACAAATTTAGTGCAAACATCGATTTGTACTATTATATATATGTTCCTTGAGGCCATTCTTTCGACAGGGTTTTTCGTAATGTCAATCTGAACTGTACGCCTTGGAATGTTTGATTTTGGGATTGGGTGCAATCCTGCCTACGCCTACCAACGGTGCATCCTTGGCTTTAGATCCATCTTCGTTCTTGATGCTATATACACAACGAACTCACGACCAATCGAAACGACTTAACTACTCCAACTCATGGAGTGATATCCAGATATCTGCAGCCCTTTGGAGAAGAGGTTGTCTTACTAAAATATTCCACTACATTGGAATTGCCATTAATCCGATGCGTAAACACATTTGCTAGCAAGTATATCGGTTTCACAATCTAAGACTATTTGACGCCGATCCAGAAATTATCTCACACTATGACCTGTTGATGGCGGTGTCAAAAAAGTTAGTGCGAGGATTTTCCATGGATTAGATCTTGGCTCTCCAAGTGGCGTTTTATATCCCAGATACTGCATCGTAGTTTTAAGGAACTCATCTTTTTGAAAATTCCGCTGCAGTCATGCAGGAAAGGTTTCACCTTAAACACAGAGCACTGGTCACTGGATCGTTCTAATTTGCAATGAGTCTTTTTGTGTCCCGCTTTTTTGGATGCGTTATAAACGTAAGAGATCTTCCTTTTCACAATATGAGTATGATTGAGTGAGTACAAAGAAGAATTTTATCAAAAAATACCTTAAATATAATTCAGAAAAAGGCGGAAAGTGTTTCTCGTGGCCGTCAAGAACTTAATTTAATGAAGTCTTCAAAAAGAACAAAGCCACGGCGCACAGTGGGGCCTTCGCAAATTAAAATGTCAAATTTAATTAAAAGTTTATCCTTCCATGTAAATCCTCACAGGGTGTTTTTGTTTATCCTGGCCGAGGAAGAGGGTAGGTAGGATTCAAAGTAAATTCCATACACTGGATTTTGCAATGCATGGGAGAAACTCCATGTTTGTAGCAGTTCTGATTTGAACTCAATAAAGGTAAGCTTATGGTTTTTCCTATCATGAAAAGAAAACTCCAATATTTTTAAAACCGATATACATATGTATATACAGTGGCGGACACGAATTTAAGACGTTTTTTTTTTTTTTATTTTTAGTTCTGATTTTCTCGGCTCCTAAATAACTTATGCGAATAATTTTTTCTTTAAATTGTTGGTTATTGTATTCAGATAATGGACCGTAAGAATGGTCTTCATAGTTTAATCCGTTTAATTTACAGGTGCATTTAAACAAAGAGAAGTCCGTTTTTTGGGGGCATTTATTTAAGACGTTTTTTCCAAAATCTTCAATATTAAAGATAGACGTTTGAAATCTTCGTAGAAGTTGTAGAACTAAGATAAACTGCATACCACAAATTTTGAATTTAGCCCCAACTTTCAATTTGGAGCCAATTGAAAATCGGTATTTTGTATGAAAATTTTTGGTCCTTTGGGCAAGTCCATTTTACGACACTAATTCATACTAAAGTACTTTTTTCCTTGAACTACAAAGGAAAGTGAATTGAATTTCCCGTCGAATGACATATTTTTCATTAAAATCGGATAAGAATTAGATAGTTTTCATCGCCTATCAATATGGGAAATTTTTTTCAAAACTACCCTTCTATTCTCCATCTCTTTTTAAAATTATTCGGATAAGTTATTTAGGAGCCGAGAAAATAAGAACTAAAAAAACAAAAAAAAAAAACGTCTTAAATTCGTGTCCGCCACTGTATATAGTCAGTCTTTTTATTTTATTTTTTTAGGAAGTGTTTAGAATTTACAAAGCATAATTTCACATGCGACGTGTATTCCAGTCGAAGTGTACCTAGATTTAGGAGCTTACCAACTTACATCGCACTACTTCTTAGACCATATGCAACTGACTTCACAAAAATAGCAGTTCCCTTAAGCTTTAACTTCAAAGTTGATTAATCATAGACCATAATGGCATCATACAAGCGCTTGGCATTCTAATATGATCCCACTGCAAACTACAGTGATGATGACAATTTAGAAATTGGACCAATGGCAACTGTATGCCATCATCACGTTAAAGATGGTCGATCCAATTACAGGTACAATATTAACAAACTAATTATTGCTATTATTGCTTTCCATTAACAATCCATTTAATTTTGCATTTTCAGGCATATCAACGAACCAAAATCCAAGTGCAATGAATTAGTAGTTAGTACGCATGAAGAGAATGTCATTCTGAAGTGCCGTCGCCTATTCTGGCAATTCGCTGTCGACATGTATGTACATATGTACATATGTCAAAGTCGAGACCGTGCGGTGCAGCAAATCCATTATCGCCTTGCATGGCTGATGAAAAGTGCAAAAAACGATATCCGCGACCGTTAGTTGCTGATACAGTCACGGGGAACGATGGATATCGAGTTTATCGTCGACGTTCAAATAAAGATAATTGTCGAACTATCAAAGTTAAAGTTCAAAATCAAGAGAATGAATTCATTATACCATATTGCCCGCTGCTATCACGAATTTTCGAAGCACACGCGAACGTTGAGAGTTGTCATTTGGGCAAATCAGTCAAACATTTGTGCAAGTATGTCACAAAAGGCAGCGACATGGCTGTATATATAACAAAATTGCATGAAGTCTATTAAGGAGTAATAATCCAACTCCGCGAAAGGTAATATGCTTGTTTTGATCGTAGTATCGATATTAAAATTTTAGTATTTCTAGATTGCCGGAAAATATTGAAATTATGCAACAGGTCAATTTATTTTCCGCTAAAAATATGTTGAGACCATCTAAACGTAAGGACATTGTCAGGGTACTGGATTATTTTGAGTGTCAAGACATTGACAATATACTCATTCAAATTAACAAAATACATTTTGTCAAGTGGGAGTTTGTTGAGGATACCACCAAGTTTTGGGCGGAAGTCCTAAATTACAAAGACGCTGGCAACAACAATCCATTCAGTGGCTTAGCAGAGTTTACCATATAAATATTTTTCCTGCCAAGGGCCAACGCAGAAATTAAACGTAGTTTCTCACAAATGAATTTAGTAAAAAGAAAACTACGCAATGCGAGTTTGTATATAAGGTGAGTTTTAAATTTAAATAGAAATACCAATTTAACGTATTAAACTTCGATCATTTTAACAGGTATGGACTACAAAGACACGAAACATGTTGCCTACCATATGAGTTCTTGACTCAAACTACTGGCAATGAGAAGTACACCGATGTATGTGAAGAAGCTGACGAAATGTAAATGTAATTATAATTGTTAAAGATCATGTTCGTTATTAATTTAAGAGTTTTGAATTTTGATTTTTATTTTTTTATAACCTAATTTGTTAAAAACTAAAATAATGGGCTTAGCAATGTTTTTGGCAATTTTAAAAAACAAATTTTGCAATTTTTGGCAACTTTTCTTCCCAAACCTAGCAATTTTAGATTAATAGTTTCTGGTAGCACTGGTTCGCAATGACGATTACCAAGTCCCAAGGCCAAACTCTTAGTGTTTGAGGGATAAATTTAGAAAATCATTGTTTTCCACATGGGCAGCTATACGTTGCGTGTTCACGAGTTGGGAAACCATCCGCTTTGTGTTAACGTCAAGATCAAAAAACCAAAAAATGTGGTTTAAACTTGATAGTATTTCAGGATATTCTGAAACTTGATCAGAACTACTATCAGGATAGTTTTCGATGAAATTTTGTTGTTGTTGTTGTGATGGTGAATAATAAATTTAATTTCCTTGAACTCTTGTCTTTTAACTTTTACTATGTTATTTGATCTTCTCATATTTATATTTTCCGATTGATTTTGATTTTCTGTGCTTGATTTGAAATTTCGCCTATTGTTGTTAGTTGGTTGTATGTATTTCATAATTGTCCTTAAGGGTTTTTTGTAATTGGTTTAAAAGTATGTTTCAACATATTACTTTGCTCCATTTCATATAAAAGAAGCTGATCCATAGCTGATCTGCCTTATTATGGTTGTATAAAATGATCGAATCCTTTTCTATAGCGTCCTTTAGCAACATCACTATCTTTACTAACAACAAGAAAACCATTATCTTTCCAGCTTTCCCTACAAATCTTAAAGGACATATCATCTAAGACATGATCATTATCGATATGTCTTAAATTCATTTCATCATGTTCTGGACTAATGAGTTTTGTTAACAACTTAATTGAGAAATTACCAATTTAAGTGCATTTACCTGGATATCACTTTTGTGGACCAGGGACAAAACTTGCTGATCGATTAGCTCGTGGTGATAGAGGGATACATCTATTGGATTCAGCGTGTAGAGAACACGACATTGCATATTCACAGTCAAAAGATTCGGAAAACCGTCATCGAGCAGACATCCTAATAAATCGTGGGAGCGTGTAAAATTAAAAGATAGTAGTTTTAAAGAACCTCAAGTTAAAGAAAAAAGCTTTCAGAATTCAACAAAAATTTTAAAACAAAAAAACCCCTCAAATGTAGCGGAAGCAATTAAAGTTGCGCAACAATCAATCCCCTCAGGTTTTAAAGGGTATACGAAGAATTTAAATAAAGCAATTCCAAGGGTTATACCAATACCAAAAATTGGTGGATTCAGGCCCGGACTGGCCCACCGGTGGGCCTTCAAGGTAAGGGGCCCCCTTATGATGAAATTTCATGTACTAGAGTAGCAGTTTTTAGTCACTAGGGCCCTTCGTACGAGGTTCCCAGTAAGAATCATTTTTTAAACATAATAAACTGATAGACGCTGGGGCCCCTGGAATTTAGAAGCCCTGTAAGCTACTGGAACTTTAGACGTTATTTTCAAAAGTGAAGAAATATTGTGTAGCAGAGAACTGATTTTAGTTTAACCAGGGTCCAAAACACAAAATTGATAGTAAAAAATTTTCTGTTTCCTTTTTTTTCTGGCCGGTTCATTTCAAATGATTGTATAGATTTTCCATAGATTTTCCTACCAAAGCTATTTTTTGGCAAGTGTGTGTCATTTTTCCATAATTAAAAAAAACTTGAATCAAATTGAAGATAAACGAATTATTAACTCCTTTTCGTTACAGAGCAATTGAAAAACTTTTGACTGTTTGATGAGTGTTAAAATCTAGTAAAATTACGCCTTACCTAGACACGCATTGTTGAAAAAAGATAAACGATCCAACTTGATGTAAAACCTAAAAATGTATACCTTTCATTCACATTTCACTGATTGAGCAGAATTTAAAAGCCCGACATCCCAGAATGGTTCCCCCGAAAGCACCAGGATGCGAGAATTTTATTTGCTAAGTCGCATGTGGACTGGCCGGCTGAGCAGTGGCGCAATATATATACGCTTACCCTATCCTCTCCCCTGTACCACAGTCTCATAAAATTCTGGAGTGGAGCCAAAGGATCAGTGGTTTTCGTCGGGATGAGTTATTCTCCCACCAACGAAGACAGTCACTGTTCTCGAGGCTCAGTCGCTCCAAAGTGAAGAGACAACGGATCTTGGCCAGCGAGATTTCGCTGGGCCGGCAAGATCAGTCGTTGAAGTTTCTCTTCACCGCCTCCACCGCTTAATCCCACTAACACTTCTCCTCACGTCTCCCTCTCTTCACCCTTTCACAGCCCAAGAGCCAACGGATCGGGCTTCGCTTGGCAGACAAGATCAGTCGTTGCAGCTCCTCTGGGAATCTCCTTATACCCTTTCCTTTCCCCTTTAGGTGGCTTCCATAGACTCTGTAGATGGGACTCTGGAGACTGAGAGTTGTACCCCAGCCAGAGCTCCTTACACAGTCAATGCTAATAAATAATAAATTTATAACCGAGTTTTCGCTTTCATCCATGTCACCCTCAAAGAAATCTCCCGCGGCAAAGAAAACTTATAATAATGTGATGATGCAAGCCATCAAATCATGCATTATCAATAAAAATGCAATCCGCAAAAGTGCAACAGAGCATGCTATAAACAACAGGACCTTATCACGACACGTGAAGAAAACGAAAGATAATTTTAAAGACATTTCGAAATTAAAAGATGAGGATTTGTTGGAATTCGTTCATAGTGTTAGCACGAGAACGCCATCGAACATGGTTTTCTCTCCCGCTCAAGAGAAAGATCTCGTTGGATACATTTTGAAGTGTGTCAGTCACTATTATGGTTTGAACATTAATGAATTGAAAGAGCTGGCGTACCAGTTTGCAAGGAATCTGTCTCTCAGGTACCCACCTGAATGGGATAAGGATCGTAAAGCGCATCGTAAGTGGTACAGACTCTTCATGGAACGGCATAGCGACCTGACGCTTAAAACACCGGACCAAACATCCATGAACCGAGGCAAAGCTTTCTGCAAACAGATTTTTGCATCATTCGCCTAAAGCTGTTGCCGCAGAAATTGACCGCTGCCATCCAATTGCAATGTTATGCAAGCGTCCAGTTCATTAAAAATCATTGTCATTTATGGCCATTGAAGGCCATTTTCTTTTATGTTTTTCATTATTTTTGCCATTCATAATAAATAAATCATTAAATCACAACAATTGGTGTGACATTCCTTTCGCATTTTCTCAATTTCAGTGAATTTGTTAAGGTGCGTCACAACAGGGACACTTTTTTCAGCCTAAAAACAATTATCAAGAATAAATTGGTTCCATAATTTTTTGAGTAACTCAAATAAACATACTTTGGAAAAAAAGTTACGCCTGGTTAATATTTAAATGTTAAAACTTCTTAATTTTTCGAAACCCGGGTCACAACTGGGCCCTCTCCCCTTCCCCTAATTCCAGTTCTAACAGCATAATCAACTGTTAGTTTACTCGCAACTCGTGTATCGGCTATGGCTAAAGCAATTAATGATGTTAAATTTCAAAGAAGCTAACTTCAGCTATGCCGAAGTTTCCCTGCAACTCAATTCTTCAATACACAAACAAAATACAAAATTTTAGTCCTCTTTTTACTAAAATTTGTTCTTCTTCTTCCCTCATTCTTTAAGCAAAGCACGGCACGTGTAAACATACATATGTGTGTGTGTATGCATGTGCTCTGTTGACGACGAATGACGTAGTAGGCAGTAAGCAGCGCTGCGATGGTCACTTGCTAAGTGATATCTCTCTAATTCTATGTCTAAAGCTTAAAGTTTAAACTTTCAACCCACCCTTGCTCTGCCTACTTATGTATATTCTAACGGTGAAAACATGCGAAGCGTCTTGCGCCTTGGCACGCGTCACGATCTCCGTCGCTCTCTTTCACTTTCGATTTCTTTACTCTTTCTTTGGTGTCGGTATGCAGCGTAGCGTCCGCTGCCGAGAGGTTGCCCTCTCCGCGACGCGTCGACGCTGCAGCCACACCAAGACGGTAGCTAGAAAGAGAGAGACGTCGATCGTAAGCATTGTCTGTCAGAAAGAACTACAGTTAGTTTTGATATTAGAATATTTTAATTTGCCCTCCATGGGCGTAGCGAATAAAAAAGAGAATAACAAAGGGGCCCTACATGGGCGTAGTTTAGCCTAAAGAGTATTGTGATTCGTCACAACTGTCCCTTGCCGCCGTCAATATGTAAGTGAGTTGGTTACGCATTCAATTGAAGCTGAGCAACGTGGTTTGTGCAAATTGCGAATAACGGATGTACCAACGTTGCGTTCACAAACAAATGCGTATGAACAATAGAACAGTAGAAAATATACAGAGATTCGATTACATGAACATTGACTAAAACTACATATGTATGTATGTATGTATGTATATACAGTCATTTAATTCCCAAACATTACTTAATCAGTGTTTTTACCAAATAAAACATTCCCGATCGATATCTTTTAGAATATTCTCGGACAAACTGGTCTCAATATGTAAATTTCCTTTCCTTGTTTTTAAACAACAACAAAAATGTTGGAATTTGACAATTTTACATGATCTTTTTGCAAAAAAAAAAAAAAAACTTCGACCGCGTCAAAGTTTGTATACCCTTGCACCTTTTTTGGTCATTCTTTCCTTACCTACATATAGCTATCAAAGTGGTAAAACGTTTTTACTAAAAAGGCTAAAGTTTGCGAAAGAACGGCCTACAATTTTAGCATAGGGAATAACTAAGACATTGATCAAAGTCACTGTTTTCCACCGATCGTTCCTATGGAAGTTATATGATATAGTCACCCGAAATCGCGTTAAAAGTAACGAAGTTATTTACAAGTCACTATTTTCGATATAGTCACCCGATCTTGATCAAATTTGGCACAGTCGTTTAGAGGCGTAATAAACTCTCTAATATTATAGCTCTTAAAATAACGAAGTTATTGAGAAAAGTCACTGTTCGTGACTTTGGCGTTTGTATGGGAGCTATTTGATATAGTGGTCCGATATGGCTGAATCCGAGATATACAACCCCTGCAGCTATATACAAGCCTACATTTAGCTTTGTAGCTCTTAGAAGATGCTTCGTTCTATGCGTTGCAAACTTCTGACCAAAAGTAATATACCCTTTTTGCAAGGGTATAATAATTATTAAGAATACTATGATAGTTATGGTGATTTGCAACCACCTATCGAAGTAGTTAATTATCTAAAACCGCCCATAGAATATAATTATAAAAATTAACAAAATTTTAACACTTAATTGCGGACATTCATGTTTAAAATTTTTATTTAAAAAAAAAAATAAAATAAAATACATTTATTTTCGTTAACCCTAAATTTGGATGACCCCATGCAAGGGTGACTACTTTATTATCTTTTATAAAGCGCCTATCATCTAAATAATTTAATGTAACTTTTGTTTAAGTATCTAAGTATGAATAAATACATTGCTCCAATTTGTTTATGTTTTTTGTATGCACAATCGCGGAAATCGCTTAGACTCAATTTAAAAGTAACATTCTTTTTGACACCTTTAATTTTTTTAATTTGTTGTTCATCGTTTTCATCAATATTCTTTACAAATTTAACTGAATACATTCTAGCTCATAATCCAATAAATTCTTTAACAATTTTTTCCTTAAACTCATCTTTCATCATTCCCAATTTTGTTTTATTTAGCAAGGGTAAATTATAAGCATTATCTTTAGCATATCTGAACGAATATCATCATAAAAATCATTAGTCTTAATATCATAAAGAAAAGAATCAGTGATCAGAATCATATTTTGGTTACATATAATCATAATGGAAACTATACATTTTATGTTTTGATAATTCCAATATAAATAGGTTTATTATGAACAGAATGAATATTATTCATTTATATTGCAAAAAGCGAATCACTAAATTTCAAACAGCTGTGAAAATTATTTTTTGAAATGAGAGCTCTAGCACCAAGTTTTCTTTCAGTGCTATTCCAATCACTTACTAATTTAATATGCTTTCTTTTGTCGACATTTTCCATTGTCTTACCACAAACAGAGTTATTTAAAAGCTTAAAAAAATGTTTCTCAAAAAGATTGTCAGTTAATGTTCTATGGTAATTATTGATATCGATATACTTTTTAAGCAATTAGAATGCTTGATTTTTAGTATTCCATGAATTTTGTTTAAAATTATTCCATGTCAATGACATTGTTGTAAATTTTTATAGTGAATCACATAATCGTTCTTATGCGTTAAATCAGCGATTCATTTTGTTTGTTTCATATTTTATTTTTTTTTTGTTTTCTGCACACAATGGCAAATTATTATGCTTGTAATTTTTCGTCGAATTCTAAATCTACGTCCAATTTATAACCAATTGGAGAATCTTTTTCAATATTAAGATCAAAATTGTCGGAACGGAAATGCGACATAGCATATCCATACAAATTGTTGGCCTCCTGCTCCATCGAAGCATAAACAGGATCTTGGCGAGCAACAAAGTGGGCTTCTGCGCCCCGTTCGCGCTCATCTTGCCTGTACTGATCATCTTGTCGTCGAACAATATGCTGAGCAGTGTGTAGGCTCTATTGGCTCGACGACTAGCACGTGCCAATGTTCCTTGGTACGATCTTGTTCCCGTGTTTCCAAATCATTTTGTTGATTGTTTGCCATGCGTTGTGTATTTCTCTCACGAACCTCCTTGCCATTTTCTTGGCGGTAAGTAAGAGTCCGATTTGCAGCTTCTCGTCGTCGTTGCTCAACAGATTTTCTCGACAAGCGAGGCAATTTAAAAACTAAAAATTATGATATATTATAAAAAAGTTGGCCAAAAAGGTAATATAATATATTCTGAAAGGAAGATAATATGATTTCTGTGTGTAATAAAAGCTGAAAGTAAGATAATATGATTATTAGGTAGAAAGAGAAAAGTCTTAAAAAAGACTAATACAAACGCAAAAAATTAATTGGCGATCTTTTCCAAAACTTGGTCCTCAAAAAATAGCATTGACTTCACTAGCGAACGCGAAATTTATCGGAAGCGCACACACTTTTCAAAAACACAAATTAATATCAAAATTTAAAGTTTTAAATTCATATTTAAAATCAATTGGAAAACGCGCAATTATTTCTTATTCGTTTTTTAATGTGACCAAGCCGCAATACACTTGTTATACACTTGTTTGAAATACTGCAAAAACACTTAATAATAACAAATCAGATAGTATTTTTCGCAAGTAACACTTTACACAACACTTAATACAATACTAATATATCGAAAATCACCGAAGTTTAAATTTTTAAAATTAATTGCCAACGGAATATCTTGTTTATGGTCAATTTTCCAATAATTATACTAAATAATTTCTATTAAGTCTTGATAGAGCGACATTAATTCGATACCTTTTGTATTTGTTATCGAAATAATCGATAGGTAGAACAATCCACTAATTAAAGTCCAAAATGCAAAACATTCGAAATATAATAGCATGATACTGTTATGTAAAAATGCACATAATATTTTAATATGTTTCATCGTGCATAATGTCTATAAATATTTATATACATACATACATATTTAGGTATGTACAATCTTCAAACCATATTGCAGTTATTTTTTATTAATTACATACGTATGCATATGCAGATATGTGTGTATATACATACCTACATATATAAATATGTAAGCACAATGAAAAATAAACCACATAAATATTTACGTTCATCGGTAAATATTTACTAAAGCTACTCGAGAATTTAGTGTTGAAAAGTGGAAAAATCGGCTAAGGCTAGATTTCAGTGTTGTCACACGTTATTTTTTATTTGCCGCGTTGTTTGACCGCCCTGGTAGCCAAATATATTAATCTAAACTTTATGGTCGAGGAATATTCGGCTGCTCTTGTAGCCGAATATTTTATTCTAAACTATATTTATTCTATAAAATCAAGAAATATTGTAAACTCAACAATATTTTCGTTTGTTGAAAATAGTACGAACAAGAGATTCAAAAAGCCCGCTTATTCGAGTATACAAAATTCGGCATCTGGCAACACTATCTCAACAATTTGACAGATTTTTTTTTAAGCCGGAAACAGCTACTTTCAGCTATAGTCCCGCTAAAAACATTAATTTTCTTTTGTTAGTTACTCCAAAACTACGAAATAAATCGCCAAGGCGCACCTAAGGTAGTGCTCGAGGATTTTTTCTCTTTCGTTTGATACCAAACTTATGTAGTTTAAGCGCGTTTTGGGTCCAAGTGACTTAAGTAAATATTTACCATATTGTTGAGTTTACAATATTTCTTGATCTTATAGAACAAATATAGTTCAGAATACAATATTCAAACAACCTGCCAAATAAAAAATTGTGCTTGCCAGCACTAAAATCTAACTTTAGCCGATTTTTCCACTTTCCAACACAACACTTCATCATCGACCTATCGATTTTTTTCATCGCTGCTATTTCCAGCTCTACTTTCATGGAAAGTAAAATACTTTACATGTCATTTTTCATTTGGTTCCAACAGAAGTCGCAACAACAAGTCAACTTTTTTCTCATACAAATTATTTAGTAGAAATAAAGAACCATATGAAAAAAAAAAACTTTCAAAAGTTAAGAAAAAAAATTGTAATTGCCGAATTTCGTGCTTGATTAAAATAATATGTACACTTCAATTGACTAAGTTATGTTTAATTTTTTGGTTTTCAAATCACTAACAATCTATTTTTGGTTTTATTATCATAATATATAATATTAATCAACTATATTCAATGTATTTACCTTTATTTTACCATTACTTTTCCCACCCGGTTAGGCATACTAATTATCAAAGATTGACAACTATTGGACTTCTTCCATACCCCGGACCTTCTTTAGTCTGTCTATATTTTTGTGGACTAGTTTTTTTTTCATTTTAGTATAGGTCGGCTTGATTGTGGGATCCGACAGAGTCTCCCACTCGGTGTCGTCCAGCTGCTCCTCCGACTGTGGAGCATCGTTGTGGACGCACATTGAAAAGTGCTTCTCCTTCAATGAGACTGAAGTGCGTTGATTTCCGGCCGATACGGCATCCTGGTTCTGGTCAAGTCCCACTACGGACATACGGTTCATCTGGAACCAGAAGCTCCTTTTGTTGATTTGCTTCCCTGTCTGCAACAAATAACAAATTTGTGTCATCCCTCTCTGTCTCTCTCTATCTCTCTCTCTCTTTGCACTTACCCACTGCTTATATATCTCAAAGACGATCCAGGCAAATACGAATCCGAGTACGAATATGTATCCGAATACGTACCGAGTCGTCTCGCCATCAAAGAAGTCTGCTGCGATTTGTCGATTGTCTCGGATATCCAAAGGATATTGACCTTTGAAATAAATCTCCCATGTCTCCTACCTAGTAAAATATTAAGAAATTCCGGATAGGCCCTGCTGCTCAATTTGTCGTTGTTGACTTTTAAGTTGTGGCTCTCAATCATTTGAAGACGGTATATGGATATTAAATTTGAAAAATGTGCCTTTTATTGCCGGGTATTTGTTGAGACATTCTAAAGACCCATCGAAGTCTATTAAATATCTGGAAAATTCTTTAGAAACGCAGTTTTACGCAATGCACCAAAAAACTTTAGTTTGATGCTTGGGCATGAATTTTTGTTAATTTTCATAATTTTTTCTTAATTTTAAAAGTTTTCTCATGAATAGCGTGGTCCTCCTTGGTACAAAATTCAAACGCAATATTCTTGAAAAATTGTTTGGCCCATCCGTAAAGAAGTTTGGCCGAACTTATGCATAATCTGGTTTTGTAGGCTAGATCTTTATACGTGCCTTTTAACTGTGCCAGCAATTCCATCGCATGCGCCTTCTTTAATATTTAATGTTTAATGTGTAGTATTTTTGCTACTAGTTTTCATTTCATTTACATTCGCTACAATAGCTCCCTGTAAACCGATGTTGCATTTGTTTCGTTGTTGTTAAATTGGCTAAAATATATCCGAGACCCACATGCAATGGTAGTATGAAGACTTTGTCTGGACCAACCAGTGCTTTTCGTGTTTCCCAATACAAAGTATTCTCTTTGTGGTCAATCAAAGTTTAAGAAAACAAGACCAGTTAACCAGTTTTCACAAAAAAGAACATAAAATTTTAAGAATTTCTAAATTCTTTGATGTCACCTAAAAACTTTTTCTTAGTTTCAGTTTTCGTTATCAGTTTTATCAAGCTGTAGTATCTCAGGACTTTATAAAAGCTGAAAATGCAAGACTTTTTTACAAATCCCGTTTGGTAACGAATTTTCGCAAAGAACTAGTTCAGTTATAAAACGATTCGTGTGGCGGGTTTTATGGTTTCAACCCTACTTCCTTGTTTAAAAACCCAACCTAAGTTCCTTGTTAGGGTCATAAATGATACTTTTTAGTTTAATTAAAAAAAATTGGTATCAGTTCAGTTTTTATTATGTTCAAGTTAGTGTCACAATAAGTGCAGAAGTTGTAGCGTTTGTGATGAATGAAAATAGGCCATTCGGCACGTTTGCAGGAGAATATACAAAAGTCACAAGTGTCAACACCTGACGTCCTTCGTGTGGTGCTTATGCTCAACAAAAGGAAAACCCCGAGACGAAGACTGGATTATCCTTACATTCGTGCTCGATTCGTGACTCTTCCAAGTCTAAATTTGCAACAACAATGTCCTCCCTATTAGAACCTATTTTTTCAATTCTATCTTAAGGTTCATGTTCAATCAAACATAAAATTTTCACTGTGGATTTATTTAATAGAGTCAAAAGTTAGAGACATTAATGAAAAGGAAATGAATTCTAATATCAAGAAATCTTAATTTTTTTGCATTAATAGTAACTAGTAAAATATTAAGAATTTGCGGACAGGCCCTTCTGCTCAATTTGCCGTTGCTGCCGTTTAATTTGTGGCTCTCAATCATTTGGATAGTCAAAATGTTGGTAATAGATATGCCAAAACTTGCTTAGCTCAGCATCGCAGACACTTCAGATAACTGTAAAACTCAATACAAGTTGCTACTTTCTTTATATACCGGCGTAATTTTCTCCTGAAAGTATTTTCTAATAATATTATTTCGACTACCGCCCCTAATAGAAAAGTTGCTCTTTGCTTTTAAAACGACAAGTTCTTCGAAATGGCCATCGGTTAGATTTTGCCTTACCGTCGACCATTCCGGCATAACTAAATAATCGTTCAACTTGTGTGTGTGTTCACCCGGTAAAGGGGTATTAAATTTGAAAAATGTGCTCTTTCTGGGAGGGCGTTTTTTTGACACATTCTAAGGATATCTGAAACGCTTACCATTTAAGTCTTACGTTTGTAACTATCGATATAATCGATAGTTCAAATCATACAACCCAAAAATATCGATGGATGTCATATCGATATATTTGCAGTTCCTCTCCTCATCATCGACCGCACCTCTGCCAGGCAATATTTTTATTAATCATCAAAGCAGCAAAGTAGTTCCTGCAAATTAGCAAGAATAAATTATAAATCCATTCTTAATAGGCCATGTTTCCCTTTCACAAATTATAAATTGGCACAACTCAACTTTTTCTTCATTCAACAGCCGAGCCGAGCAACCATTTTAAACAAACTTATAATGTAATGTAAACCTTGAAAGTTGAACGGACTCTTAATTTAAATGAAAGATGCTAGTCCAATGTTCCAAGTTATAAGATGCGACTTTATATATTTTCCGCAAAAAAGATTCTTCCGGAATTTGAAATTTGGATCAGAAGAGAACGGGTTAAAATGGTTGGACTGGTAATGATTGAAGTATGCTGTGAGCCAGTTAGATCGTACATAAATTTTGAATCATTACATTCTATAGGTTGACATTTTAATTATAAAATTGAATTACAATAGTATTTCTCTTATATTACAAATGTTCAGAATAAACATTTCTATAAATGTTTATAGACTCTCTATAGTGGAAAACGGAATGATTCTTCTTCGCCTTAAAAGATTCGTTGGTGGTCTAAATTGTAATTTGCTAAACTGCCAGTCGCCTTGGTCGCTAGCCATATTAGTTTTGACTATGTATTCGATATATCTCTTGATGTTGTTGTTGGCAGTTAAGCTTAAAATATTGTAGATATGTTTTTGCGCTTTTGGTGCTCGTTAATTTGATTTAACTGGTTGATTTTCAAGTCCCCACCGCACAGTGCGACAGAAACCCGACATTTTGGCATAAATAAAGTATATTATATGTTATTAAACATTTAATAGAAACTTAAAATTTTTCAATTCGCATTGACTAAAGTTTCAATCATTATCCTGTCCTTCTTCTTCCAATCCAATACAATTTCAGCACCGTCAATTTCTCTGGAATCTTCTTTCTCTCCTTGGCTTTCTGTTAAACCAGCATTCTGTCTTTAGCACTTGATTTGGCTTTGCTCCATATACTCCGCATACTTGTCAAGCATTCGAACTTGTAGAGACTTGAAGCCAGAGATGCAAATGTTCTCGTTTCACAGAAGTGACGCAACTGGTCAGATAATGTATCAAAAGCAGATCGTGCCGAACGATTCTTGGGTGCATTTCATTTACGTGGCAAGCCTGGACATAATACATAGAGTCAGCATGCGGAGTCAAAATGCCGTCGACGTCTTAAGAGGATCATAATATTTCACATTTTAATTTCCATTGATCCAAACAAGCTCTTATGTTATTGTTTGCTTTAAGATCGGTTAATGTTTGCTTTTTCTTTTCGCATAAAGCTTAAAGCATATCCTCTTTAGGGTCGTGTACTTTTTTTACACTCAAATGCTTTTTACTGTATTTAAAACTTTAAACACCTTTAATATTAATAGACGCTTCATGCCATTTTGGGCCAGTGTCACGATGATGTTTGAGCAAGAAAGTGGAAAGTGCCTGTTCATAATTATAGTAGTTGTTGAATAAAAAAATATAAAAAAAAAACGATTCATTTAATTTAGTAACGAATTGTTAAGTCCTTACTCAATGCACCCTGGTACTTTGTTGTCTAGCCTTTGTTTTTAATAACGGAGTCGAGGAAGTCTTGACAACGCTTCAGGGGGGATTTGCGATAATGCTGCCTTAACTAATTACCAAGGCTCAGCTTTGTAAGTTGCGCTTAGTGTTGCCACAACCCGCTTAACATCTCCCGGTAACTTCTCGATCGGGCTAAGATGTGGGAACTGAGGTGGCGATAGCATCACATCGATATTTTCCGAAGCCAACCAATCCTGGTATGCTTCGGATCTTTATCTTGTTGGATATGGTAGCATTGTATTCATTATGCCGGTAATCATATGGATCGGGCCAACGCCGTTGAAGGAAAAGCCCATATCATAATGCTGAGGCCACCAAGCCTAACCGTTTTTTTTTGTGTACCTAGGGTTATACTCAGTGTTTGGTGGACGTCGTACATTTGCCTAGACCCTGTTCCACCACATAAAACAATCTTGCTTTCGTCTGTCCATAATATGTTTCGGCACTTTTCTGTGGGCCAGCCCATATGATATTTTGCAAACCTGAGGCATCTTTTGCAACACGTTTCTTAGTCAGAAGAGGTACTTCTCTGTGACTTCTGGCATTAATATTTTTCTCTATTTGGCGACGTCGAACTGTCACATCACTGACAGAGAGATTCAACAAACAGTTCTCAGGGTCATATTGAACTTATTTTGTTTTATTTATATTATAATGTGTCATTTATATTATAACTAGCAAACTCGGCGAACTTCGTTTCGCCACCTGATGGCTTTGTTTTTTGTAACATTTCGTTTGGGGATTAAAAGATAAAGAACATTTTTCATTTAAGCAACTTGTGGTAAACGATATTTTTTGGTTTTTGGATGGTTTGCCAACACGTAAGCATGCAACCTACAATTGACCATAAAAAAAAAACACGAATTTTTCAGATGGAAGCCACAAATAGTCAGGGATTGGCCCTGGGATTAGTTGTTGTGATTGGCATCACGTAAATGAATATACTCTCCCGAACGCAATTTAGCTTGATTCAGCGGACAAAAAGTTAGGCCCTCCGTTTCGATTTTAACGTCCATGTCAACGCAATTGTTGAAATATATGTATTTAAAATGTACTGTAAAACCGCGACATAATTGTCGGTATTGACCAGACCAGATTATTTACAAGCATTTATCGTATTGTAGAAATGTAAAAGCAGAGAAAAATGTTGATAAAAACAATGGAAAAATGATGTTATGAATGATGCCCATGAAATGGTTGCCAATTATATTTAATTTTATCTACGAAATTAGAGTTGTTTCATTCATTAGTAGCACCGCATTCCCGTTTGCTATTTGCAGTACCCACGACGTGGACCAATCCATGAGATCACGGCCAAAAGATTTGCAATGGAACAAAAGAAAAGATTGTTCAACTGCCGCTGGATCACAATGGCAATATTCCAACATCTGCATGAATGCATCCAAAAGGGCACAACCGGAAAAAGTCCTACATCATGCGAAGACGGCCCTTTTTTGGAGGATAGGAAAATATATGATTTCAGTCACTTCAGGAAATTATATGTTGTTCTATACGGATAAAACCTTCTTTAAGAAACATAATTTTTTAGCAAAATAAAACACTCATAAAAAATAAAAGGTCGCCAAAAAAAAAAAAAAAAAAATAAAAAAATAAATCGCTCAAAGCTACAAAAAGTGATTGAAAATCAACAAGAAACTAAGTTTTCGTTTTACTGTATCAGAGAAAAGGACTTCCTTCCCTTTATTAGTGGAGAACAAAATTTCGTATTCTGTCCGGTAGAATTAACATAAACGAAAGTAATAGAAGAATCTCCTACAATTTAAATGTATCTCCTTTTGTCCAAGGAAAATTCATTTTAAATCGTCGCATCGTTCAAATGCAAACGGAGAAAACTGCTCGTTGATTGAGCGCGATTAAAAATTTTTAAGGAACAATGCAAAACGATTGCTCTCTCTGAAGAACAGTTATTCTGCGACTGCACGAACCGGTCAACAGTTATCTTCGAGTTATGTTTACGCATAATTTAATATTTTTAATGAGCATTAACAGCCAAATCGGAATAAACATATTCAAGAAACTTCAGCTTAACAATAAAGCTGCCAACACAGTGCGCGCTGTGACGAAGATGAAACGCAAGCATGTAACATGCGCTTGTCGTTCAAAATTTGAAAACGCAACCGAAAATGGGTAATCGTGGAGACAACCCATTTAGCTTGTTTTTAGTATCCGAATCAGTACATAGTGTTATCGATAATTTATGACCTTACGTATTCACGTAAGTCGTCACGTATCGATCGGTGAGATATCGGCTTAAAGCTCATCCTTAGATTAAAGAATATTGGCGAAAGGAAAATTAAAAGATTAAAATACGCGTGGCCTCGTTCTTTCTTAACTCAACTCCCAAAGGAGACGGAGGTGCTACACTCCTCGCTGCCAACTTCACGGCCGCGTGTATCGTGCAAGAAAAAAATATAACCCTTTTAATTGCATCCTTCATAGGATTGCCCAACAAAACACCCAACTTGGTTCTGGTGTAGTTTCTGGTAGTGCATTGGAGAGAATATCCGCGGAGCGCCTGTGATTTGTCGCAGAAATTAATTCCGCGTCCAATAACATCGTTTTTTTTTGTGGGGTTTGGCTATCGCCGCTCCAATCGGAATAAATTTATTCCAAAATTTGTGTGGCTGTGGTGTCGCTCTCCATAGGGGACTGGCACCACAAGTACGTAGCAGATTACCCCTGAGTGGTAGACCGCCAAGTCCGATTTTTCAACTGAGGAAAGAGGACTCAGTCTCAATGAATTAACGAAACGTTGAGCGAAGGAAGTTTTAACCTGCGCCTTTCTGTCCATTTTTGACCGGACTCATTCCGAAAAAGAACACGTGGTTTTGTGCAGTGCAGCCGTAAAATAATCAGGATGGGTGCAAGCGTTTAAAAGCCCCTTCAAATTTAATGGTGTCTATGCATTCGAGCCTCTCGGTCCTGCCAATGATTATCGCAAGTACTTAACCAAAAAAAGAAAAAAAAAAAAAAAACTTGAATCCGTGGAATTCAGGTCTTACTACACGGGTACCCAATGAAGCAGTTGCAACCCATTGGCATGACCTAGGGACGTTCGAAGACAATGTTCTTGTAATACTTAGACATTCAATACTTATAAGAGTTCTTTGTTCACAGAGAGAGAGAGAGAGGATACGAATAATGTTAATGTTAATGTGCTTAATCGAAAACGGGTGCTCCCAAACCAAATCAGAGGCTTCTGACTACCTTAAATCATCTTATCTATTTTTGAACAGCCTCCGCTTCGAAAGATCTTTCGCCGCTGGGCTAAAACTGTAAGTCAAACCATAAAAAAAAAAAAAAACTTATTAATTGATTCGGGTTATTCGTTTTTGGAGCCTTTGAATATGTTGGACGTTGGTGCCATTGCCAATACTTAAATTTATTAGGAAATTTAACCGTGTAGTTGTTATTTTTATCCTTTTTCTCTCCCGGCATCAGTTTGATATGATTCGGTTTTTTGTAAATTTGATTCAATTTGGTTTTTGTAACCTAATCTCAAGATAACGAGTAAGATAATTATGTTTGATAACCGCATTGCTACATCGTATATAGTATGAAATTGAGGATAAGATCCAAACTTATTTTTCGACCAGTATTTAGTTTAAGATTTCAAAGTATGAAGATAAGCTTGAATAGCCCAAAAGAACAAATACTACTTTAGGGACCTCTACATATTAACTTCATTAATTCTGAATAATATTAAGTTCGTTTGTTTCCGAAAGAGATATTAAGAATGAATTAAATTAGGAAATGAATCCTGCCTTGTTCATAAGTTTAGAAATTAATAAAATTATTGTTCTTTGAAATGAACTCCCTATAATCGTTAAATTTTGGGGAACCATGCAACCGACTGAGAGATAACAAGAGGCCGTAAGACATGTTGGAGGGATCCTCAATTCAGACGTGGCCCGAGGATCATGGTAGGGTGGGCGTTCACATGATAGGCCTATAGGATATCATGACATAAACCAACATGTGTGCCTCCTGATACTACATAGTTTAACGTGTTCTTGTTTCTGGTCTCCTCAGGCCTTCTTTCTTTCGCATCTAAACCTGTACCGTTATCCCTTGGTGTCCTTAAGTACGCGAATTTAAAATTTTACGTCTGTATCGAATGTGAGTAACTATAGTTCTGGCTAATCTCTATCGTATAACCCACTCCCAGCCGACCTGACCCTAGCCGAACCTATCGCGTACTCGGCCAGCACTATGCACGAACATCTGCTCAACACTCCTTGTGAGATTCAACGTTACATGCTACAGATAAGATAAAATTTTTGGCGCCCAACGTGGGGCCCGATTCGGCTGCCCCAACCAGATTTTTTTTCTTGTACTAGTCGTGTTATCAGAACCGCTGGATTTATGCTATCGACTAGTATCCCATTTCTCCTGTGAATTTTATGTAATCATAGTAGTGAGCAGTGTTACTAGTGATTGGAATTATTTAAGTTAAGTACCTCACTTAAATACCCGCACTGACTAAGAAACGCTGGTCATTGACTTAGCAATTCCCGTTTGAAAAAAAAAAAAAAAAAAACCGTAATATATTGTTCGTCCCTGGACGCCGAATTAGTGGCTAAGTGCTACCGTCGGACCGGACTCAATTGATATGTCGGTCTTTAAACTGCACCCGTTTGTCTGGTCTTATAAAGAATGAGAGGTTTGTTACCTGGATTCAGCTTTGGTGGATAAATACTACCGACTGCCCGGAATAAATTCTAGAATTCCTGTGACATCAGCATTGGACTGCGAGCCAGGACAGCTGGAGTCAAGTAATGTGGCATTAAGCTACCACTTAGCCGCAACACTGGCCAAGCAGCGCAATGCGAGACAAATATTTGTTTATTTTGTAGTATCTAGAGTACATTTAGGCTGACCTTTAACGTTTGCAGACATGGTTGTATGGTTTCCCGGTTTTAGATGAATTTTTCTGATTTACCATAATATTGCATTATACCCAGTTTAATATAGAAAAGTGTTATATATATTTAGATGTACAATAATAATAAGAATATTTCAATCGAAGTGATAGCAAGTTATGTCAGTATTCGATAGTTCCGATAGTTTGGACAGATCTGAAGAAGTTAGTAGAAGCTGTGGCATTTGTGTGCGGGAGTTGGACTTCAACGCAGAGTGGATAACCACC
Organism: Drosophila tropicalis; assembly: GCF_018151085.1. Taxonomy (NCBI): domain Eukaryota; kingdom Metazoa; phylum Arthropoda; class Insecta; order Diptera; family Drosophilidae; genus Drosophila; species Drosophila tropicalis. Next base: position 174,470 of record NW_027172851.1, on the reverse strand, counting down.
CCCTGCAATCATTCATTTCACATTAGTTGCTTTTCGCTTCGCGAAGGAGCTAAATCAGTGTGTCCAGTTTGTCGTACTTCCGTTCTATCCAACGTTACTAATTTGGCAGACGAGTTACTGTTAGCAGGCGGCGGAGACATGCCGATCTTAAGATCATCACGTACCGTAGCAGGAGCAACTGAGGCTAACCCAGAAATGGAACCACAGGTCAACACGCCAGAGGCATTCGACTTGCCGTCATCACAAGCAAGCATAGATCAAGTAATAGCCCGAGCCCTTTCCGAAGGCCTTACCCAAATGAATCAGGTAGTTGCTCAATCAATGACTCAGGTCTCCCAAACCTTGTCGCAGACCATGTCTCAGGCTGTAGCCCAAATGACCCAGTCTTTAGAGATAACTTTACAACGAGCGGCGTCTAACGGCCCACTACTTTCAGAAAACGTAGCATCTCGAGCATCCATCCAACCCTCGGGACAAAGACAGACATTTGAAGAGTTATTTCAAATCCCTCCACGGGAAAGTCAAAGTCAACGACCCAATCAGACTACGTATCCAAGTACCTCTATGATGAATAGTGGAGCATATCCAAGTTCCGAATTGCGTGCTGATCGGGTTAGTCAAATAATTACGAATTGGAAAATTCGATTTTCAGGACATTCGTCCATAGCGGTAGATGACTTTATATATAGAGTCGAAGCCCTCACAAAACAAACACTCAATAATGATTTAGAACTTGTATCTCGCTACGCGAGCAACTTATTTGAAGGAGCTGCTAACGACTGGTTCTGGAGGTTTCACCGAAGCGTTCCACTAGTGACCTGGTCACAGCTTCGGGTGGCACTAAGAGCACAATTTCAAGACGGAAGAACCGATCTAGAAATTCGTACGGCCATGTTTCAGCGAAAACAACGTCCAAATGAACCCTTTGATAGTTTTTACGACGCTATCGTAACACTGGGAGATAGATTAGCCGTCCCATTGACAGAATCTGCATTGTTAGATGTGCTGAAGGCAAATTTACTACAAGAAATTCAACATGAGATTTTGTACGTACCAATAATGTCGGCTTCACATTTGCGCCACGTTGTGTGCACACGTGAACGATTTATGCAATCGGTAAATAAGTCAGTGACGACAACCATGCCTAGATCTACCCCGAAACGGCAGGTTCATGAATTAGAATTTTCGGCTACCAATGTAAAATTAGAAACCGACCCGGATATAGATTCCGAGGTGGAAATTGCTGCTATTAACTTAATTTGTTGGAATTGCAAAGAAAATGGACATAGATATCAGGATTGCGATGCAGAGCGAAAGATATTTTGCTATGGCTGCGGTCAACCTGATGCCTACAAACCTACTTGTAATCGATGTACTAATTCAAAAAACGGAGTTCGCCGTGCACTGTCGAAAAGTGCACTCAAACTGAACCCGGTGAACACCCTTTAGGGGAATCCTCGATGGATTCCTCACTACCAACTTTGTCACAACTCCCAACTATTCCTATGCACCTACGGGAGTTTATATCTCCACTATGTGCAAATACTAAAAAGATGCGAGGAATTAAGCGATTAATTCAATATAGAAAAAAACATAAATTAGAGAAAACGGCGGTTTTGGATTCGATAATAGATGATTCCCTTGATTGGCGGCCGTACGCAGATGTGAACCTCTTTGGAAGAGAATTAAAGGGTCTCATGGACACTGGAGCGTCAATTAGTTGTGTAGGTGGAAATTTGGCGACAGAATTGATCAACGAATTGCTACCCCTTAAGACGGTAAAAACCATGGTGCACACAGCAGATGGACAAAAACAAGCCACTCTAGGAAAGACTCTTACCTCTGTTAGCTTTCGAGGAATCGAAAAACCAATAACTCTTTATGTTGTACCCTCGCTGGCACAGAATCTCTATTTAGGCATAGACTTTTGGAGAGCCTTTAATTTGTTACCGGCCTTTTTGGCGCATAAAGGAAAAGAACCAACCGTAGCTTGTATTAATCTCGATAGCGAATTAAATGTGTCAGTATCCGAATCCCAGAAAAAACACTTACTTAAAACCATTCAATTGTTTCCATCCTTCGAGAAAAAAGGATTAGGAAAAACCAGCTGGCTGTCACATGAAATTGATGTAGGTGATGCAAAAGCGATCAAGCAGCGGCACTATGCTGTATCCCCGGCCATAGAAAAATTAATGTACCAAGAGATAGATCGTATGCTTGCCCTTGGGGTAATAGAAGAATCAAATAGCCCCTGGTCATCACCTGTTGTACTGGTGCGCAAACCAGGAAAAGTTCGATTATGTATTGACAGTCGAAAACTTAATGCAGTCACGATTAAAAATGCTTATCCTATGCCTTTAATTGACGGAATTCTTAGTCGGTTACCGAAAGCAGAATTTATTTCAAGTATTGATCTAAAGGATGCTTATTGGCAAATACCGCTAGCCGCTAGCGACCGCGAGAAAACGGCATTTACCATACCAGGAAGACCTCTCTATCAGTTTACTGTAATGCCCTTCGGTTTGTCAAACGCCCCTCAAACAATGTCCAAACTTATGGATCGAGTGATACCACCAAGTTTGCGAAATGAAATTTTTATATACTTAGATGACCTTTTAGTAGTTTCGGAGTCCTTTGAGAGACATATTTCAGTATTATCTGAGTTAGCTAATAGACTAATCCTAGCGGGACTTACAATTAATGTGAGAAAAAGTAGATTTTGCCTCAAAGAAGTCAAATATCTTGGCCATGTTATTGGTAATGGAACCATTAGGACGGACCCTGATAAGGTGTCAGCGATCCAAGAATTCCCAGTGCCCAAGTCTGTAAAGTAAGTACGTAGGTTTTTAGGTCTCACGGGATGGTATCATAAGTTTATAAAAAATTATGCTGGTATTGCCGCACCCATTTCCGACACGTTAAAGCACAAACGAAAATTCATTTGGTCTGAAGAAGCACAAAATGCATTTGATCGGTTAAAATATTCTCTGTGTACCGCCCCTGTACTACATAGCCCTAATTTTAACGCTCCTTTTTCTATACACTGTGATGCTAGTCATACAGGTGTGGGAGGTGTACTTATGCAAATCGATAACGAAGAAAATGAAGTGCCAATCGCCTTCATGTCACGAAAACTAAATCAGTGTCAAAGGGCTTATTCCGTAACAGAAAAGAATGCCTTGCGGCTGTCCTATGTGTAAAAAAATTTCGAGCTTATATTGAGGGTCAAGAATTCTCTATTATTACAGATCACGCGTCCCTAAAATGGTTAATGACGCAAGTTGACTTAAGTTCTAGATTGGCGAGATGGGCACTTAAACTGCAAGGATTCTCATTTAAAATAATGCATAGGAAAGGCTCACGAAATATAGTGCCTGACGCTTTATCCCGAGTACATACTGATGATATATCAGCTATTACCTTAGCAACTGGTTTCGATCTGTCGTCAGACGCCTTCGACGCTGATGAATATAAAGATTTAAAAGCTAAGATTCAATTAAAGCAATCCCAGCTACCCGATGTCAAGGTTATAGACAAATACATTTATCGGCGATCAGAACACGTATTATGACCTTACGTATTCACGTAAGTCGTCACGTATCGATCGGTGAGATATCGGCTTAAAGCTCATCCTTAGATTAAAGAATATTGGCGAAAGGAAAATTAAAAGATTAAAATACGCGTGGCCTCGTTCTTTCTTAACTCAACTCCCAAAGGAGACGGAGGTGCTACACTCCTCGCTGCCAACTTCACGGCCGCGTGTATCGTGCAAGAAAAAAATATAACCCTTTTAATTGCATCCTTCATAGGATTGCCCAACAAAACACCCAACTTGGTTCTGGTGTAGTTTCTGGTAGTGCATTGGAGAGAATATCCGCGGAGCGCCTGTGATTTGTCGCAGAAATTAATTCCGCGTCCAATAACATCGTTTTTTTTTTGTGGGGTTTGGCTATCGCCGCTCCAATCGGAATAAATTTATTCCAAAATTTGTGTGGCTGTGGTGTCGCTCTCCATAGGGGACTGGCACCACAAGTACGTAGCAGATTACCCCTGAGTGGTAGACCGCCAAGTCCGATTTTTCAATGAATTAACGAAACGTTGAGCGAAGGAAGTTTTAACCTGCGCCTTTCTGTCCATTTTTGACCGGACTCATTCCGAAAAAGAACACGTGGTTTTGTGCAGTGCAGCCGTAAAATAATCAGGATGGGTGCAAGCGTTTAAAAGCCCCTTCAAATTTAATGGTGTCTATGCATTCGAGCCTCTCGGTCCTGCCAATGATTATCGCAAGTACTTAACCAAAAAAGAAAAAAAAAAAAAAAAAACTTGAATCCGTGGAATTCAGGTCTTACTACACGGGTACCCAATGAAGCAGTTGCAACCCATTGGCATGACCTAGGGACGTTCGAAGACAATGTTCTTGTAATACTTAGACATTCAATACTTATAAGAGTTCTTTGTTCACAGAGAGAGAGAGAGAGGATACGAATAATGTTAATGTTAATGTGCTTAATCGAAAACGGGTGCTCCCAAACCAAATCAGAGGCTTCTGACTACCTTAAATCATCTTATCTATTTTTGAACAGCCTCCGCTTCGAAAGATCTTTCGCCGCTGGGCTAAAACTGTAAGTCAAACCATAAAAAAAAAAAAAACTTATTAATTGATTCGGGTTATTCGTTTTTGGAGCCTTTGAATATGTTGGACGTTGGTGCCATTGCCAATACTTAAATTTATTAGGAAATTTAACCGTGTAGTTGTTATTTTTATCCTTTTTCTCTCCCGGCATCAGTTTGATATGATTCGGTTTTTTGTAAATTTGATTCAATTTGGTTTTTGTAACCTAATCTCAAGATAACGAGTAAGATAATTATGTTTGATAACCGCATTGCTACATCGTATATAGTATGAAATTGAGGATAAGATCCAAACTTATTTTTCGACCAGTATTTAGTTTAAGATTTCAAAGTATGAAGATAAGCTTGAATAGCCCAAAAGAACAAATACTACTTTAGGGACCTCTACATATTAACTTCATTAATTCTGAATAATATTAAGTTCGTTTGTTTCCGAAAGAGATATTAAGAATGAATTAAATTAGGAAATGAATCCTGCCTTGTTCATAAGTTTAGAAATTAATAAAATTATTGTTCTTTGAAATGAACTCCCTATAATCGTTAAATTTTGGGGAACCATGCAACCGACTGAGAGATAACAAGAGGCCGTAAGACATGTTGGAGGGATCCTCAATTCAGACGTGGCCCGAGGATCATGGTAGGGTGGGCGTTCACATGATAGGCCTATAGGATATCATGACATAAACCAACATGTGTGCCTCCTGATACTACATAGTTTAACGTGTTCTTGTTTCTGGTCTCCTCAGGCCTTCTTTCTTTCGCATCTAAACCTGTACCGTTATCCCTTGGTGTCCTTAAGTACGCGAATTTAAAATTTTACGTCTGTATCGAATGTGAGTAACTATAGTTCTGGCTAATCTCTATCGTATAACCCACTCCCAGCCGACCTGACCCTAGCCGAACCTATCGCGTACTCGGCCAGCACTATGCACGAACATCTGCTCAACACTCCTTGTGAGATTCAACGTTACATGCTACAGATAAGATAAAATTTTTGGCGCCCAACGTGGGGCCCGATTCGGCTGCCCCAACCAGATTTTTTTTCTTGTACTAGTCGTGTTATCAGAACCGCTGGATTTATGCTATCGACTAGTATCCCATTTCTCCTGTGAATTTTATGTAATCATAGTAGTGAGCAGTGTTACTAGTGATTGGAATTATTTAAGTTAAGTACCTCACTTAAATACCCGCACTGACTAAGAAACGCTGGTCATTGACTTAGCAATTCCCGTTTGAAAAAAAAAAAAAAAAAAACACCGTAATATATTGTTCGTCCCTGGACGCCGAATTAGTGGCTAAGTGCTACCGTCGGACCGGACTCAATTGATATGTCGGTCTTTAAACTGCACCCGTTTGTCTGGTCTTATAAAGAATGAGAGGTTTGTTACCTGGATTCAGCTTTGGTGGATAAATACTACCGACTGCCCGGAATAAATTCTAGAATTCCTGTGACATCAGCATTGGACTGCGAGCCAGGACAGCTGGAGTCAAGTAATGTGGCATTAAGCTACCACTTAGCCGCAACACTGGCCAAGCAGCGCAATGCGAGACAAATATTTGTTTATTTTGTAGTATCTAGAGTACATTTAGGCTGACCTTTAACGTTTGCAGACATGGTTGTATGGTTTCCCGGTTTTAGATGAATTTTTCTGATTTACCATAATATTGCATTATACCCAGTTTAATATAGAAAAGTGTTATATATATTTAGATGTACAATAATAATAAGAATATTTCAATCGAAGTGATAGCAAGTTATGTCAGTATTCGATAGTTCCGATAGTTTGGACAGATCTGAAGAAGTTAGTAGAAGCTGTGGCATTTGTGTGCGGGAGTTGGACTTCAACGCAGAGTGGATAACCACCCCCTGCAATCATTCATTTCACATTAGTTGCTTTTCGCTTCGCGAAGGAGCTAAATCAGTGTGTCCAGTTTGTCGTACTTCCGTTCTATCCAACGTTACTAATTTGGCAGACGAGTTACTGTTAGCAGGCGGCGGAGACATGCCGATCTTAAGATCATCACGTACCGTAGCAGGAGCAACTGAGGCTAACCCAGAAATGGAACCACAGGTCAACACGCCAGAGGCATTCGACTTGCCGTCATCACAAGCAAGCATAGATCAAGTAATAGCCCGAGCCCTTTCCGAAGGCCTTACCCAAATGAATCAGGTAGTTGCTCAATCAATGACTCAGGTCTCCCAAACCTTGTCGCAGACCATGTCTCAGGCTGTAGCCCAAATGACCCAGTCTTTAGAGATAACTTTACAACGAGCGGCGTCTAACGGCCCACTACTTTCAGAAAACGTAGCATCTCGAGCATCCATCCAACCCTCGGGACAAAGACAGACATTTGAAGAGTTATTTCAAATCCCTCCACGGGAAAGTCAAAGTCAACGACCCAATCAGACTACGTATCCAAGTACCTCTATGATGAATAGTGGAGCATATCCAAGTTCCGAATTGCGTGCTGATCGGGTTAGTCAAATAATTACGAATTGGAAAATTCGATTTTCAGGACATTCGTCCATAGCGGTAGATGACTTTATATATAGAGTCGAAGCCCTCACAAAACAAACACTCAATAATGATTTAGAACTTGTATCTCGCTACGCGAGCAACTTATTTGAAGGAGCTGCTAACGACTGGTTCTGGAGGTTTCACCGAAGCGTTCCACTAGTGACCTGGTCACAGCTTCGGGTGGCACTAAGAGCACAATTTCAAGACGGAAGAACCGATCTAGAAATTCGTACGGCCATGTTTCAGCGAAAACAACGTCCAAATGAACCCTTTGATAGTTTTTACGACGCTATCGTAACACTGGGAGATAGATTAGCCGTCCCATTGACAGAATCTGCATTGTTAGATGTGCTGAAGGCAAATTTACTACAAGAAATTCAACATGAGATTTTGTACGTACCAATAATGTCGGCTTCACATTTGCGCCACGTTGTGTGCACACGTGAACGATTTATGCAATCGGTAAATAAGTCAGTGACGACAACCATGCCTAGATCTACCCCGAAACGGCAGGTTCATGAATTAGAATTTTCGGCTACCAATGTAAAATTAGAAACCGACCCGGATATAGATTCCGAGGTGGAAATTGCTGCTATTAACTTAATTTGTTGGAATTGCAAAGAAAATGGACATAGATATCAGGATTGCGATGCAGAGCGAAAGATATTTTGCTATGGCTGCGGTCAACCTGATGCCTACAAACCTACTTGTAATCGATGTACTAATTCAAAAAACGGAGTTCGCCGTGCACTGTCGAAAAGTGCACTCAAACTGAACCCGGTGAACACCCTTTAGGGGAATCCTCGATGGATTCCTCACTACCAACTTTGTCACAACTCCCAACTATTCCTATGCACCTACGGGAGTTTATATCTCCACTATGTGCAAATACTAAAAAGATGCGAGGAATTAAGCGATTAATTCAATATAGAAAAAAACATAAATTAGAGAAAACGGCGGTTTTGGATTCGATAATAGATGATTCCCTTGATTGGCGGCCGTACGCAGATGTGAACCTCTTTGGAAGAGAATTAAAGGGTCTCATGGACACTGGAGCGTCAATTAGTTGTGTAGGTGGAAATTTGGCGACAGAATTGATCAACGAATTGCTACCCCTTAAGACGGTAAAAACCATGGTGCACACAGCAGATGGACAAAAACAAGCCACTCTAGGAAAGACTCTTACCTCTGTTAGCTTTCGAGGAATCGAAAAACCAATAACTCTTTATGTTGTACCCTCGCTGGCACAGAATCTCTATTTAGGCATAGACTTTTGGAGAGCCTTTAATTTGTTACCGGCCTTTTTGGCGCATAAAGGAAAAGAACCAACCGTAGCTTGTATTAATCTCGATAGCGAATTAAATGTGTCAGTATCCGAATCCCAGAAAAAACACTTACTTAAAACCATTCAATTGTTTCCATCCTTCGAGAAAAAAGGATTAGGAAAAACCAGCTGGCTGTCACATGAAATTGATGTAGGTGATGCAAAAGCGATCAAGCAGCGGCACTATGCTGTATCCCCGGCCATAGAAAAATTAATGTACCAAGAGATAGATCGTATGCTTGCCCTTGGGGTAATAGAAGAATCAAATAGCCCCTGGTCATCACCTGTTGTACTGGTGCGCAAACCAGGAAAAGTTCGATTATGTATTGACAGTCGAAAACTTAATGCAGTCACGATTAAAAATGCTTATCCTATGCCTTTAATTGACGGAATTCTTAGTCGGTTACCGAAAGCAGAATTTATTTCAAGTATTGATCTAAAGGATGCTTATTGGCAAATACCGCTAGCCGCTAGCGACCGCGAGAAAACGGCATTTACCATACCAGGAAGACCTCTCTATCAGTTTACTGTAATGCCCTTCGGTTTGTCAAACGCCCCTCAAACAATGTCCAAACTTATGGATCGAGTGATACCACCAAGTTTGCGAAATGAAATTTTTATATACTTAGATGACCTTTTAGTAGTTTCGGAGTCCTTTGAGAGACATATTTCAGTATTATCTGAGTTAGCTAATAGACTAATCCTAGCGGGACTTACAATTAATGTGAGAAAAAGTAGATTTTGCCTCAAAGAAGTCAAATATCTTGGCCATGTTATTGGTAATGGAACCATTAGGACGGACCCTGATAAGGTGTCAGCGATCCAAGAATTCCCAGTGCCCAAGTCTGTAAAGTAAGTACGTAGGTTTTTAGGTCTCACGGGATGGTATCATAAGTTTATAAAAAATTATGCTGGTATTGCCGCACCCATTTCCGACACGTTAAAGCACAAACGAAAATTCATTTGGTCTGAAGAAGCACAAAATGCATTTGATCGGTTAAAATATTCTCTGTGTACCGCCCCTGTACTACATAGCCCTAATTTTAACGCTCCTTTTTCTATACACTGTGATGCTAGTCATACAGGTGTGGGAGGTGTACTTATGCAAATCGATAACGAAGAAAATGAAGTGCCAATCGCCTTTATGTCACGAAAACTAAATCAGTGTCAAAGGGCTTATTCCGTAACAGAAAAGAATGCCTTGCGGCTGTCCTATGTGTAAAAAAATTTCGAGCTTATATTGAGGGTCAAGAATTCTCTATTATTACAGATCACGCGTCCCTAAAATGGTTAATGACGCAAGTTGACTTAAGTTCTAGATTGGCGAGATGGGCACTTAAACTGCAAGGATTCTCATTTAAAATAATGCATAGGAAAGGCTCACGAAATATAGTGCCTGACGCTTTATCCCGAGTACATACTGATGATATATCAGCTATTACCTTAGCAACTGGTTTCGATCTGTCGTCAGACGCCTTCGACGCTGATGAATATAAAGATTTAAAAGCTAAGATTCAATTAAAGCAATCCCAGCTACCCGATGTCAAGGTTATAGACAAATACATTTATCGGCGATCAGAACACGTATTATGACCTTACGTATTCACGTAAGTCGTCACGTATCGATCGGTGAGATATCGGCTTAAAGCTCATCCTTAGATTAAAGAATATTGGCGAAAGGAAAATTAAAAGATTAAAATACGCGTGGCCTCGTTCTTTCTTAACTCAACTCCCAAAGGAGACGGAGGTGCTACACTCCTCGCTGCCAACTTCACGGCCGCGTGTATCGTGCAAGAAAAAAATATAACCCTTTTAATTGCATCCTTCATAGGATTGCCCAACAAAACACCCAACTTGGTTCTGGTGTAGTTTCTGGTAGTGCATTGGAGAGAATATCCGCGGAGCGCCTGTGATTTGTCGCAGAAATTAATTCCGCGTCCAATAACATCGTTTTTTTTTTGTGGGGTTTGGCTATCGCCGCTCCAATCGGAATAAATTTATTCCAAAATTTGTGTGGCTGTGGTGTCGCTCTCCATAGGGGACTGGCACCACAAGTACGTAGCAGATTACCCCTGAGTGGTAGACCGCCAAGTCCGATTTTTCAACTGAGGAAAGAGGACTCAGTCTCAATGAATTAACGAAACGTTGAGCGAAGGAAGTTTTAACCTGCGCCTTTCTGTCCATTTTTGACCGGACTCATTCCGAAAAAGAACACGTGGTTTTGTGCAGTGCAGCCGTAAAATAATCAGGATGGGTGCAAGCGTTTAAAAGCCCCTTCAAATTTAATGGTGTCTATGCATTCGAGCCTCTCGGTCCTGCCAATGATTATCGCAAGTACTTAACCAAAAAAAGAAAAAAAAAAAAAACTTAAATCCGTGGAATTCAGGTCTTACTACACGGGTACCCAATGAAGCAGTTGCAACCCATTGGCATGACCTAGGGACGTTCGAAGACAATGTTCTTGTAATACTTAGACATTCAATACTTATAAGAGTTCTTTGTTCACAGAGAGAGAGAGAGAGGATACGAATAATGTTAATGTTAATGTGCTTAATCGAAAACGGGTGCTCCCAAACCAAATCAGAGGCTTCTGACTACCTTAAATCATGTTATCTATTTTTGAACAGCCTCCGCTTCGAAAGATCTTTCGCCGCTGGGCTAAAACTGTAAGTCAAACCATAAAAAAAAAAAAAAAACTTATTAATTGATTCGGGTTATTCGTTTTTGGAGCCTTTGAATATGTTGGACGTTGGTGCCATTGCCAATACTTAAATTTATTAGGAAATTTAACCGTGTAGTTGTTATTTTTATCCTTTTTCTCTCCCGGCATCAGTTTGATATGATTCGGTTTTTTGTAAATTTGATTCAATTTGGTTTTTGTAACCTAATCTCAAGATAACGAGTAAGATAATTATGTTTGATAACCGCATTGCTACATCGTATATAGTATGAAATTGAGGATGAGATCCAAACTTATTTTTCGACCAGTATTTAGTTTAAGATTTCAAAGTATGAAGATAAGCTTGAATAGCCCAAAAGAACAAATACTACTTTAGGGACCTCTACATATTAACTTCATTAATTCTGAATAATATTAAGTTCGTTTGTTTCCGAAAGAGATATTAAGAATGAATTAAATTAGGAAATGAATCCTGCCTTGTTCATAAGTTTAGAAATTAATAAAACTATTGTTCTTTGAAATGAACTCCCTATAATCGTTAAATTTTGGGGAACCATGCAACCGACTGAGAGATAACAAGAGGCCGTAAGACATGTTGGAGGGATCCTCAATTCAGACGTGGCCCGAGGATCATGGTAGGGTGGGCGTTCACATGATAGGCCTATAGGATATCATGACATAAACCAACATGTGTGCCTCCTGATACTACATAGTTTAACGTGTTCTTGTTTCTGGTCTCCTCACGCCTTCTTTCTTTCGCATCTAAACCTGTACCGTTATCCCTTGGTGTCCTTAAGTACGCGAATTTAAAATTTTACGTCTGTATCGAATGTGAGTAACTATAGTTCTGGCTAATCTCTATCGTATAACCCACTCCCAGCCGACCTGACCCTAGCCGAACCTATCGCGTACTCGGCCAGCACTATGCACGAACATCTGCTCAACACTCATTGTGAGATTCAACGTTACATGCTACAAGCAATCAGCTTCAAACGCTGCTGTACTGAATTTGAAGCAAATCGCTTGCTAGTTACCGTTGTTTTTTCTGTCCATGCTTAACCTTAACGCCACAATTAGCCTTTCAGCACATTTAATTGGCGTTTTATTAAAATTAGTAAAATTTTTAATAAGTGGCTAAAATTTAATTAGAATATAATCAAATGTGCTAATTGCAGGGCCGTCGAGAAGATATCAGGGCCCGGTGGTAGTAAGCTACGGTATGCTGATTAGCACGGATCGATTAGTGCAAATTTTGTTACCCGATTTAGACATTACTTTAATTATGATGTGATATTTAATGAATCGTCGGCGCCAAATACAGTTTGCATAGCCCGTTATGTCAGGTTAGTTACCTGGATGCATAAAAAACAAAAAAAATGCCGTTTGGTGCACCAATGATATGGTAGTACCAATGATATGGTAGAATCCAGGATAACATAACCCAAAAAATTCTAATGCTTGTGCCAACAATGTGACTGGACTTAACAAAAGAAAGACAAAAAACAAAGTCTTATAACACAAAGCAAGTTGGATGAATTGGTTGGAAAATTAGAGCTAAGCAGAGAAAATCGGAAATGTTCACGGCAAACTAAGAAAATACTTTAATGGGTGTTCAATACAGTCAAAACGATTGCTTGAAAAAAACAATTCAAAGACATGGATCCCAATTGCATATAGAGCTGTTAGCAGGCGACAAAGGATAAAGGAGACCATCGTTGGACTTTTAGACAGAAATCGTTCACCTAATTGGGACAAGTCCGTGAAAAGAACGCTTAACTCACTGCAAAACTATTATGCAAAATTTTCTTAAACGCAATAATTCCAGCAGAAATAAAACTCCTTTAACTATGGACGAATTTGCAGATTTCGTAGAAGTCTAACAAGTTGAAGTTACAGACCTGCATTGGTAAACAAATCTCCAATATATCTAAAGAAGAACAAAACCAGCAAGTCAAAGTCAGTAAATAACTCGTTCAAGTCCGCACAAAAAATTATGGTTGAAATCAATTAGGAATTTGCCTCAGACTTATCCAGAAAACCTGTAACAACACGATTAAACGAAGATTTACTTTTTGGACCCATAAGCTGGAAAGCAAATATTAAAAAAGCTTGTTTTTTTGGAGTGCCGAAACAAAGGTTAATAGAAGTCAGCAAAAGAAAGGTCCAATCTATAAGCAGGACTGGTGCCTTTACCAACATTTAAGGCAAAGCCACTATCTTGAGGTTCCAGCCGGTCGAATATGTTCGGTAAGGAGAACTGTGCGTGTGCCGTGTGTTCGAACGGTGTGCCGAAACGTAAAGAGAAAATGTATTACACTATTTTCTCTTTATCATCTTATTAACTAAGACTATAAACGTATAATAAAAATAATAAAACCGTGTACGACTTTAGACAAAACCTATAAAGTCATCCGACAACTCGGGAGTCTCGTTATGGAATTCCCATACACATGCAATTTAGTTACTACTGTGGAAACAAAAGAAACAAGCTAATTTTTAAAACAGCGACAGTGTTGGAAAATCCATATTTAAATTGATAAAAATAAGTTATGAAGTCTAATGTTTCTAATATTATTAAATACGAGGATATTGGGGATATATTATTCTATCAAAGTAAAGGAGGAGGATATGGAGGATCAGAAAAATGTCTTAAATGTTTGATGTATCCCCGCAGAATGGCGGAAAAGCAAAGAATTTAGAAGCAACTCAAGGATAAGTCTTAAATTTTCTGGTCAAAATGACGGCAAGTTTGTAGCTCATTCCCAAGCAAAAATTAACCAAAGGAAATGGAATTGCGCAAATAATTTTCAGATATGAATATACATATGTATGTATGTATCCCTGTCTGTATTAACACATCATTGGGTTCAAGAATGTACATCAAAATTTGCTTTGATAGAATTAGTCCTATGCAGAGATTGGAGAGATAATAGATAGAAGCCGTTTCACTTTTCGAAGTATCGTGAAACGCTTCAAGGGAGCCCGAATCCTGGAAAGGCCGATCAAAGTTGTTGAACGATCATGAATGCAGGAAAACCAAAATCCGAAAGCCTCAAAAATAGTGCCGAAAAGCTGAAATTGCCGAACTCGTTTACATTTCAGCATGACAACGACCCGAAACATTCAGCCCATATCGTTAAAATGTGGCTCGCATACACTACCGACCAAGTGCTACCGCACCCACCACAATCTACAGATCTCAATCCAGTTGAGCACTTGTGGAAAGAATTGGATAGACGCATTAGAAAATGCGCAATAACAAAAAGGGACGACATAAAGCAAGCATTTATAGACGAATGAAATAAACTTGGGGGAGATATCACTAAAAAATTAGTTAATTCAATGACAAACTGCTTATAAAATATTATCTGCCAATAATTAAGTTCGTCACGCTCTGTCTGTATTAACACATCATTGGGTTCAAGAATGTATTCTAGCAGGCCACCGGAGGTCTCTTAAAGTTAATGTCAAATTAAATAAACATATAAATAGAAAATTCGTGAACTGCTGAAACAGAATCGGTTTAAATAAACGATAAATCCAAGTAAATATTCAAACGATGGACAGTCAGTTAAAATAATTTCAATTTATTTAGTCGAAGTAAAAGAATTGTTGGTCCTAAAAAATATTTTACCAGAAAGTACGACTTCTAGCAAAAGAAGATAAGGTGAATTAACGCAAAATGAAGGTTCCGCGAGTTACTGTTTGAATACATTGAAAACTGTTTTAACAACGTTCAGTTTACATTTTGCACAAAAGAGCATAGCTCGCAAATGACAGTTGATCGTTTTTTCTCATATGCTCTGCTTCGTATCGTAACCGAAAAGATTGTCCAGAAATGATCTCGCTCTGAGCGGCATTTTTTCTGTTGTTTTAAATTGGTTTTTGTCAAGCGCTTTGCATTGACTCATTCGTGTGACGCTCTCAAATGAGTGTCGCGTAAAGAGTAATACGATTTTTGGTCACACAAAGAGTCTCAACAAAAGACAGTTTGACTAAAAAACTCAACAGAAATGATCTTTGATCCTTCCGTGTACATGTAAATACATACATACATACATATACATAAATTTAAGTAAAAACGCATCAATCGCGTGTGTTTACCCATACATACGCAAAAGACAATTTGCTTCATTTAACTCAAGCACTCGATCAGTGTTTGATTTGAGCGAAATAAAAACAGAAATAACTGTCTCGGTCAGAGCGCGAGCGATCTAAGTCAGTCGCGACAAAAACAGTTTCTGTCGGAGTCTTTTTTATTGCGTCGGTGAAAGACACTTATTTGCAGACAATAATAAAGTGTCAACAGTTATTTGCGAGCTATGCAAAAGAGGAACACAACTTACTCGAAAAGCATAGCTTGCAAATCACAGTTAACCGCTTTTTTGGCTACGGTCTGCTTCACGGCAAAATAAGTGCTTGTCGCTTGTCTGTCAACAAAAGCACTCGTTTTGCCATCGTCTGCACACGAACAAAACCGAACACATCAAACAAAATCCATTTCGGTCTCAGCTGACTTTGGATCGTTTCGCTTTCAGCGGTGCTCATCGTTTTAAGGCAGAGCCCGGCACTCATATCCCCCGGGGGACGAACACGTTCGGCACCTCATTTGAGTGTAACCGAACGGCTGCCGAAGTCCTCACACAAAAAAAACAAGAGCATGAGGGTGGATTTAGTTTCCCCTAGCATTTCGACGTAAGCAGATCTATGTCGCTTTGTTGAGAGAACACACATGAAAAAATTGATCGCTGCTTTGTTTTTTCTATCTTTCTCTTGCATCAGATTATCTGCTGTACTCGTTTTCGTGATTTGGGGAAAATTTTGTCAACTTTCATTTTGCGCAGTGTAAAGCAACACACGCACACAAGCAAGTGCACACATACAACTACATTTTTCTAGCGCTCTCTTTGTGCCGGGCCCTGTTTTAAGCTCATCGATGATCGCACAGGGAGAGCCATCAAAAGACTGATCGACTGAGAAATATGTAGTACATACATATTATGTACATATATGTACATATTTCGTCTGCAATACAGACGCTTAACGATTTGTTTGCCTATGCGTGTGAATGTATAACAATACATACGCAAAAGGCCACAAAACGGTCTTGGAACAACCAGAACAAATCATAATAGAAATAACAAAGAAGCTAACATCAGCTATGCCGATGTTTATATACCCTTGCAGTCCTTGGAAATATTATTTCTACATATGTATGTACATATTCTAAATTTGGTTTTTGCAACTCAATTAATACACAAACAAAACATTACTCTTTTTACTCTTTTGAAGTGAAAACTTCTTTAGAATCGTTGGGAGTGATTTCAGACTCGATGAAACGAAAAAGCGACACTAAAAAGAGACACATATAGATCTTATAGTATTTAGCCTGCGAGAGAATGAGATGCAAATATATAAAAAGCATTATGAATAAATAGCGACAATGCGAAAATGAGATGCGTGCTTAACTACAGAACTCGACGGCAAATTAAAAAGTGTCGACGTGGCTCTGTTATTAGTGTGCTCGCTTGGCGATCGGGCGGCCGGGGTTCGGCTCCCAGCTTGGTCGAAGTTTTTCATAATATTGCATATTTATATATTTTTTTTTGATACATTTTTATTTACTTTTTATTTATTTACTTTTTATACCCTTGCAGAGGGTATTGTAAAATTGATCAGATGTTCGTAACGCACAGAAGGAGGCGTTTACGACCCCATAAAGTATATAAATTCTTGATCAGCATGAGAAGCTGAGTTGATATAGCCATGTCCGCAAAATTTTTTCTTCTAGAGCTATATGATATAGTGGTCCGATCCTAAGGATTTTCATACTTTATCTTACCCGGATAATAAAAAACCCCAAAAAAAGATTTCATCCCGATAGCTCTTAAGACGGCTGAGTAAAACGCATACGCACAGACGGAAGGACAGATGGACATGGCTATATCAACTCAGCTTCTCAGGTCGTAAACGCCTCCTTCTGTGCGTTACGAACATCTGACCAATTTTACCCTCTGCAAGGGTATAAAAAGTAAATAACAATGTATCACAAAATATATAATGAATGAATGCACAGCAACTAGAATCACTGTCTGTTCAGCTCTCTAAAGTGGGAGAAATACATAGATATGTGCATGCGAAACCAGATTGAGCAATGGAAAAACAGTTTTAATTGTGGCAATTTATATTTCACCGAATCAATCAATAAATAGCATCACGGAATTCATTCATGAAAATTTAATAAAGTATACACCAGAAGTATCGCGGATACTTAGAAAAGATTACGATAAAGTTCCAATGATTTTAAGTGGCGATTTTAACGTAAATTTTGCATTGGACACAGCGGTTCCTTTAATTGACTTTCTCAATACAACATTCAGTTTAAATATCAAAGAAGTTAAATTCGGCTATGCCGAAGTTTATATACCCTTGCAGTCCTTGACAATAATAATTTCACATGTTCAAAATTTGTTTTCTGCAACTCAATTCATTAATATACAAACAAAACAATTTTACTCTTCATACTATGTACAATTTGTTCTTCTTCTTCCCTCATTCCCTAAGCAAAGCAACGCACGCATACACATACAGTTTATGTAGCGTTGCGTCTGTGTGTGTATGCATGTGCTCTGTTGATTTGATGATGACGTAGTAGGCAGCAAGCAGAGCTGCCGGCAGCGATTGAACCGATTTATATAGACTGTAACTTGTGTTCTATTTATCCGATCAGGGTCAAATTTTGGGATCTGAGATTTTATATCAAATTCTATTATATTGCAATTTCCAATTTTTGCAAAAATTTTTGTTCCAGAGTTATATGATATAGTAGTCCGATCCCAAAGATTTTCATACTTTATCTCACCCGGGTAAAAAAAAGATCCCAAAAAAAATTTCATCCCGATAGCTCTTAAGATGGCTGAGTAAAACGCGTACGCACCGACGGACAGACGGACATGGCTATATCGACTTAGCTTCTCATGCTGATCAAGAATATATATACTTTATGGGGTCGGAAACGTCTCCTTCTGTGCGTTACAAACATCTGACCAATTTTATAATACCCTCTGCAAGGGTATAAAAATATGTAACAATCGCACTGAATCAACAACACGATCAAAAACAACAATTGACGCGGTATTTCAAAGATATGTTGACAACATCGACAATATCATAAGCCACTCGTATCATTTGTTGAAATTGAAAACATTGAGGATGAATAATAATAAAATGAAGAAAATAAAATATGACCTTTATAGCAATATTATAATGAACCTATAATTATCCCGCTCCTAATGCTGCTTTCGTCTCATTCTCTCTCAGTTTGTTTTACGGAAGGTTTCACTTCTATCGTGTCTAACCGTTAGACGCACATTTTTTTCTTCTTCCCTCATTCCCTAAGCAAAGCACGGCACGCATACACATACACACTTACATACATACAGTTCATTTAGCGTTGCGTCTGTGTGTGTATGCATGTGCTGTGTTGATTTGATGATGACGTAGTAGGCAGCAAGCAGAACTATGTGATATAGTCGTCCGATCCTGACAATTTTCATACTTTATCTGCCCCGGGCTAAACGCAGCTCGAGTATCTAGTTTCATCCCAATAGCTCTTAAAATGGCTGAGTAAAACGCATACGCACCGACGGACGGACATGGCTATTTGAACTCGTCTCGTCGTGCTGATCAAGAATATACATACATATACATACATATACTTTGTATGGTCGGAGATGCTTCGTTCTATGCGTTGCACACTTCTGACCAAAATTAATATATGTATGTACCCTTTTTGCAAGGGTATAAAAACGGTTTCGCTCCGAGCGCGAGCGAGCTAATTCAAGAACCGAAAAATCTGTTGCTCGCTGAGTCTTTTCGTAATGAGTCAGGAAAAGACACTTATTTGTAGACAACAAGATGCATGGTGATATATTATGTGTTGGTTCAAATCGCAGTCATGTTGTGTCGTATTTTCTTTTCCTTTTTTTTTAATCAAATTTTTTTTTTCATGTGTTCATACATAATTTATTACATTTATGTACTAATGTACATAATGGTATGGGATTTTCTTCATACAAATATGTATGTACATATGTATACACATATATGTATGTATGTACACTCAAGTATGTGTGTCTATGACATATGTACATATGTATATTATGCCTACAACACACATAGGCTTCAGATCCCATTTTTCCCGGAATTCTGGCACACGCCAGCGTCTATCCCTATCCCTTTCTTTCCCGCCCAAAAAGTTACAAGTACATATGTATGTATGTAAATAAATTTGATATTATTCATTCATTTATTCTTTTTAAATTTGCCTTCTAAGGCCGCCATTATTGGAGATGATGTTGTTGGCGGCGGTGGTGGCGGTGCCGTCTTTACTTTGGCAATGGCCACACGCTTGGGTTTTCCCCTTTTGAGGATATTTGCATATCCAGTCAAGGAGTCGGTGATATCGCATTTATAGAGAGCACCATGAATGCTGAGCAGTACCTCAACATTTTAAAGGCACATTTGCCCACAAGTGCGGCTCAATTCGGCTTCGTACATAATAATAGGCCAACTTTCAAATTTTATCAGGACAACGACCCAAAACACAAAGAGTTTAATGTCCGGAATTGGTTGCTTTACAACTGTGGCAAGGTCATAGATACACCCCCACAGAGTCCCGATCTTAACCCCATTGAAAATGCGTGGTCCTTCCTTAAAAAAAAAGGGAAAAAGGAATCCCAAGAACAAAGCTGAGCTGAAAGCTTTTATAATAGAAGAGTGGCAAAAGATCCCTCAGGATTACATTAGCAACTTAATCAATTCAATGAAAAGACGTCTTCAACATGTAGCTAATGCTAAGGGGGGTCACACAAAGTATTAAAAATATCCAAAAGCATATTAAAGTCCATGAGATTTGTAGTCAATTAACCTGAAAATGAAATGTGTAAACACTTTCTTGACAGTGTCAGAAATGTGTAATCTCAGTTTTTGTTGTTTCTTTTGAGTTGTATTAATAATTTTCGTTTTGTTTTTTCATAATTAAATTAAGTATTTAGTATTAAGCTATAATCAATAAAAAAAAAACTTGTTAAAATGAATAAAACCCAGTTATTTTTGTATTTAAAGTGAAAAAAATTATTTTTTTCCATGTGTGTAAACTGTTTCTTGACATACTGTATGTATATTATGCCTACAACACACATAGGCTTCAGATCCCATTTTTCCCGGAATTCTGGCACACGCCAGCGTCTATCCCTATCCCTTTCTTTCCCGCCCAAAAAAGTTACAAGTACATATGTATGTATGTAAATAAATTTGATATTATTCATTCATTTATTCTTTTTAAATTTGCCTTCTAAGGCCGCCATTATTGGAGATGATGTTGTTGGCGGCGGTGGTGGCGGTGCCGTCTTTACTTTGGCAATGGCCACACGCTTGGGTTTTCCCCTTTTGAGCACCCCGCGCACCGGATTTTTTTTTGAAATTTTTCGGGCGCCTTTGGCCCTGGCCACCAACTGCGGTGATGTTAACCGTCTGGAAATAAATAAAAATATAAATTAGTTATAATTCATTTGTTAAAATATAAAAAAAAAAAAAATTACTTACTGTTAGTTTTGTAAGCTGTGCTTGCCGTTACTTCACCGGAGTCAATTGCTATCACTCCTTTGCACTTTGCACGGAGAATTTTATTTATAATTCTTTTGTTTCGTTCGAATCCCTTGCTTAAATAAACATATGAGAAGCTTGCAATTTAGGCTCAAATCATTACAAACTATTTCCTTATTGGAAGCAAATCCAAATAGGGTATTGCTATTAAATAGATGTACTTTCCGAAAAAAGGTCCGGTGCGGTTTGATTTTTGGTGTTGCACAGTGTTTTCTAGCGAATATTTAAGCTCGGTAGATTCGTCTGCAGATATGTTGTCAGGATAGAGCGGAGTAATATACATATATTTTGATTTGATTGATTTTCGTTGCGCCCAAACAGGGATCTTATCTATTTTGACCAGTTGAGCCATACGCTCTCTCTCGATAGGGAATACTTCTCAGATTATGAATCCAATAGATTTTTGAAACCGGTTGACAATCATGGGTACTAATAATGGGTAAAATCATTTTTACAAAAGTTCGCAACTTTAAAATTAATTATCGGGCGATTTAAATAATCGATCTAGGCTCTTTTTGTTTTATCTGAAACGTATATTCTTTATTTTTAGTCTGTTGCAGTAATTATTACTAAAATTGATATTAAACTAGATGCATTGAAGAAATACACTAAATATTTCTTCATTAACTTTGTTGGAATAGAACTAAGAATTATTAACTAGTATCAACACTGGATAGAAGTTTCAAATAATTTGCAATCAATATAGCAAAAAATGTATTTTTATTTTCTCATTTCCGAAAGCAAGGGATTTTCTTTTCTTTTATTTTGTGATATATAAATATAAATTATATTTGTCAAAGATTGGTGCACTTAATATGATTTAACAACTTTGAAGTCTAAGCTGAAGGGCACTGCTATTTTTGTGAACTCAGTTGTATGTCGTCTAAGTATCCGAAGTGGTGCGATGTAAGATCGTAAGCCATAAAACTAGGTACACTTCGCCTAAAAAACACGTCGCATGTGAAATTATGCTTTGTTAAAAGAAAATAAAATAAAAAGACTACTTGACGATATACTTATATCAGTTCTAAAAATATTCTAAAAATTACCTTTATTGAGTGCAAATCAGAACTGCTACAAACATGGAGTTTCTCCAATGCATTGCAAAATCCAGTGCATGGAATTTACTTTAAAGCTTGTGAGGATTTACATGGAAGGATAAACTTTTAATTAAATTTGACATTTTAATTTGCGATGGCCCCACTGTGCGCCGTGGCTTTGTTCTTTTTGAAGACTTCATTAAATTAAGTTCTTGACGGCCACGAGATACACTTTCCGCCTTTTTCTGAATTATATTTAAGGTATTTTTTGATAAAATTCTTCTTTGTACTCACTCAATCATACTCATATTGTGAAAAGGAAGATCTCTTACGTTTATAACGCATCCAAAAAAGCGGAACACAAAAAGACTCATTGCAAATTAGAACGATCCAGTGACCAGTGCTCTGTGTTTAAGGTGAAACCTTTCCTGCATGACTGCAGCGGAATTTTCAAAAAGATGAATTTCTTAAAACTACGATGCAGTATCTGGGATATAAAACGCCACTTGGAGAGCCAAGATCTAATCCATGGAAGATCCTCGCACTAACTTTTTTGACACCGCCATCAACAGGTCATAGTGTGAGATAATTTCTGGATCGGCGTCAAATAGTCTTAGATTGTGAAACCGATATACTTGCTAGCAAATGTGTTTACGCATCGGATTAATGGCAATCCCAATGTAGTGGAATATTTTAGTAAGACAACCTCTTCTCCAAAGGACTGCAGATATCTGGATATCACTCCATGAGTTGGAGTAGTTGAGTCGTTTCGATTGGTCGTGAGTTCGTTGTGTATATAGCATCAAGAACGAAGATGGATCTAAAGCCAAGGGTGCACCGTTGGTAGGCGTAGGCAGGATTGCACCCAATCCCAAAATCAAACATTCCAAGGCGTACAGTTCAGATTGACATTACGAAAAACCCTGTCGAAAGAATGGCCTCAAGGAACATATATATAATAGTACAAATCGATGTTTGCACTAAATTTGTTTGAAATCATCTATTTCTTTGTTTGAAGTTCTGAACAGAATAATTGCTGATCAAGGTAGATGTTTCACATTATAGCTATAGGAGGAAGTCGAGCGATGGCCTAGTTGAGCGAGTTTTGAGCGCTCTCAAAAAATTTATTGTCCGCGGTTTAATCGGGGCTACGGTCTACGCAGAATGCTCTTGGCGATGTACAAGTTGCGTCGTCAATCAAAAAATTTAAACTCGATTTTAATCGTAAAGCTTAATTAAAAATAAATAATTTCAAAAGAATTGTAAGATATAGTCACCCGATCTTGATCAAATTTGGCACAGTCATTTGGAGGTAAATTAAGCTCACTAATATTAAATGACGACAATTGCTCAGAAAATAACGAAGTTATTGAGATATGTCACTGTTCGTGCAGTATTTGAGGGTCTAGATGGACGGACATACGAAGATGCTTCCTTCAAAGTTAATATACCATTTTGGGAAGGGTATAAATATTAGTTTACAGGAAACATTAATACGAATAACCACTGTGCATCAAAGTTAGCTTTGTTTCCTCAAAAATTAAAAAAAAATACCGTTTGCCTTGACTTTTTCAGTCAATCGGTTTTTTATAAGTATTTCTGTGTGAGCATCGCTCGTTTCGGTTGTTGTTTGACGTTCGTACAGCTTTACGCAAAGTGCTCAACAGAGAACCGAAACAAAAAAAAATCAAAGAAGCTAACATCGGCTATGCCGAAGTTTGTATACCCTTGCATCAATATACAAAAAAAACAATTTTACTCTCATATATGTAAATTTCATAGCATACTCGATTTTTATGAAAATGTTTCTTCTAGTTCTTCTATTATATAGTGGTCCGATCCTTATGGTTTTCATACTTTATATTTGCCGGGTAATAAAAACCCACGAAAAAAAAATTTCAGCCCGATAGCTCTTAAGACGGCTGAGTAAATCGCGTACGCACAGACGGACGGACAGACGGACATGGCTATATCGACTCAGCTTCTCACGCTGATCAAGAATATATATACTTTATGGGGTCGGAAACGTCTCCTTCTGTGCGTTACAAACATCTGATCAATTTTATAATACCCTCTGCAAGGGTATAAAAACCAAGTATGCTGCTCAGACCGGAATCGATTGGGTCTGATTTTTATACCATACACCCATAGGGTGAAATGGTATATTAAAGTCGCCAAAATGTATGTAACAGGCAGAAGGCAGCTTCTCCGACCCTATAAAGTATATATATTCTTGATCAGGATCAACAGCCGAGTCGATCTAGCCATGTCCGTCTGTCCGTCCGTCCGTCTGTATGAACACGCAGATCTCGGAGACTATAAGAGCATAAAACTGTTTTTCTTAAAAAGTATAACAGCTAAAGACATCAAATTTAGTTTGTATACCCGTTTAGTTAGCGCGCAGAAATTAATTGCTCAAACTTTTTGCCACGCCCCCTTACGCCCCCAGGAATCACATAAAACTGTTTTTCTTAAAAAGTATAATAGCTAGAGACATCAAATTTGGTATGTAGACTAGCTTAATAGACGCGCAGATATTGGCTATTTAAAAATTTTGCCACGCCCACTTCCTCCTCCGTAATTTAGAAAAAACCGATTTTGCGAGTTTTTGCACTACCGCATTTAAATTCAGCAGACTAATTAAACTTATCTATTTCTACCAAACTACCAAATTTTATTGAAATCGGACTAGAAACATGCAAAATATGCGTATGAACGTATTTTACAAAGCGGTCCACAAGGCCAGAATTGGCCGTTGGCTAGTGCCGGCGCTAGAGTGCTCGTGTGTTTGTAGAGTGAGCGAGATAGCACATAGTATGAAGCATGTAAAAACAATTTAATAGACATACATTTGGTTTTCGAAATTTGAAATATTTGTTTCACCTGGTGTATGGTATACCCAAGTCGACGAGTCGACTTACTTGCTTCATTATCTCTAAGTTCTGCTTGCGGGAACAACCGAAAAATTCAAAAATTATTGTGGAACTATGCTTTAAACACAAGCTGGTGATTACGTTTTACTAAAAACTAAAAACAAATTAGATGCGAAGTCTAGAGGACGAATTGGGATTGCCCGCCTGAAAGGTATACCTATGAGAGGATACGTTGTATCCGTGTGAAAGAATATGTCCATTTGAGAGGTGGTTAGTTGCGATGGAGGTGCTATACACTACGATATGGAAATTGCAGTACCCTACGATATAAATGCAGAAACTGTGTTTGATTAATCGTTCAATTTAATTTCGTTTCTTCGAATCTTTCTTAAAATCAATTTATAATTTTTTCGGTATACATGGTGCATGGTATACCAAAGTCGACGAGACGATTTACTTCATTTCTTCTTAATTTTCTTAAACGATAACTTTACTTAAAAAATGAATTTTGTTCCACAAAGAATATTAAACTACACCTAAATTTATAACATTTAAAATGTTCGTATTCGTATTTTAAACAAATCTGCTTCAGAACGATTTTTAAAATCACTTGTACACTCTTACCCTTTTGTGAAAGGCTTAGCCGCCTTAATTTAAGGTGTAAAGGAAATTTGACTCAGCGAGATTGGAGCTGCTTTTGCTTAATGTAACTTGGCGCCATAGATATGTGTGTATCTTTATTCGGCAGGATACGTCTTAAAAGCTGTTCAAGTGCGGGTTCAGATAAGGATATTCATAACTTAAAACATGCATAAGTTTTTTACTTAAATATTGTTATTAATGTTATAGAAAGGAATAAAATTTCGAAGGGTGACCATAATAAAGAGCTTGCGAAACAACATATTATTTTCTATCAGGGGTGTCACAATAACAACCTAAAACAAACCCAAAAGCAAACGTAGGTGTCACAGAAATGTCGTTTTGTCAGTTTTCAAATCGCTCCCAGCTTTTCTTGAAACATTTGGATAATATTGCGGTTGTTGCGACATTGATTTAAAATAAAACATTGCTGAAATAAACTTGTATTAATTTTGCATAGATCTGCTTTGAAGCGCTTAAATTGCTTGTTTTTATATATTATTTATAACTTTCTGAAAACGCCATTGAATAAATTAACCTGCCAACCTGCTGGAAATGGAAAAAAGCACAACGAACTAAGTTGGCATCTCTGTTTCAATTGTAGCGCGCCAAAGACCAATGGAAAAACAGCTGTGGAAATGTTTGTAAATTATATTTAAGTTTTTTATTCATGCTTAATTTCTATCCGGACCTAGCCAAGGGATATGTTAAAGGGGATAGAATCCTTGTGGCGAAGGCTTGGGACGCCCTTTGCGCCGGCCTTAATGGCATGGGCTCACAAACAAAAAGCGTTAAAGAGTGGCATCGAGTAAAAGTTACAAAAACGTATATTTTCTTTCTGGTACTATAACAAATTATGACAACTTTTTAATTGTGTTTGGAAAGAAGGCTGCCAACAGAGTAAAGTTGGCCAAAAATAAGCGGGATTTTAGCTAAAAGCTGTTTAGCTGTTTCCGGCTTAAAAAACTGTCAAGTTTTTAGATAGTGTTGCCAGATGCCAAATTAACTCGATACAATATTTCTTATTTTATAGAACAAATACAGTTTAGAATACAATATTCGACTGCCAGAGCAGCCGAATTGTCCTCGATCTTATAATTCAGAGTAAAATATTTGGCTGCCAGAGCAGTCAAACAACGCGCCAAATAAAACGAACTGGCAACACCATAATCCACTAAAAATAGCGTTTGCCAACACTAGCTTTAGCCGATTTTTTCACTTTCCAACACTGAAATATCGAGTAAGTCGATTCATCATCGACCTATCGATTTTTTTCATCGCTGCTATTTCCAGCTCTACTTTCATGAAAAGTAAAATACTTTACATGTCATTATTCATTTGGTTCCAACAGAAGTCGCAACAACAAGTCAACTTTTTTCTCACACAAATTATTTAGTAGAAAACAAGAACCATATGAAAAAAAATAGAACTTTCAAAAGATAAAAAAATATTGTAATTGCCAAATTTCGTGTTTGATTAAAATATGTAATATGTACACTTTAATTGATTAAGTTATGTTTAATTTTTTGGTTTTCAAATCACCAACAATCTATTTTTGTTTTATTAATATAATATAAATATAATATTAATCAACTATATTCAATGTATTTACCTTTATTTTACCATTACTTTTCCCACCCGGTTAGGCATACTAATTATCAAAGATTGACAACTATTGGACTTCTTCCATACCCCGGACCTTCTTTAGTCTGTCTATATTTTTGTGGACTAGTTTTTTTTCATTTTAGTATAGGTCGGCTTGATTGTGGGATCCGACAGAGTCTCCCACTCGGTGTCGTCCAGCTGCTCCTCCGACTGTGGAGCATCGTTGTGGACGCACATTGAAAAGTGCTTCTCCTTCAATGAGACTGAAGTGCGTTGATTTCCGGCCGATACGGCATCCTGGTTCTGGTCAACTCCCACTACGGGCATACGGTTCATCTGGAACCAGAAGCTCCTTTTGTTGATTTGCTTCCCTGTCTGCAACAAATAACAAATTTGTGTCATCCCTCTCTGAATATCTCTCTCTCTCTTTGCACTAACCCACTGCTTATATATCTCAAAGACGATCCAGGCAAATACGAATCCGAGTAGGAATATGTATCCGAATACATATTGAGCCCTGCTGCTCAATTTGTCGTTGTTGACTTTTAAGTTGTGGCTCTCAATCATTTGAAGACGGTATATGGATATTAAATTTGAAAAATGTGCCTTTTATTGCCGGGTATTTGTTGAGACATTCTAAAGACCCATCGAAGTCTATTAAATATCTGGAAAATTCTTTAGAAACGCAGTTTTACGCAATGCACCAAAAAACTTTAGTTTGATGCTTGGGCATGAAATGGCTGGCACAAATGTTTTTTGTTAATTTTCATAATTTTTTCTTAATCTTAAAAGTTTTCTCATGAATAGCGTGGTCCTCCTTGGTACAAAATTCAAACGCAATATTCTTGAAAAATTGTCTGGCCCATTCCGGACTTCTGTATTTTCTCGTTTTTTAGGCTAGATCTTTATACGTGCTTTTTAACTGTGCCACCAATTCCATCGCATGCGCCTTCTTTAATATTTAATGTTTAATGTGTAGTATTTTTGCTACTAGTTTTTATTTCATTTACATTCGTTACAATAGCTCCCTGTAAGCCGATGTTGCATTTGTTTCGTTGTTGTTAAATTGGCTAAAATATATCCGAGACCCACATGCAATGGTAGTATGAAGACTTTGTCTGGACCAACCAGTGCTTTTCGTGTTTCCCAATACAAAGTATTCTCTTTGTGGTCAATCAAAGTTTAAGAAAACAAGACCAGTTAACCAGTTTTCACAAAAAAGAACATACAATTTTAAGAATTTCTAAATTCTTTGATGTCACCTAAAAACTTTTTCTCAGTTTCAGTTTTCGTTATCAGTTTTATCAAGCTGTAGTATCTCAGGACTTTATAAAAGCTGAAAATGCAAGACTTTTTACAAATCCCGTTTGGCAACGAATTTTCGCAAAGAACTAGTTCACTTATAAAACGATTCGTGTGGCGGAGGTTTTATGGTTTTAACCCTACTTCCTTGTTTAAAAACCCAACCTAAGTTCCTTGTTAGGGTCATAAATGATACTTTTTAGTTTAATTAAAAAAAATTGGTATCAGTTCAGTTTTTATTATGTTCAAGTTAGTGTCACAATAAGTGCAGAAGTTGTAGCGTTTGTGATGAATGAAAATAGGCCATTCGGCACGTTTGCAGGAGAATATACAAAAGTCACAAGTGTCAACACCTGACGTCCTTCGTGTGGTGCTTATGCTCAACAAAAGGAAAACCCCGAGACGAAGACTGGATTATCCTTACATTCGTGCTCGATTCGTGACTCTTCCAAGTCTAAATTTGCAACAACAATGTCCTCCCTATTAGAACCTATTTTTTCAATTCTATCTTAAGGTTCATGTTCATTCAAACATAAAGTTTTCACTGTGGATTTATTTAATAGAGTCAAAAGTTAGAGACATTAATGAAAAGGAAATGAATTCTAATATCAAGAAATCTTAATTTTTTTGCATTAATAGTAACTAGTAAAATATTAAGAATTTGCGGACAGGCCCTTCTGCTCAATTTGCCGTTGCTGCCGTTTAATTTGTGGCTCTCAATCATTTGGATAATCAAAATGTTGGTAATAGATATGCCAAAACTTGCTTAGCTCAGCATCGCAGACACTTCAGATAACTGTAAAACTCAATACAAGTTGCTACTTTCTTTATATACCGGCGTAATTTTCTCCTGAAAGTATTTTTTAATACTTTCTATTCGACTACCGCCCCTAATATGAAAGTTGCTCTTTGCTTTTAAAACGACAAGTTCTTCGAAATGGCCATCGGTTAGATTTTGCTTTACCGTCGACCATTCCGGCATAACTAAATAATCGTTCAGCTTTTGTGTGTGTTCACCCGGTAAAGGGGTATTAAATTTGAAAAATGTGCTCTTTCTGGGAGGGGGTTTTTTTGACACATTCTAAGGATATCTGAAACGCTTACCATTTAAGTCTTACGTTTGTAACTATCGATATAATCGATAGTTCAAATCATACAACCCAAAAATATCGATGGATGTCATATCGATATATTTGCAGTTCCTCTCCTCTTCATCGACCGCACCTCTGCCATATTTTTATTAATCATCAAAGCAGCAATGTAGTTCCAACCATTTTAAACAAACTTATAATGTAATGTAAACCTTGAAAGTTGAACGGACTCTTAATTTAAATGAAAGATGCTAGTCCAATGTTCCGAGGTATAAGATGCGACTTTATATATTTTCCGCAAAAAAGATTCTTCCGGAATTTGAAATTTGGATCAGAAGAGAACGGGTTAAAATGGTTGGACTGGTAATGATTGAAGTATGCTGTGAGCCAGTTAAATCGTACATAAATTTTGAATCATTACATTCTATAGGTTGACATATTAATTATAAAATTGAATTACAATAGTATTTCTCTTATATTACAAATGTTCAGAATAAACATTTCTATAAATGTTTATAGACTCTCTATAGTGGAAAACGGAATGATTCTTCTTCGCCTTAAAAGAAGGAACCTATTCAGTTGTCCGTCGCCTTGACGCGTATTATTGTCCACCGGCATTCCATTTACGTGGCAAGCCTGGAAATAATTCATAGAGTCAGCATGCGGAGTCAAAATGCCGTCGACGTCTTAAGAGGATCATAATATTTCACATTTTAATTTTCATTGATCCAAACAAGCTCTTATGTTATTGTTTGCTTTAAGATCGGTTAAGGTTTGCTTTTTCTTATCCTCTTTAGGGGCGTGTACTTTTTTTACACTCAAATGCTTTTTACTGTATTTAAAACTTTAAACACCTTTAATATTAATAGACGCTTCACGCCATTTTGGGCCAGTGTCACGATGATGTTTGAGCAAGAAAGTGGAAAGTGCCTGTTCATAATTATAGTAGTTGTTGAATAAAAAAATATAAAAAAAAAACGATTCATTTAATTTAGTAACGAATTGTTAAGTCCTTACTCAATGCACCCTGGTACTTTGTTGTCTAGCCTTTGTTTTTAATAACGGAGTCGAGGAAGTCTTGACAACGCTTCAGGGGGATTTGCGATAATGCTGCCTTAACTAATTACCAAGGCTCAGCTTTGTAAGTTGCGCTTGGTGTTGCCACAACCCTCTTAACATCTCCCGGTAACTTCTCGATCGGGCTAAGATCTGGGAACTGAGGTGGCGATAGCATCACATCGATATTTTCCGAAGCCAACCAATCCTGGTATGCTTCGGATCTTTATCTTGTTGGATATGGTAGCATTGTATTCATTATGCCGGTAATCATATGGATCGGGCCAACGCCGTTGAAGGAAAAGCCCATATCATAATGCTTAGGGCCACCAAGCCTAACCTTTTTTTTTGTGTACCAGTGTTTGGTGGACTTCGTACATTTGCCTAGACCCTGTTCCACCACATAAAACAATCTTGCTTTCGTCTGTCCATAATATGTTTCACCACATTTCTGTGGGCCAGCCCATATGATATTTTGCAAACCTGAGGCATCTTTTGCAACACGTTTCTTAGTCAGAAGAGGTACTTCTCTGTGACTTCTGGCATTAATATTTTTCTCTATTTGGCGACGTCGAACTGTCACATCACTGACAGAGAGATTCAATTCTTTAGATGCTGAAGCGCACAATGCATCTAACTTCGGATGTGGTTCTTTGACGGTTTCTACTCTGATTTTTTGCCCTTATTGTAGTGGGTCGCATTATCATTGTTGTTGAGCAGCCAACAATATTTTTAGTTTCCCGGTATGATTTGCGTTTTGCTTTCCCTTTCAAAAAACGGTTGCCAATCAGCTCCAGAAATTTTTCCAAGTTGGTTTGTAATAACGAAATTTTCCAATGTGACGCTTTTAAGCCACTTGCTGAGATCCTTTAACTGAGCTCTTCTCTTCTTTTTCCCTGTCGCTAGGAGGAGTCTAACAGTCGGCAGGGTCATATTGAACTTATTTTGTTTTATTTATATTATAATGTGTCATTTATATTATAACTAGCAAACTCGGCGAACTTCGTTTCGCCACCTGATGGCTTTGAAAGATAAAGAACATTTTTCATTCAAGCAACTTGTGGTAAACGATATTTTTTGGTTTTTGGATGGTTTGCCAACACGTGAACATGCCACCTACAATTGACCATGAAAAAAACATGAATTTTTCAGATGGAAGCCACAAATAGTCAAGGATTGGCCCTGGGATTTGTTGTTGTGATTGGCATCACGTAAATGAATATACTCTCCCGAACGCAATTTAGCTTGATTCAGCGGACAAAAAGTTAGGCCCTCCGTTTCGATTTTAACGTCCATGTCAACGCAATTGTTGAATTATATGTATTTAAAATGTACTGTGAAACCGCGACATAATTGTCGGTATTGACCAGACCAGATTATTTACAAGCATTTATCGTATTGTAGAAATATAAAAGCACAGAAAAATGTTGATAAAAACAATGAAAAAATGATGTGATGAATGATGTCCATGAAATGGTTGCCAATTATATTTAATTTTATCTACGAAATTAGAGTTGTTTCATTCATTAGTAGCACCGCATTCCCGTTTGCTATTTGCAGTACCCATGACGTGGTTCAATCCATGAGATCACGGCCAAAAGATTTGCAATGGAACAAAAGAAAAGATTGTTAAACTGCCGCTGGGTCACAATGGCAAAATTCCAACATCTGCATGAATGCATCCAAAAGGGCACAACCGGAAAAAGTCCTACAGCTTGCGAAGACGGCCCTTTTTTGGAGGATAGGAAAATATATGATTTCAGTCACTTTAGGAAATTATATGTTGTTCCATTCGGATAAAACATCCTTCTTAAAGAAACATAATTTTTTAGCAAAATACACTCATAAAGCTCGCCAAAAAAAAATAGCAATTACAAAAAGAGCAAAATCAGGAAAAACATTCTTCAAGAAACATTATTTTTTAGCAAAATACACTCATAAAGGTAACAAAAAAAAAAAAAATAAAAACAATTATGAAAAGCAAAATCAGGCGAAGCTTTGCCTGCTCCCTGCAAACTGGATCCATACTTAACTTAGGAGAATGCAGCGTCGCTCAAAGCTACAAAAAGTGATTGAAAACCAACAAGAAACTAAGTTTTCGTTTTACTGTATCAGAGAAAAGGACTTCCTTCCCTTTATTAGTGGAGAACAAAATTTCGTATTCTGTTCGGTAGAATTAACATAAACGAAAGTAATAGAAGAATCTCCTACAATTTCCTTAGTTCTGGGCAAAATCCTGTACCCAAAGCATCGCATTTCGTAAAAAACGCCAAGAGATTTTTTGCGCAGACTTCGGCAGCCGTCCGGCTAACACCCCGGCGGATATGATTAACAGGCATAATATTTAAATGTATCTCCTTTTGTCCAACGAAAATTCACTTTAAATCGTCGCAACGTTCAAATGCAAACGGAGAAAACTGCTCGTTGATTGAGCGCGATTAAAAATTTTTAAGGAACAATGCAAACGATTGCTCTCTCTGAAGAACAGTTATTCTGCGACTGCACGAACTGGTCAACAGTTATCTTCGAGCTATGTTTACGCATAATTTAATATTTTTAATGAGCATTAACAGACAAATCGGAATAAACATGAACTTGAATAAGTAACTTCAGTTTAACAATAAGGCTGCCAACACAGTGCGCGCTGTGACGAAGATGAAGACGAAACGCAAGCAATCAGCTTCAAACGCTGCTGTACTGAATTTGAAGCAAATCGCTTGCTAGTTACCGTTGTTTTTTCTGTCCATGCTTAACCTTAACGCCACAATTAGCCTTTCAGCACATTTAATTGGCGTTTTATTAAAATTAGTCAAATTTTTAATAAGTGGCTTAAATTTAATTAGAATATAATCAAATGTGCTAATTGTAGGGCCGTCGAGAAGATATCAGGGCCCGGTGGTAGTAAGCTACGGTATGCTGATTATCACGGATCGATTAGTGCAAATTTTGTTACCCGATTTAGACATTACTTTAATTATGATGTGATATTTAATGAATCGTGGGCGCCAAATACAGTTTGCATAGCCCGTTATGTCAGGTTAGTTACCTGGATGCATAAAAAACAAAAAAAAATGCCGTTTGGTGCACCAATGATATGGTAGTACCAATGATATGGTAGAATCCAGGATAACATAACCCAAAAAATTCTAATGCTTGTGCCAACAATGTGACTGGACTTAACAAAAGAAAGACAAAAAACAAAGTCTTATAACACAAAGCAAGTTGGATGAATTGGTTGGAAAATTAGAGCTAAGCAGAGAAAATCGGAAATGTTCACGGCAAACTAAGAAAATACTTTAATGGGTGTTCAATACAGTCAAAACGATTGCTTGAAAAAAACAATTCAAAGACATGGATCCCAATTGCATATAGAGCTGTTAGCAGGCGACAAAGGATAAAGGAGACCATCGTTGGACTTTTAGACAGAAATCGTTCACCTAATTGGGACAAGTCCGTGAAAAGAACGCTTAACTCACTGCAAAACTATTATGCAAAATTTTCTTAAACGCAATAATTCCAGCAGAAATAAAACTCCTTTAACTATGGACGAATTTGCAGATTTCGTAGAAGTCTAACAAGTTGAAGTTACAGACCTGCATTGGTAAACAAATCTCCAATATATCTAAAGAAGAACAAAACCAGCAAGTCAAAGTCAGTAAATAACTCGTTCAAGTCCGCACAAAAAATTATGGTTGAAATCAATTAGGAATTTGCCTCAGACTTATCCAGAAAACCTGTAACAACACGATTAAACGAAGATTTACTTTTTGGACCCATAAGCTGGAAAGCAAATATTAAAAAAGCTTGTTTTTTTGGAGTGCCGAAACAAAGGTTAATAGAAGTCAGCAAAAGAAAGGTCCAATCTATAAGTAGGACTGGTGCCTTTACCAACATTTAAGGCAAAGTCACTATCTTCAGGTTCCAGCCGGTCGAATATGTTCGGTAAGGAGAACTGTGCGTGTGCCGTGTGTTCGAACGGTGTGCCGAAACGTAAAGAGAAAATGTATTACAGTATTTCCTCTTTATCATCTTATTAACTAAGACTATAAACGTATAATAAAAATAATAGAACCGTGTACGACTTTAGACAAAACCAATAAAGTCATCCGACAACTCGGGAGTCTCGTTAAGGAATTCCCATACACATGCAATTTAGTTACTACTGTGGAAACAAAAGAAACAAGCTAATTTTAAAAACAGCGACAGTGTTGGAAAATCCATATTTAAATTGATAAAAATAAGTTATGAAGTCTAATGTTTCTAATATTGTTAAATACGAGGATATTGGGGATATATTATTCTATCAAAGTAAAGGAGGAGGATATGGAGGATCAGAAAAATGTCTTAAATGTTTGATGTATCCCCGCAGAATGGCGGAAAAGCAAAGAATTTAGAAGCAACTCAAGGATAAGTCTTAAATTTTCTGGTCAAAATGACGGCAAGTTTGTAGCTCATTCCCAAGCAAAAATTAACCAAAGGAAATGGAATTGCGCAAATAATTTTCAGATATGAATATACATATGTATGTATGTATCCCTGTCTGTATTAACACATCATTGGGTTCAAGAATGTACATCAAAATTTGCTTTGATAGAATTAGTCCTATGCAGAGATTGGAGAGATAATAGATAGAAGCCGTTTCACTTTTCGAAGTATCGTTAAACGCTTCAAGGGAGCCCGAATCCTGGAAAGGCCGATCAAAGTTGTTGAACGATCATGAATGCAGGAAAACCAAAATCCGAAAGCCTCAAAAATAGTGCCGAAAAGCTGAAATTGCCGAACTCGTTTACATTTCAGCATGACAACGACCCGAAACATTCAGCCCATATCGTTAAAATGTGGCTCGCATACACTACCGACCAAGTGCTACCGCACCCACCACAACACAGACAACCAGTTGAGCACGGGAAAGAATTGGATAGACGCATTAGAAAATGCGCAATAACAAAAAGGGACGACATAAAGCAAGCATTTATAGACGAATGGAATAAAATTGGGGGAGATATCACTAAAAAATTTGTTAATTCAATGACAAACTGCTTATTAAATATTATCTGCCAATAATTAAGTTCGTCACGCTCTGTCTGTATTAACACATCATTGGGTTCAAGAATGTATTCTAGCAGGCCACCGGAGATCTCTTAAAGTTAATGTCAAATTAAATAAACATATAAATAGAAAATTCGTGAACTGCTGAAACAGAATCGGTTTAAATAAACGATAAATCCAAGTTAATATTCAAACGATGGACAGTCAGTTAAAATAATTTCAATTTATTTAGTCGAAGTAAAAGAATTGTTGGTCCTAAAAAATATTTTACCAGAAAGTACGACTTCTAGCAAAAGAAGATAAGGTGAATAAACGCAAAATGAAGGTTCCGCGAGTTACTGTTTGAATACATTCAAAACTGTTTTAACAACGTTTAATTTAGATTTTGCACAAAAGAGCTTTTGCTCGCAAATGATAGTTGATCGTTTTTTCTCATATGCTCTGCTTCGTATCATAACCGAAAAGATTGTCCAGAAATGATCTCGCTCTGAGCGGCATTTTTTCTGTTGTTTTAAAATTTAAATTGGTTTTTGTCAAGCGCTTTGCATTGACTCATTCGTGTGACGCTCTCAAATGAGTGTCGCGTAAAGAGTAATACGATTTTTGGTCACACAAAGAGTCTCAACAAAAGACAGTTTGACTAAATAACTCAACAAAAATGATCTTTGATCCGTGTACATGTAAATACATACATACACACATATACATAAATGCAAATAAAAACGCATCAATCGCGTGTGTTTACCCATACATACGCAAAAGACAATTTGCTTCATTTAACTCAAGCATTCGATCAGTGTTTGATTTGAGCGAAATGAAAACAAATAACTGTCTCGGTCAGAGCGCGAGCGATCTAAGTCAGTCGCGACAAAAACAGTTTCTGTCGGAGTCTTTTTTATTGCGTCGGTGAAAGACACTTATTTGCAGACAATAAAAAGTGTCAACAGTTATTTGCGAGCTATGCAAAAGAGGAACACAACTTACTCGAAAAGCATAGCTTGCAAATCACAGTTAACCGCTTTTTTGGCTACGGTCTGCTTCACGGCAAAATAAGTGCTTGTCGCTTGTCTGTCAACAAAAGCACTCGTTTTGCCATCGTCTGCACACGAACAAAACCGAACACATCAAACAAAATCCATTTCGGTCTCAGCTGACTTCGGATCGTTTCGCTTTCAGCGGCGCTCATCGTTTTAAGGCAGAGCCCGGCACTCATATCCCCCGGGGGACGAACACGTTCGGCAACTCATTTGCGTGTAACCGAACGGATTTAGTTTCCCTCAGCATTTCGACGCAAGCAGATCTATGTCGCTTTGTTGAGAGAACACACATGAAAAAATTGATCGCTGCTTTGTTTTTTCTATCTTTCTCTTGCATCAGATTATCTGCTGTACTCGTTTTCTTGATATGGGGAAAATTTTGTCAACTTTCATTTTGCGCAGTGTAAAGCAACACACGCAGACAACCAAGTGCACACATACAACTACATTTTTCTAGCGTTTTCTTTGTGCCTGGCTCTGTTTTAAGCTCATCGATGATCGCACAGGGAGAGCCATCAAAAGACCGATCGACTGAGAAATATGTACATATATTTCGTCTGCAATACAGACGCTTAACGATTTGTTTGCCTATGCGTGTGAATGTATAACAATACATACGCAAAAGGCCACAAAACGGTCTTGGAACAACCAGAACAAATCATAATAGAAATAACAAAGAAGCTAACATCAGCTATGCCGATGTTTATATACCCTTGCAGTCCTTGGAAATATTATTTCTACATATGTATGTACATATTCTAAATTTGGTTTTTGCAACTCAATTAATACACAAACAAAACATTACTCTTTTTACTACAATACTTACTTTTTATACCCTTGCAGAGGGTAAAATTGGTCAGATGTTCGTAACGCACAGAAGGAGGCGTTTACGACCTGAGAAGCTGAGTTGATATAGCCATGTCCATCTGTCCTTCCGTCTGTGCGTATGCGTTTTACTCAGCCGTCTTAAGAGCTATCGGGATGAAATCTTTTTTTGGGGTTTTTTATTATCCGGGTAAGATAAAGTATGAAAATCCTTAGGATCGGACCACTATATCATATAGCTCTAGAAGAAAAAATTTTCGGACATGGCTATATCAACTCAGCTTCTCATGCTGATCAAGAATTTATATACTTTATGGGATCGTAAACGCCTCCTTCTGTGCTTTACGAACATCTGACCAATTTTACAATACCCTCTGCAAGGGTATAAAAAGTAAATAAAAATGTATCACAAAATATATAATGAATGAATGCACAGCAACTAGAATCACTGTCTGTTCAGCTCTCTAAAGTGGGAGAAATATGTGCATGCGAAACCAGATTGAGCAATGGAAAAACAGTTTTAATTGTGGCAATTTATATTTCACCGAATCAATCAATAAATAGCATCACGGAATTTATTCATGAAAATTTAATAAAGTATACACCAGAAGTATCGCGGATACTTAGAAAAGATTACGATAAAGTTCCAATGATTTTAAGTGGCGATTTTAACGTAAATTTTGCATTGGACACAGCGGTTCCTTTAATTGACTTTCTCAATACAACATTCAGTTTAAAAATGTGTAACAATCGCACTGAATCAACAACACGATCAAAAACAACAATTGACGCGGTATTTCAAAGATATGTTGACAATATCGAAACCAAAGTATTTGTATCATATTTTAGCTATCATAAGCCACTCGTATCATTTGTTGAAATTGAAAACATTAAGGATGAATAATAATAATATGAAGAAAATAAAATATGACCTTTATAGCAATATTATAATGAACCTATAATTATCCCGCTCCTAATGCTGCTTTCGTCTCATTCTCTCTCAGTTTGTTTTACGGAAGGTTTCACTTCTATCGTGTCTAACCGTTAGACGCACATTTTTTTCTTCTTCCCTCATTCCCTAAGCAAAGCACGGCACGCATACACATACACACTTACATACAGTTCATTTAGCGTTGCGTCTGTGTGTGTATGCATGTGCTGTGTTGATTTGATGATGACGTAGTAGGCAGCAAGCAGAACTATGTGATATAGTCGTCCGATCCTGACAATTTTCATACTTTATCTGCCCCGGGCTAAACGCAGCTCGAGTATCTAGTTTCATCCCAATAGCTCTTAAAATGGCTGAGTAAAACGCATACGCACCGACGGACGGACATGGCTATTTGAACTCGTCTCGTCGTGCTGATCAAGAATATATGTATATGTATACTTTGTATGGTCGGAGATGCTTCGTTCTATGCGTTGCACACTTCTGACCAAAATTAATATATGTACCCTTTTTGCAAGGGTATAAAAACGGTTTCGCTCCGAGCGCGAGCGAGCTAATTCAAGAACCGAAAAATCTGTTGCTTGCTGAGTCTTTTCGTAATGAGTCAGGAAAAGACACTTATTTGTAGACAACAAGATGCATGGTGATATATTATGTGTTGGTTCAAATCGCAGTCATGTTGTGTCGTATTTTCTTTTCCTTTTTTTTTAATCAAATTTTTTTTTCATGTGTTCATACATAATTTATTACATTTATGTACATACATATGTACATAATGGTATGGGATTTTCTTCATACAAATATGTATGTACATATGTATACACATACATATATGTATG
Organism: Drosophila tropicalis; assembly: GCF_018151085.1. Classification (NCBI taxonomy): domain Eukaryota; kingdom Metazoa; phylum Arthropoda; class Insecta; order Diptera; family Drosophilidae; genus Drosophila; species Drosophila tropicalis. The sequence goes on along the minus strand of NW_027172851.1, from coordinate 135,344 downwards.
TACACTCAAGTATGTGTGTCTATGACATATGTATGTACATACATACATATATGTATATTATGCCTACAACACACATACATAGGCTTCAGATCCCATTTTTCCCGGAATTCTGGCACACGCCAGCGTCTATCCCTTTCCCTTTCTTTCCCGCCCAAAAAAGTTACAAGTACATATGTAAATAAATTTGATATTATTCATTTATTGTGTTCTTTTTAAATTTGCCTTCTAAGGCCGCCATTATTGGAGATGATGTTGTTGGCGGCGGTGGTGGTGGTTGTGGTGGCGGTGCCGTCTTTACTTTGGCAATGGCCACACGCTTGGGTTCTCCCCTTTTCTGTACCCCGCGCACCGGATTTTTTTTTTTTATATAAATTTTCGGGCGCCTTTGGCCCTGGCCACCATCTGCGGTGATGTTAACCGTCTGGAAATAAATAAAAATATAAATTAATTATAATTCATTTGTTAAAATATCAAAAAAAAAACAAAATTACTTACACAATTTTTAAAAATATAATTCATGTTGCATGGATGCCTGGTGATCGTCGATTGAATGTTTTTAGAGATGCCACACTCCATGCTTGCAATTTATCGGAAGCTATATTATCGATACTTTGGCCATCGATATTTTGAGTAATTATCGAACTTTTTGAGTCGAATTGCAATTTTTTGAAAGTTATCTTGAAAGTTGTCCAAATATTTTGCCATGATATTAACATTGAACCAGTCTCATAATCTCTTGCTTTTGGCCATTAAATTTAAAAGATTTTATTTAAATACAAATGGTCATACATTGGTGCAAGCCTTATTTGTTTGCAGCAAATTTGTTTGCAATTGCACGACCATATCTACATATATGTATATATATACATAAAACCAGATTTAACAATTACATATTTCATTAACTTTATTTAAATTTTCTTGTAAAGTCTACATAAGTATACATATATTATATCTTGAATCTTATTTGTCAAAAATTCTTATTAAGTAAAATCACAATTTATTGGTGCAGTCGTACCACTATACCAAACCACCTATTTAAGCGAACCTGTATTTGCCTGATCCCCCTATCTCAGCGATGCTTGAGCGGCGAAATGTTTGAAAAATATTTTCCCGCTGAAGGTACCCCCACGTTTATGCACTTTTCTAGAAAACGTTACTAGGAATTTTGCTGAAACTCTCTGAACATATTCCAAAAATTTATCCCTAAATTCTGGCATTCAATCTTCATTGAGCCGTTACCATATAGTCGATTTTTGCCCGATAAAGTCGACGTAACTTTTGACACATTTTGTATGGGGAAAATCATGGTTGGTTCAAAAAAATGCAATTTTCTCGAAAACCGTGTGAAGAATTTGAACTAAACTTGGTGGGGATATAGATAAATAATTGGCGAAAAATCTGGCATTCAATCTTCATTGAGCCGTTGCAATATTTTGGAGCTATACGAAAACGAAAAAGGGACATTTTCGTGAATTCTCAATACATCGAATGCTCAAAAACCATCAAAACTGAATTAAAACAAAAATTTCATCTATTATTAATAATTTAAGGCTTTATTTGTTTCAAAAAATTTAATAAATAGCTGAAAATTTAAAAAATAAAAATACAAAAAACTTAACAGAGGGTTAACCGTCGCTAACTCGAGTTTAACAGTGTCGCTAACTTGACGGACATTATATATATGGGGTATCGCTGTAAAGCTGGGCAATAAATAGTACAGTTGCTTACAGCCTACGAAGTAGGCCCAATACAATCTCGACCCGTGTTAAAGATTTTAATGGATAATTCTTATTAAATTATTGAAAATTAATGATCTTTTTTGAAGAAAATCTAAAAAAATCGAAACGTAATTATTATCAAACAAGATTTTAATATAACTTATAATTTTTACAGATTTACGACGGTAAGTAAGCTTACTGTTAGTTTTGTAAGCTGTGCTTGCCGTTACTTCACCGGAGTCAATTGCTATCACTCCTTTGCACTTTGCACGGAGAATTTTATTTATAATTCTTTTGTTTCGTTCGAATCCCTTGCTTAAATAAACATATGAGAAGCTTGCAATTTAGGCTCAAATCATTACAAACTATTTCCTTATTGGAAGCAAATCCAAATAGGGTATTGCTATTAAATAGATGTACTTTCCGAAAAAAAATCCGGTGCGGTTTGATTTTTGGTGTTGCACAGTGTTTTCTAGCGAATATTTAAGCTCGGTAGATTCGTCTGCAGATATATTGTCAGGATAGAGCGGAGTAATATACATATATTTTGATTTGATTGATTTTCGTTGCGCCCAAACAGGGATCTTATCTATTTTGACCAGTTGAGCCATACGCTCTCTCTCGATAGGGAATACTTCTCAGATTATGAATCCAATAGATTTTTGAAACCGGTTGACAATCATGGGTACTAATAATGGGTAAAATCATTTTTACAAAAGTTCGCAACTTTAAAATTAATTATCGGGCGATTTAAATAATCGATCTAGGCTCTTTTTGTTTTATCTGAAACGTATATTCTTTATTTTTAGTCTGTTGCAGTAATTATTACTAAAATTGATACTAAACTAGATGCATTGAAGAAATACACTAAATATTTCTTCATTAACTTTGTTGGAATAGAACTAAGAATTATTAACTAGTATCAACACTGGATAGAAGTTTCAAATAATTTGCAATCAATATAGCAAAAAATGTATTTTTATTTTCTCATTTCCGAAAGCAAGGGATTTTCTTTTCTTTTATTTTGTGATATATAAATATAAATTATATTTGTCAAAAATTGGTGCACTTAATATGATTTAACAACTTTGAAGTCTAAGCTGAAGGGCACTGCTATTTTTGTGAACTCAGTTGTATGTCGTCTAAGTATCCGAAGTGGTGCGATGTAAGATCGTAAGCCATAAAACTAGGTACACTTCGCCTAAAAAACACGTCGCATGTGAAATTATGCTTTGTTAAAAGAAAATAAAATAAAAAGACTACTTGACGATATACTTATATCAGTTCTAAAAATATTCTAAAAATTACCTTTATTGAGTGCAAATCAGAACTGCTACAAACATGGAGTTTCTCCAATGCATTGCAAAATCCAGTGCATGGAATTTACTTTAAAGCTTGTGAGGATTTACATGGAAGGATAAACTTTTAATTAAATTTGACATTTTAATTTGCGATGGCCCCACTGTGCGCCGTGGCTTTGTTCTTTTTGAAGACTTCATTAAATTAAGTTCTTGACGGCCACGAGAAACACTTTCCGCCTTTTTTCTGAATTATATTTAAGGTATTTTTTGATAAAATTCTTCTTTGTACTCACTCAATCATACTCATATTGTGAAAAGGAAGATCTCTTACGTTTATAACGCATCCAAAAAAGCGGGACACAAAAAGACTCATTGCAAATTAGAACGATCCAGTGACCAGTGCTCTGTGTTTAAGGTGAAACCTTTCCTGCATGACTGCAGCGGAATTTTCAAAAAGATGAGTTCCTTAAAACTACGATGCAGTATCTGGGATATAAAACGCCACTTGGAGAGCCAAGATCTAATCCATGGAAGATCCTCGCACTAACTTTTTTGACACCGCCATCAACAGGTCATAGTGTGAGATAATTTCTGGATCGGCGTCAAATAGTCTTAGATTGTGAAACCGATATACTTGCTAGCAAATGTGTTTACGCATCGGATTAATGGCAATCCCAATGTAGTGGAATATTTTAGTAAGACAACCTCTTCTCCAAAGGACTGCAGATATCTGGATATCACTCCATGAGTTGGAGTAGTTGAGTCGTTTCGATTGGTCGTGAGTTCGTTGTGTATATAGCATCAAGAACGAAGATGGATCTAAAGCCAAGGGTGCACCGTTGGTAGGCGTAGGCAGGATTGCACCCAATCCCAAAATCAAACATTCCAAGGCGTACAGTTCAGATTGACATTACGAAAAACCCTGTCGAAAGAATGGCCTCAAGGAACATATATATAATAGTACAAATCGATGTTTGCACTAAATTTGTTTGAAATCATCTATTTCTTTGTTTGAAGTTCTGAACAGAATAATTGCTGATCAAGGTAGATGTTTCACATTATAGCTATAGGAGGAAGTCGAGCGATGGCCTAGTTGAGCGAGTTTTGAGCGCTCTCAAAAAATTTATTGTCCGCGGTTTAATCGGGGCTACGGTCTACGCAGAATGCTCTTGGCGATGTACAAGTTGCGTCGTCAATCAAAAAATTTAAACTCGATTTTAATCGTAAAGCTTAATTTAAAATAAATAATTTCAAAAGAATTGTAAGATATAGTCACCCGATCTTGATCAAATTTGGCACAGTCATTTGGAGGTAAATTAAGCTCACAAATATTAAATGACGACAATTGCTCAGAAAATAACGAAGTTATTGAGATATGTCACTGTTTGTGCAGTATTTGAGGGTCTAGATGGACGGACATACGAAGATGCTTCCTTCAAAGTTAATATACCATTTTGGGAAGGGTATAAATATTAGTTTACAGGAAACATTAATACGAATAACCACTGTGCATCAAAGTTAGCTTTGTTTCCTCAAAAATTAAAAAAAAATACCGTTTGCCTTGACTTTTTCAGTCAATCGGTTTTTTATAAGTATTTCTGTGTGAGCATCGCTCGTTTCGGTTGTTGTTTGACGTTCGAACAGCTTTACGCAAAGTGCTCAACAGAGAACCGAAACAAAAAAAAATCAAAAGAAGCTAACATCGGCTATGCCGAAGTTTGTATACCCTTGCATCAATATACAAACAAAACAATTTTACTCTCATATATGTAAATTTCATAGCATACTCGATTTTTATGAAAATGTTTCTTCTAGTTCTTCTATTATATAGTGGTCCGATCCTTATGGTTTTCATACTTTATATTTGCCGGGTAATAAAAACCCACGAAAAAAAATTTCAGCCCGATAGCTCTTAAGACGGCTGAGTAAATCGCGTACGCACAGACGGACGGACAGACGGACATGGCTATATCGACTCAGCTTCTCACGCTGATCAAGAATATATATACTTTATGGGGTCGGAAACGTCTCCTTCTGTGCGTTACAAACATCTGATCAATTTTATAATACCCTCTGCAAGGGTATAAAAACCAAGTATGCTGCTCAGACCGGAATCGATTGGGTCTGATTTTTATACCATACACCCATAGGGTGAAATGGTATATTAAAGTCGCCAAAATGTATGTAACAGGCAGAAGGAAGCTTCTCCGACCCTATAAAGTATATATATTCTTGATCAGGATCAACAGCCGAGTCGATCTAGCCATGTCCGTCTGTCCGTCCGTCCGTCTGTATGAACACGCAGATCTCGGAGACTATAAGAGCATAAAACTGTTTTTCTTAAAAAGTATAATAGCTAGAGACATCAAATTTGGTATGCAGACTAGTTTAATAGACGCGCATTTAAAAATTTTGCCACGCCCACTTCCTCCTCCGTAATTTAGAAAAAACCGATTTTGCGAGTTTTTGCACTACCGCATTTAAATTCAGCAGACTAATTAAACTTATCTATTTCTACCAAACTACCAAATTTTATTGAAATCGGACTAGAAACATGCAAAATATGCGTATGAACGTATTTTACAAAGCGGTCCACAAGGCCAGAATTGGCCGTTGGCTAGTGCCGGCGCTAGAGTGCTCGTGTGTTTGTAGAGTGAGCGAGATAGCACATAGTATGAAGCATGTAAAAACAATTTAATAGACATACATTTGGTTTTCGAAATTTGAAATATTTGTTTCACCTGGTGTATGGTATACCCAAGTCGACGAGTCGACTTACTTGCTTCATTATCTCTAAGTTCTGCTTGCGGGAACAACCGAAAAATTCAAAAATTATTTGGGAACTATGCTTTAAAGTTTAAAGTTTAAACACAAGCTGGTGATTACGTTTTACTAAAAACTAAAAACAAATTAGATGCGAAGTCTAGAGGACGAGGTGCTATACACTACGATATGGAAATTGCAGTACCCTACGATATAAATGCAGAAACTGTGTTTGATTAATCGTTCAATTTAATTTCGTTTCTTCGAATAGTTGTGTTTATATTTGCGAACATTCGATTAAAATCAATTTATAATTTTTTCGGTATACATGGTGCATGGTATACCAAAGTCGACGAGACGATTTACTTCATTTCTTCTTAATTTTCTTAAACGATAACTTTACTTAAAAAATGAATTTTGTTCCACAAAGAATATTAAAATACACCTAAATTTATAACATTTAAAATGTTCGTATTCGTATTTTAAACAAATCTGCTTCAGAACGATTTTTAAAGTCACTTGTACACTCTTACCCTTTTGTGAAAGGCTTTGCCGCCTTAATTTAAGGTGTAAAGGAAATTTGACTCAGCGAGATTGGAGCTGCTTTTGCTTAATGTAACTTGGCGCCATAGATATGTGTGTATCTTTATTCGGCAGGATACGTCTTAAAAGCTGTTCAAATGCGGGTTCAGATAAGGATATTCATAACTTAAAACATGCATAAGTTTTTTACTTAAATATTGTTATTAATGTTATAGAAAGGAATAAAATTTCGGTGACCATAATAAAGAGCTTGCAAAACAACATATTATTTTCTATCAGGGGTGTCACAATAACAACCTAAAACAAACCCAAAAGCAAACGTAGGTGTCACAGAAATGTCGTTTTGTCAGTTTTCAAATCGCTCCCAGCTTTTCTTGAAACATTTGGATAATATTGCGGTTGTTGCGACATTGATTTAAAATAAAACATTGCTGAAATAAACTTGTATTAATTTTGCATAGATCTGCTTTGAAGCGCTTAAATTGCTTGTTTTTATATATTATTTATAACTTTCTGAAAACGCCATTGAATAAATTAACCTGCCAACCTGCTGGAAATGGAAAAAAGCACAACGAACTAAGTTGGCATCTCTGTTTCAATTGTAGCGCGCCAAAGACCAATGGAAAAACATCTGTGGAAATGTTTGTAAATTATATTTAAGTTTTTTATTCATGCTTAATTTCTATCCGGACATAGCCAAGGGATATGTTAAAGGGGATAGAGTCCTTGTGGCGAAGGCTTGGGACGCCCTTTGCGCCGGCCTTAATGGCATGGGCTCACAAACAAAAAGCGTTGAAGAGTGGCACCGAGTAAAAGTTACAAAAACGTATATTTTCTCTCTGTTACTATAACAAATTATGACAACTTTTTAATTGTGTTTGGAAAGACTAGAAGGCTGCCAACAGAGTAAAGTTGGCCAAAAATAAGCGGGATTTTAGCTAAAAGTAGCTGTTTCCGGCTTAAAAAACTGTCAAGATTTTAGATAGTGTTGCCAGATGCCAAATTAACTCGATACAATATTTCTTATTTTATAGAACAAATACAGTTTAGAATACAATATTCGACTGCCAGAGCAGCCGAATTGTCCTCGATCTTATAATTCAGAGTAAAATATTTGGCTGCCAGAGCAGTCAAACAACGCGCCAAATAAAACAACAAACTGGCAACACTAAAATCTAGCTTAAGCCGGGTTTTTCACTTTCCAACACTGAAATATCGAGTAAATCGATTCATATTCGACCTATCGATTTTTTTCATCGCTGCTATTTCCAGCTCTACTTTCATGGAAAGTAAAATACCTTACATGTCATTATTCATTTGGTTCCAACAGAAGTCGCAACAACAAGTCAACTTTTTTCTCATAAATTATTTTATCATACAAATTATTTAGTAGAAATAAAGAACCATATGAAAAAAAAGAACTTTTAAAAGATAAAAAAATATTGCAATTGCCGAATTTCGTGCTGGTCAAACATAATATGTACACTAAGTTATGTTTAATTTTTTGGTTTTCAAATCACTAACAATCTATTTTTGTTTTATTAATATAATATATATATAATATTAATCAACTATATTCAATGTATTTACCTTTATTTTACCATTACTTTTCCCACCCGGTTAGGCATACTATTAATCAAAGCTTGACAACTATTCGATTTTTTCCATACTTCAGACCTTTTTAATTCTGTCTTTGTTTTTGTGGACTAGTTTTGACCTGTTTTTCCAATAGAGTCTTATCATAGACGGCTGAAGCAGTTCTCTAAGCTTCCAGCTTTACATTTACCAGAGCAGTTATCAATATGTTTATCTATTTTCATCAATATTCCATTAGTAACATTATAAATATTCTCTTTATAAATGGATGCAACCGAAATAAAACCGTGATCCCGTATACTCTCTAGAGAAGTCTGCTGCGATTTGTCGCTTGTCTCGGATATCCAAGCGATATTGACCTTTGAAATAAATCTCCCATGTCTCCTACCTAGTAAAATATTAACAAATTGCGGATGGGCCCTTCTGCTCAATTTGCCGTTGCTGTCCTCTCAATCATTTAAATGGTCAACATATTGGTAATAGATTTGCCAAAACTAATATCAAGGAATCTAATTTTTTTGCATTAATAAAAATTGGTGTTGAACCTACCTAGTAAAATATTAAGAAATTCCGGATAGGCCCTTCTGCTCAATTTGTCGTTGTTGCCTTTTAAGTTGTGGCTCTCAATCATTTGAAGACGGTATATGGATATTAAATTTGAAAGGCCAGGTATTTCTTGAGACATTCTAAAGACTCATCGAAGTCTACTAATTATCTGAAAAATTCTTCACAAACGTATGTATCTATGATAGCTATTGGGTTATTAATGTTAGGTATTGAAGTCGTTATACTATATTTGTAACTTTAAATTTGTCCCTTTCCTCCAAAATCAAAAAAGCTGCACTCGTCGTCGTGGGAGTCATCGGGCTCATCTTTGATATAGATCGAGGGCGAACTGCTGCATGACCGTGAACAGGATAACAAGACCTGAGTGGGCGATGCGGCTGTGGGCGTGGTGGTGGCGGTAGTGGTGGTTATTGGAGTGGTTGTCGATGTGGGTTTCAGTGAGGTTAATGTCACATCCGGTTGCAATTGTAGAGCCTGCAAATGTTGGGCCTGGTGCCATCGTGCCAAAGGCAATTGACTGAGGTTAGGCAACATTGCAGAAGTTGTTACTGCTGCTGTTGTTGTTGATGCTGCTGCTGTTGTTGCAAGTGGCTGTGGCAATGGCAGTGGTAGCGCCAGGGGCATTTTGGCTAATGGCACTACTCAGCTTGTGTTTGAGGTAACACTGTTGATCCGTTTTTTAATTGATTATTCGGATTATTGGGATCACTTGGAGCAAAATATTCATCGTGAGTCACACTATTGTTGTTGTTGTTGTTATTATTACTATTGCTGTTATTGTTGTTGTTACTGCTGACATTGAATTATTATTATTGTTGTTGTTGTTGGAGGTTTCGCCAGAAGTAGACTCATGCTTAATGCGTTCACGAGATCTGCAAAATAAATCATAACAATATTTAAAATTTAATCAAAAAACTCTTATTTATTCATATATTCAATGTTAAGTGACAGAGTGGGGTACTTACTTTCTCTCCCTGATCACCTCCTTAAGGAATGCCATGGCATCATAATACTCCCATTTGGATGTAAAACGTTGGGCTTCCAACATTTTCTCATGATTCAGTTCACGACGAAATATCTCGCGCAACGATGTAAAAGTCCTTTGCACACGCTCGCCATTCACATTGAACATGCGTCCCAGTTCGTTCCATTTGATGGCCTTATTTTTGTCCGAACGCTTGTAATGGGGCAAACGGCAGTCCCATAATATGGGATTCTGGCGAACTAGCTCGATGAATCGGCGCTTTTCGATATTGTAGCGGGAGAAGGCCATAATGCCTTCAGGCTAAACAGCTCTAAGAGGCCTCTACTCTGCACAAATTACTCTCTCGTGCAATTAATCTCTCTCACACCCGCTCTCTCTCTCTCTTTCTCTTAAGGTTTGCTACCAAAAAAGTATTTGCGTATGTCCTTAATGTAAAGTGGTTTGGATGCTGCGCGTTTTAAACGTCTGCAAAGAGAAATTTCAAATTGAAAATTTATAATGCATTGCATACTTTTTGGCGCTCTACTTTGTGTGTTTCTCCAAAAATATTCAAAAAGGGTTGAGGCCTAATCATTCATTTGTACACCTTAAATACATACAAACGCGAACTTTGAAGGAAACGCAATTTTCCTAAAGTTCATTGAACTCTGCCTACCCATCCAACAAGCAGTTACGTGTGTGTGAGGGAACTTGGGTTTGAGCTATTTGCCAATCATTTCAATTGAATCTGAAGCATTGAATTAGTTTAAAGTGCCATAAAGACATAATTCACTTTGTTTAAACAAAATACAAATAAACAACAAAACTAAAAAAGAAAAAGTGCAAACCGAAATTGCAAAAACAATACAGAAAAAGCCAAGAAAAATAAGCGAACTATGCGAACCCCTTTTGCTGCCTTCGATATATAAACAAAACACATGTGGAATATACACTACAAAAAAAGTAAGGCACTCAACATTTTTGCGGTGACTCTATTTATGTTACCAAATTCTTGAAACACAGTTTCAGTTTATTAATTTAGGAGGAAATATAAAGTTAAGATGATTTTTACTTCTGTCTTATAATGATCATATCATAAGCAGAAATTGGCCATTGAGGCAAAATTTTGGCAATTTCGAGGCAAAATTGTTGCTGGAGATCGAAATTTGAGCAGTTTCGTATACATACATACATACATATGTACACATTCATACTTTTACATTTACCAAAGAAATATATACATATATATCCAGTTAGTTTTGGCCAATTTACACTCCTCCAATTTGTCCGCATGTCGCAAAAAGATGTCCTTAATAGATATCTTCGTCCATTCCTTGCGCGTGAAATGGCTGCACAAATGTTGTTTTTTTGCTAATTTTCCTATTTTTTTTTTTTTAATTTTAAAAGTTTCCTCATGAATAGCATGGTCTTCCTTGGTACAAATTTCAAACGCAATATTCTTGAAAAATTTCACTTCGTAGTTGTTAAATTGGCTAAAATTTATCCGAGTTCCACATGCAATGGTAGTATGAAGACTTTGTCTGGACCAACCAGTGCTTTTCGTGTTTCCCAATACAAAGCATTCTCTTTGTGGTCAATCAATGTTTAAGAAAACAAGACAATTTTTAAGGAACAACTAATTTTCCCTTTGTAAGCCTCACTTCTAAAAAAATTGTTTGAATTTTTTAAATGAAAAGCAAGCATCTTAGATTGGCTTACAGACAAGTTAATTGCCCGGCAAAAATCATTAAGTTCACTCTGACTGATTAGTATTAGAACTTTCTGTAAACTAAACTTGGTGGGGATATAGATAAATAATTGGCGAAAAATCTGGCATTCAATCTTCATTGAGCCGTTGCAATATTTTGGAGCTATACGAAAACGAAAAAGGGACATTTTCGTGAAGAAATTCTCAATACATGGAATGCTCAAAAACCATCAAAACTGAATTAAAACAAAAATTTCATCTATTATTAATAATTTAAGGCTTTATTTGTTTCAAAAAATATAATAAATAGCTGAAAATTTAAAAAATAAAAATACAAAAAACTTAACAGAGGGTTAACCGTCGCTAACTCGAGTTTAACAGTGTCGCTAACTTGACGGACATTATATATATGGGGTATCGCTGTAAAGCTGGGCAATAAATAGTACAGTTGCTTACAGCCTACGAAGTAGGCCCAATACAATCTCGACCCGTGTTAAAGATTTTAATGGATAATTCTTATTAAATTACTGAAAATTAATGATCTTTTTTGAAGAAAATCTAAAAAAATCGAAACGACGGTAAGTAAGCTTACTGTTAGTTTTGTAAGCTGTGCTTGCCGTTACTTCACCGGAGTCAATTGCTATCACTCCTTTGCACTTTGCACGGAGAATTTTATTTATAATTCTTTTGTTTCGTTCGAATCCCTTGCTTAAATAAACATATGAGAAGCTTGCAATTTAGGCTCAAATCATTACAAACTATTTCCTTATTGGAAGCAAATCCAAATAGGGTATTGCTATTAAATAGATGTACTTTCCGAAAAAAATCCGGTGCGGTTTGATTTTTGGTGTTGCACAGTGTTTTCTAGCGAATATTTAAGCTCGGTAGATTCGTCTGCAGATATGTTGTCAGGATAGAGCGGAGTAATATACATATATTTTGATTTGATTGATTTTCGTTGCGCCCAAACAGGGATCTTATCTATTTTGACCAGTTGAGCCATACGCTCTCTCTCGATAGGGAATACTTCTCAGATTATGAATCCAATAGATTTTTGAAACCGGTTGACAATCATGGTTACTAATAACACAGGCCGACATGATTTTTGCTGACGTTAACTTGAGAAGTGTTCCTAACTAATTCGGGTACGCTGATTCTAACTGCATACTTGGTTTTTGTCCATCACGTCTAGATTTTGTGAAATCTGGAGATTTGGGGTTGGAAAATAGGCACCCAAAAGTATACTATAGAAAGTTTAAACAAAAATTTTCAACGTTTTTTACGGATTTTAATATATTCTGTGTAAGAAAATTAGTTCTTGTTTGCATATATAACTAATAAACAATATGTTACACGCAGCAGATTCCCATAATTCTTTAAAATTTAAAAGCAGACAATTCTTGGAATCCCTATAGCATACTTTTTGTTTGAAATTTTACTCATTATAGAACTATATCCAGAGTGTAAGATATTATCCATTATAACAAAGAAATAACTCTTTGATATTTTGTAAATTCCTTTTCAATCAAGCTTAATATATTAATAGGATAAAATAATAATGTTTTTAATACAATATTATGCTTAAATCATGAAATAATATATTGCAAATTAGGTCATTTTGAATAATTTGAACGCATTTTTTTCGAAATCCTGACTTGATGGAGAAAAACTAAGTACAGGGCCGTGATTAGCAGCCCCCAATTACTATAGGAGACCTATTGAACTTCAAACACTTTTTCATGACCTCAAAAATGTCGGCCTGTGTAATGGGTAAAATCATTTTTACAAAAGTTCGCAACTTTAAAATTAATTATCGGGCGATTTAAATAATCGATCTAGGCTCTTTTTGTTTTATCTGAAACGTATATTCTTTATTTTTAGTCTGTTGCAGTAATTATTACTAAAATTGATATTAAACTAGATGCATTGAAGAAATACACTAAATATTTCTTCATTAACTTTGTTGGAATAGAACTAAGAATTATTAACTAGTATCAACACTGGATAGAAGTTTCAAATAATTTGCAATCAATATAGCAAAAAATGTATTTTTATTTTCTCATTTCCGAAAGCAAGGGATTTTCTTTTCTTTTATTTTGTGATATATAAATATAAATTATATTTGTCAAAAATTGGTGCACTTAATATGATTTAACAACTTTGAAGTCTAAGCTGAAGGGCACTGCTATTTTTGTGAACTCAGTTGTATGTCGTCTAAGTATCCGAAGTGGTGCGATGTAAGATCGTAAGCCATAAAACTAGGTACACTTCGCCTGGAAAACACGTCGCATGTGAAATTATGCTTTGTTAATTGCTTTGTTAAAAGAAAATAAAATAAAAAGACTACTTGACGATATACTTATATCAGTTCTAAAAATATTCTAAAAATTACCTTTATTGAGTGCAAATCAGAACTGCTACAAACATGGAGTTTCTCCAATGCATTGCAAAATCCAGTGCATGGAATTTACTTTAAAGCTTGTGAGGATTTACATGGAAGGATAAACTTTTAATTAAATTTGACATTTTAATTTGCGATGGCCCCACTGTGCGCCGTGGCTTTGTTCTTTTTGAAGACTTCATTAAATTAAGTTCTTGACGGCCACGAGAAACACTTTCCGCCTTTTTCTGAATTATATTTAAGGTATTTTTTGATAAAATTCTTCTTTGTACTCACTCAATCATACTCATATTGTGAAAAGGAAGATCTCTTACGTTTATAACGCATCCAAAAAAGCGGGACACAAAAAGACTCATTGCAAATTAGAACGATCCAGTGACCAGTGCTCTGTGTTTAAGGTGAAACCTTTCCTGCATGACTGCAGCGGAATTTTCAAAAAGATGAGTTCCTTAAAACTACGATGCAGTATCTGGGATATAAAACGCCACTTGGAGAGCCAAGATCTAATTCATGAAAGATCCTCGCACTAACTTTTTTGACACCGCCATCAACAGGTCATAGTGTGAGATAATTTCTGGATCGGCGTCAAATAGTCTTAGATTGTGAAACCGATATACTTGCTAGCAAATGTGTTTACGCATCGGATTAATGGCAATCCCAATGTAGTGGAATATTTTAGTAAGACAACCTCTTCTCCAAAGGACTGCAGATATCTGGATATCACTCCATGAGTTGGAGTAGTTGAGTCGTTTCGATTGGTCGTGAGTTCGTTGTGTATATAGCATCAAGAACGAAGATGGATCTAAAGCCAAGGGTGCACCGTTGGTAGGCGTAGGCAGGATTGCACCCAATCCCAAAATCAAACATTCCAAGGCGTACAGTTCAGATTGACATTACGAAAAACCCTGTCGAAAGAATGGCCTCAAGGAACATATATATAATAGTACAAATCGATGTTTGCACTAAATTTATTTGAAATCATCTATTTCTTTGTTTGAAGTTCTGAACAGAATAATTGCTGATCAAGGTAGATGTTTCACATTATAGCTATAGGAGGAAGTCGAGCGATGGCCTAGTTGAGCGAGTTTTGAGCGCTCTCAAAAAATTTATTGTCCGCGGTTTAATCGGGGCTACGGTCTACGCAGAATGCTCTTGGCGATGTACAAGTTGCGTCGTCAATCAAAAAATTTAAACTCGATTTTAATCGTAAAGCTTAATTTAAAATAAATAATTTCAAAAGAATTGTAAGATATAGTCACCCGATCTTGATCAAATTTGGCACAGTCATTTGGAGGTAAATTAAGCTCACAAATATTAAATGACGACAATTGCTCAGAAAATAACGAAGTTATTGAGATATGTCACTGTTTGTGCAGTATTTGAGGGTCTAGATGGACGGACATACGAAGATGCTTCCTTCAAAGTTAATATACCATTTTGGGAAGGGTATAAATATTAGTTTACAGGAAACATTAATACGAATAACCACTGTGCATCAAAGTTAGCTTTGTTTCCTCAAAAATTAAAAAAAAATACCGTTTGCCTTGACTTTTTCAGTCAATCGGTTTTTTATAAGTATTTCTGTGTGAGCATCGCTCGTTTCGGTTGTTGTTTGACGTTCGAACAGCTTTACGCAAAGTGCTCAACAGAGAACCGAAACAAAAAAAATCAAAGAAGCTAACATCGGCTATGCCGAAGTTTGTATACCCTTGCATCAATATACAAACAAAACAATTTTACTCTCATATATGTAAATTTCATAGCATACTCGATTTTTATGAAAATGTTTCTTCTAGTTCTTCTATTATATAGTGGTCCGATCCTTATGGTTTTCATACTTTATATTTGCCGGGTAATAAAAACCCACGAAAAAAAATTTCAGCCCGATAGCTCTTAAGACGGCTGAGTAAATCGCGTACGCACAGACGGACGGACAGACGGACATGGCTATATCGACTCAGCTTCTCACGCTGATCAAGAATATATATACTTTATGGGGTCGGAAACGTCTCCTTCTGTGCGTTACAAACATCTGATCAATTTTATAATACCCTCTGCAAGGGTATAAAAACCAAGTATGCTGCTCAGACCGGAATCGATTGGGTCTGATTTTTATACCATACACCCATAGGGTGAAATGGTATATTAAAGTCGCCAAAATGTATGTAACAGGCAGAAGGAAGCTTCTCCGACCCTATAAAGTATATATATTCTTGATCAGGATCAACAGCCGAGTCGATCTAGCCATGTCCGTCTGTCCGTCCGTCCGTCTGTATGAACACGCAGATCTCGGAGACTATAAGAGCATAAAACTGTTTTTCTTAAAAAGTATAACAGCTAAAGACATCAAATTTAGTTTGTATACCCGTTTAGTTAGCGCGCAGAAATTAATTGCTCAAACTTTTTGCCACGCCCCCTTACGCCCCCAGGAATCACATAAAACTGTTTTTCTTAAAAAGTATAATAGCTAGAGACAAATTTGGTATGCAGACTAGTTTAATAGACGCGCATTTAAAAATTTTGCCACGCCCACTTCCTCCTCCGTAATTTAGAAAAAACCGATTTTGCGAGTTTTTGCACTACCGCATTTAAATTCAGCAGACTAATTAAACTTATCTATTTCTACCAAACTACCAAATTTTATTGAAATCGGACTAGAAACATGCAAAATATGCGTATGAACGTATTTTACAAAGCGGTCCACAAGGCCAGAATTGGCCGTTGGCTAGTGCCGGCGCTAGAGTGCTCGTGTGTTTGTAGAGTGAGCGAGATAGCACATAGTATGAAGCATGTAAAAACAATTTAATAGACATACATTTGGTTTTCGAAATTTGAAATATTTGTTTCACCTGGTGTATGGTATACCCAAGTCGACGAGTCGACTTACTTGCTTCATTATCTCTAAGTTCTGCTTGCGGGAACAACCGAAAAATTCAAAAATTATTTGGGAACTATGCTTTAAAGTTTAAAGTTTAAACACAAGCTGGTGATTACGTTTTACTAAAAACTAAAAACAAATTAGATGCGAAGTCTAGAGGACGAGGTGCTATACACTACGATATGGAAATTGCAGTACCCTACGATATAAATGCAGAAACTGTGTTTGATTAATCGTTCAATTTAATTTCGTTTCTTCGAATAGTTGTGTTTATATTTGCGAACATTCGATTAAAATCAATTTATAATTTTTTCGGTATACATGGTGCATGGTATACCAAAGTCGACGAGACGATTTACTTCATTTCTTCTTAATTTTCTTAAACGATAACTTTACTTAAAAAATGAATTTTGTTCCACAAAGAATATTAAAATACACCTAAATTTATAACATTTAAAATGTTCGTATTCGTATTTTAAACAAATCTGCTTCAGAACGATTTTTAAAGTCACTTGTACACTCTTACCCTTTTGTGAAAGGCTTTGCCGCCTTAATTTAAGGTGTAAAGGAAATTTGACTCAGCGAGATTGGAGCTGCTTTTGCTTAATGTAACTTGGCGCCATAGATATGTGTGTATCTTTATTCGGCAGGATACGTCTTAAAAGCTGTTCAAATGCGGGTTCAGATAAGGATATTCATAACTTAAAACATGCATAAGTTTTTTACTTAAATATTGTTATTAATGTTATAGAAAGGAATAAAATTTCGGTGACCATAATAAAGAGCTTGCAAAACAACATATTATTTTCTATCAGGGGTGTCACAATAACAACCTAAAACAAACCCAAAAGCAAACGTAGGTGTCACAGAAATGTCGTTTTGTCAGTTTTCAAATCGCTCCCAGCTTTTCTTGAAACATTTGGATAATATTGCGGTTGTTGCGACATTGATTTAAAATAAAACATTGCTGAAATAAACTTGTATTAATTTTGCATAGATCTGCTTTGAAGCGCTTAAATTGCTTGTTTTTATATATTATTTATAACTTTCTGAAAACGCCATTGAATAAATTAACCTGCCAACCTGCTGGAAATGGAAAAAAGCACAACGAACTAAGTTGGCATCTCTGTTTCAATTGTAGCGCGCCAAAGACCAATGGAAAAACAGCTGTGGAAATGTTTGTAAATTATATTTAAGTTTTTTATTCATGCTTAATTTCTATCCGGACATAGCCAAGGGATATGTTAAAGGGGATAGAATCCTTGTGGCGAAGGCTTGGGACGCCCTTTGCGCCGGCCTTAATGGCATGGGCTCACAAATAAAAAGCGTTGAAGAGTGGCACCGAGTAAAAGTTACAAAAACGTATATTTTCTTTCTGGTACTATAACAAATTATGACAACTTTTTAATTGTGTTTGGAAAGACTAGAAGGCTGCCAACAGAGTAAAGTTGGCCAAAAATTAGCGGGATTATAGCTAAAAGTAGTTGTTTCCGGCTTAAAAAACTGTCAAGATTTTAGATAGTGTTGCCAGATGCCAAATTAACTCGATACAATATTTCTTATTTGCTGCCAGAGCAGCCGAATTGTCCTCGATCTTATAATTCAGAGTAAAATTTGGCTGCCAGAGCAGTCAAACAACGCGCCAAATAAAACAACAAACTGGCAACACTAAAATCTAGCTTTAGCCGGGTTTTCCACTTTCCAACACTGAAATATCGAGTAAGTCGATTCATCATCGACCTATCGATTTTTTTATCGCTGCTATTTCCAGCTCTACTTTCATGAAAAGTAAAATACTTTACATGTCATTATTCATTTGGTTCCAACAGAAGTCGCAACAACAAGTCAACTTTTTTTCTCATAAATTATTTTATCATACAAATTATTTAGTAGAAATAAAGAACCATATGAAAAAAAAGAACATTCAAAAGTTAAAAATAAATGTAATTGACAAATTTCGTGCTGGTCAAACATAATATGTACACTAAGTTATGTTTAATTTTTTGGTTTTCAAATCACTAACAATCTATTTTTGTTTTATTAATATAATATATATATAATATTAATCAACTATATTCAATGTATTTACCTTTATTTTACCATTACTTTTCCCACCCGGTTAGGCATACTATTAATCAAAGCTTGACAACTATTCGATTTTTTCCATACTTCAGACCTTTTTAATTCTGTCTTTGTTTTTGTGGACTAGTTTTGACCTGTTTTTCCAATAGAGTCTTATCATAGACGGCTGAAGCAGTTCTCTAAGCTTCCAGCTTTACATTTACCAGAGCAGTTATCAATATGTTTATCTATTTTCATCAATATTCCATTAGTAACATTATAAATATTCTCTTTATAAATGGATGCAACCGAAATAAAACCGTGATCCCGTATACTCTCTAGAGAAGTCTGCTGCGATTTGTCGCTTGTCTCGGATATCCAAGCGATATTGACCTTTGAAATAAATCTTCCATGTCTCCTACCTAGTAAAATATTAACAAATTGCGGATGGGCCCTTCTGCTCAATTTGTCGTTGTTGCCTTTTAAGTTGTGGCTCTCAATCATTTGAAGACGGTATATGGATATTAAATTTGAAAAATGTGCCCTTTAAGGCCAGGTATTTGTTGAGACATTCTAAAGACTCAGAGAAGTCTACTAAATATCTGAAAAATTCTTCACAAATAGGTATTGGGTTATTAATGTTAGGTATTGAAGTCGTTATACTATTTTTTGTAATTTTAAATTTGTCCCTTTCCTCCAAATTCAGAAAAGCTACACTTGTTACACTTCGCCAATTTCTCCGCATGTCGCAAAAAGATGTCCTTAATAGATAACTCCGTCCATTCCTTGCGAATGAAATGGCTGCACAAATGTTGTTTTTTTTCTAATTTTCCTAATTTTTTTTTTTTAATTTTAAAAGTTTCCTCATGAATAGCGTGGTCCTCCTTGGTACAAATTTCAAACGCAATATTCTTGAAAACTTTTCTGGCCCATTCGTCGAAGAGTTTTGCCGGATTCTGTACATTCTCGTTTTGTTGGCTAGGATCTATATGCGTGCCTTTTAACTGTGCCACCAATTTCATCGCCCTTGCCATGAGAAGTAGACGTAGCACCCAGTCTTAAAAAAAAAAACTTTTAATGTGTCGTTTGTTTTCTACTAGTTTTGATTTCAACTCCCTGTTAAGCCATGTTGCATTTGTTTCACTTCGTAGTTGTTAAATTGGCTAAAATTTATCCGAGTTCCACATGCAATGGTAGTATGAAGACTTTGTCTGGACCAACCAGTGCTTTTCGTGTTTCCCAAGACAAAGTATTCTCTTTGTGGTCAATCAATGTTTAAGAAAACAAGACAATTTTTAAGGAACAACTCATTTTCCCTTTGTAAGCCTCACTTCTAAAAAATTTGTTTGAGTTTTTTAAATGAAAAGCAAGCATCTTAGATTGGCTTACAGACAAGTTACTCTGACTGATTAGTATTAGAACTTTCTCTTCGTGTTCTACATCATTGCTGCTACTGGAATCCGAACCCCGATGACTCAAAGTTCTATTCTTTTGGTTTTGAATTCTTATGTTGAATTGCTTTCTTTTGGGGCATCTTTCATCTGTAAGTTTAAGTGCTTTGGGATACCTATTAAGACATCTTTCATCTGTAAGATCCCAAGCTGTAGAAGGATAACTTGTTTAATTTTTTGTGACTGCTTGAATTTTTGTTACTTCTGTAACAATTAGTCATATGATGACTCGGAGTTCTATTCCATTGGTCTAAAATTCGAATGTTGAAATGCTTTCGGATGGCTTTTGGGGCATCTTTCATGTGTTGGATGAATCCAACGAGAAGGTTGAAGCTGACATTACTTCCCGCACTGCGGTGTCTTGGAAACATTGTCTCAGGCATAGATAATCAGACTTATGTAGTGATACTTAATGGTGCCACATGCAAGTTTGTTCGCTTGCTACAGCTCAATAATTCCAACATTGTTTAAAAGCTTACTAAGCTCACTTAAAAGAAATCCACCAAAACTTTGTTGGGACATCTAATACTAATACTTTCTAAACCCAATGCAATTGTTGGAGAGACTATCATAATATCGTCCAAATAGACAATTACATAAATCAAAATTGACCGTCTGGCGTTACAAATGCGGTATATTCTATCGAATCTGTATGAATGGGATCTCTCTCCCTAAATTAACTTAATTTTTCACACATTCGTCTTGCACGACATGAGACAATGTTTCCAATACATTACTATTTATGCAATAGTATCAATAGGGCGAGTACACAAATTATGCTTAATTAAATACAACGTTTAGTGTTCAACTTATAACGACTTGATTCTTCAACTTATTTCTACCGACGACTTTCGACTTCTCTCGCTGACAACTTTTCGACGACGACGCACAATTGGGCCTCTGCCGGGATAGCGTTGCAAAAATACGTTTTTTCATGATCGCGTTTGGCAAAAATTATATATGCAATCGATAGGAAATACTTCAGAGATTATGAATCCGAAAAATTTTTTAAATCGGTTGAGATTTATGGGTGCTAGAGGCGCCCAAAGTTGAGACATTTTTAGTGAAAAGGAAAAAATGATAATTTTTAAAAAAAAATCGCAACTTTAAAACTGAATATTGGGCGATTTCAACAATCGATGGATGGAGTATCAATACCGGACTACATACCCTAGGTAGGTGAAATATTTACCTATCAGATGTATATAGTCCCAATATGCGGAGACCTGCGACAGCGATGCGTAAGCCATAAAACTAAGGCAACCTCGCCTAAAAAATGCGCTGCTGGTTTAAGGAAGAAGAAGAGCGCATGCGTATTGGCCTGTAGCTTCTTTGTATTTAAATGATAACATTGCGTAATGCTGTTTTGCAAATACTACCTGTTTACATATATGCCTTTCTACAATGATAAATTGTTAATTACCTGCTTTGGAAAAAATGACAAGACAGGTAAATGTTATTTAAGTTGATGAAAAGTTTGTCCTATTTGTGGGTTGGTCGTTTTTATTTCCGTTTACCTAATTGGATGTAAATATTAAGTTGTTTACCTAATTAATACAAAAAGGGTAATACCGAAACACGAATGATGGAAATACTTCAAGGAGATTTTTTGAAAATGATGAAGTGACATCTTTTATAACAGGTGTTAGTCAAGAGATCATTAAGGCTGTTATCTTGAATGTTATAAATTGCAAGGAAATGGTAAATGGTGAAAAATTTGCCGAATATACTTCAAAGACTGCTCATCTTTTGACTGAATTGTATCCGCAAAAAAAACTTACCCCAACGGTACATAGGATTTTGGCTCACGGAAATGATTTAATAGAATATCAGTGTTTACCACTTGGAGAGCTATCCGAAGAAGCACAGGAATGTAAAAACAAGGACTACAAAAGGTTCAGATACACTAATACATTAAAAACTTCTCGTGTTAGACAAAATGAAGACCTTTTTAACATGCTAGCAGCCTCTTCGGACCCACTTATTGCATCACTGAGACACGTGCGATCACGAAAGGATTTGGAAAATAGCAACTATAGTCCCGAAATGTTGAGTTTATTAGATACTGATGTAAATATTGAAAATTATTTTGAAGAAAATCAGAAATCAATAGCAAATTTTCAAAATTAACCTAAAAAAAAATTACAAAAAAATTTTTTTTTTCTTTTTGTAATTATGTTAAAAAATCAAATTAAAACATTAAAAAATGTTACATAGTCGTCTAAAACAATGAAAAATTCCATTTGTGATTGAAAAAAATCGGGTTTCGATCCATTTTTAAAGGAAAAACATACTTGGAAATATTTTCTGACTTTGACCTTGAATATTACAGCACCACGAACACCCAGCACTTTTGACAAACATTCATTTTGAAGCTTAAGGTATTCTTTATCATATGCTTTTTAAATTTTTGAAATCGATTTATTGGTTTAAACGCTATGATTTTTGCAATGCTAAATGCCAGAAGGCCCCACTGTGCGACGCGACGTCTCGACTCACTCACCTGGTTGTTCCCCAATACTTCATATTGTCTGAGCTAGTAGCTGTGAGCATTGGCCCTTCGATATCTGCTGCTGCTTTCTGAACATCGTATCTTCCACATCGTTTAGCTGCTATGACCTCGTGCGGTCCAAGATATTCACTCGCAAGCTTCCGACCCGCAACTAACTGTACGCATATATAACATATATATGTTATTAATCTTGTGTTTTGAATCATATTGTTTGGTGTATACTTCCTGGGCGTTAGAAATTTCCCGTTTGGCAGAAGTTCTTATTGACGGTCTCTCTTCAGTAAATTTATCGCATACTTTCTCCTGTAACAATTTAAGAATCAGATTCTCTTGTTCATTTGGACACCCAATTTCTTGCTGTAGCAGTTACTAATACATATAGCAATAAGCAATACATGTATAATAAGAAATAGATAATAAGATACAATAAAATACTCATGATCCACATGATACATATGTATATATACATACATAACCCTTCAGTACCGGTCGCCGCAAATTGCTCAGAAAATCCTTAGAAATTTGCGGCGACATTTAACATTGTGTGTCCTAGCGCCTCGGACATTCGGATTTACAATCGACATTGCGGCGACATTGTCTATTGAATATCCCCGCATTTTCCCAAAAATAAATAAAAACTTGACTTGATTTGGTTTTTTAACACGCATTAGTTTTTATTTAATTTGTTTATTTTTATTCTTAAATATATTACATTAAATTTAAATATTTATGTATATTTACATTTTTCTTAAGTTTTTTATTGCTTTCCTTCCTGTGGCTTGTGCCAACCAATGCTCATCCGGAATCGGATTTTGGATGGATTCTAAAAAGAACAAAATTGATTAGGGAATGAAAACTTCATAATATTTTAATAACACTTACCTTTATTACTGTATACACTGAATTTGAAAAAATTATAATTATAATTATAAGCAAGCAAGAACAAAAGAGAATCAATAAGGAACATTCTGAGTTTGACATTGAAAAAGCAAGCATCGTGTGACCACATTGTTTCTCTTCCAGTATTTCAATTTCAAGGTCGCGCTTTGTCGTGACATTTCGGCGGCCGCGCGTTTTTTCTCAGTGTTTTTGCCGGAGTACGCTTCGTTTTTGTCATTACCGCTATTGTTTAACAACAACAACAACAACTCTTTTTAATTTCACAACTCTTCTCGGGAATTTTACAATAGCAACTTACAACTTTAAATGATTTTTAGCAACTTTTCAAAACCATTTTACAACTTAACCACTGATTGTTTTTATGTTAACCGATACAACGACACTTACTTTCGTCGTTTGCCGCATTTTGGCGATCTTGATCAAACTTGGCACAGTCATTAACAGATATACTAAACTAACAAATGTTTAATTTGAAAGCAATCGCGGTAAAAGTAACGAAGTTATTTACAAAAGTCACTGTTTTCGACCGATCGTTCCTATGGGAGCTATATGATATAGTCATCCGATCTTGATCAAATTTGGCACAGTCGTTTATAAGCGTAATAAACTCTCTAAATAACGAAGTTATTGAGAAAAGTCACTGTTCGTGACTTTGGGGTTTGCATGGGAGCTATATGATAGTGGTCCGGCTGAATCCGAGATATACAAGCTTACATGCAAAATTTCAGCTCTGTAGCTCTTAGGGTCTAGGAGTTTACGTTGATCCAGACTGACGGACATGGCTATTTGAACTCGTCTCGTCGTGCTGATCTAGCGTTGCACACTTCTGACCAAAATTAATATACCCTTTTTGGAAGGGTATAAAAATATCGACAGACTAACACATCGATTAATAATTTACTTAGCTTTGCCTTTGTTTATATTAACCCTTAGAAGTGAGCATCTTTCGAGTCATCTCGGAGTAAATCAAACTCCTTACCATCGTAGACACAGTCTTTCTCTCCCCTTCCGACCCAAATCTGAAGTTAGTCAAGTTAGTTTCAGGTTGAATTTTTTTTTTAGCGATTTTTTTACATTGCTCAAGTGTGATTAATAATTTTGAATGGATTCCAAATGTGTGGGGTAGTTAAATGAAAATTACACAATTACATACATAATTTACATTACATAATTTCAAAATAAAAGAAAAGTAATAATGATGATGATGGCTTCCGGTAAATTCTTAATAGAAACGTTTGATCTTCTTCGTCAATTATATTTTGGGGTAAGTAGCCTCACGAACCATGACTGGAATACGCGAGTTCTGATCGTCCTTGGAGTTGCTCGACTTGCCCTTCGCATCAAAGAAATCAAAATCAGTCTTCATTTAGTATAGGTCGGCTTGATTGTGGGATCCGACAGAGTCTCCCATTCGGTGTCGTCCAGCTGCTCCTCCGACTGTGGAGCATCGTTGTGGACGCACATTGAAAAGTGCTTCTCCTTCAATGAGACTGAAGTCTGGGCAGAAATCGTGCTTTGATTTCCGGCCGATACGGCATCCTGGTTCTGGTCAAGTCCCACTACGGACATACGGTTCATCTGGAACCAGAAGCTCCTTTTATTGATTTGCTTCCCTGTCTGCAACAAATAACAAATTTGTGTCATCCCTCTCTGTCTCTCTCTTTGCACTAACCCACTGCTTATATATCTCAAAGACGATCCAGGCAAATACGAATCCGAGTACGAATATGTATCCGAATACGTACCGAGTCGTCTCGCCATCAAAGTGTGCTACTCTTAACCAGCATTTCTCCAGGATATCCTAAGCTTTTTTAATAAAGGACTCCAACCGCGGTTTTGGTTCTGGCTCCACAGCGCTTCGAAAAATTGACAAAAGGTTAAACATTTTAGAAAATATATATTTTAGTTTGTCTTTTGCTGATTTTTCCCTGCTTGACTATGAATTAATTTTTTTCTGGCATGCCTTGCGTACACTTTTTGGTCATAAACCAGCCTACTTGGATGATGTTTGGTTTTTTTTTTCGGTTTTAAAATTGTTTTTCCCTCTAGTCATCCGCCTACTTGAAATCCGAAGGAACAAAATTATACAGAGTTGGTCTTATGATCCATGAGGTGGTCCATGCAGGGAAGGGCAACTCCTGGCCCAATCCTGTCTATTAAGGGTTGAATCCGTATGTACTTATTGGACAAGATCAAAAATATCGACAGACAAACACATCGTTTAATAATTTACTTAGCTTTGCTTTTGTTTATATTATGTATACATATATTTTCATACCCATGCAAAAAGTGAATATTAATTTTGGTCAGAAGTGTGCAACGCATATAAGAAAGCATTTCCGACCATACAAAGTATATATATTCTTGATCAGAGTCACCGTTTTTCGCCGTAATCCTATGGGTGCTATAAGATATAGTCACCCAATCTTGATCAAATTTGGCACAGTCGTTTATAAGCGTAATAACTGTCTAAAATTAAGTTTCACGATAATAACATAGAAAATAACGAACCTATTGAGAAAAGTCACTGTTCGTGACTTTGGGGTTTGTATGGGAGCTATATGATATAGTAGTACGATCCGGCTGAATCCGAGGTATACAACCCCTGCACTATATACAAGCCTACGTGCAAAATTTCAGCTCTGTAGCTCTTACGGTCTAGGAGGAGTTTGCGTTGATCCAGATGGACGGACGGACGGACATGGCTACTTGAACTCGTCTCGTCGTGCTGATCAAGAATATATATACTTTATATTGTCGGAAATGCTTCCTTCTATGCGTTGCACACTTCTGACCAAAATTAATATACTCTTTTTGCAAGGGTATAAAAACGGCTTAATTGTGATTTTTTTTTTAAATCTGTTGCTGAAAATGGCATTTTGGAATATAAAATATTCATAAAATTAACTTATTAAAGCATAAGATGGGTCACATCGTCTCTACTAATGCCAAGGTTCTCAAATATTTCAAAAAGTCTAGAATAAAGCTCTCGTTAGGATATTCTTGTAAAAGTTTTTGCCCAAATCTATGGAATACTAATTCAACTAATCCAATTTTCATCCTCTGAAAAAGAGAATGTAATCAAAGACTGTAAAACTATCATGCAAAATTTTCATCAACGCAGTAATTCCAGCAGAAATAACACACCTTTAACTATGCACGAATTTACAGATTTCTTAGTCCAACAAGTTGGAGTTACAGACCAAGTGCGGCAGAATATAACTTCATTTGCAAATAGAAACATTTCATATTTAATAAATTTTGACATTTTGTTTACAATGCAACTTTGGAACCAAAGGAGTTGAGAACTTCGAATTATCCTAAGACTGATTGTTACAGAAGTAACGAAAATTCAAGCAGTCACAAAAACTGTTCCGAACTACAATGCAAAAATTGAACAAGTTATCCTCCTACAGCTTGGAATCTTACAGATTAAAGATAACCCAAAAGAAAGCAATTCAACATAAGAATTCGAAACCAAAAGAATAGAACTTTGAGTCATCGGGGTTCGGATTCCACTAGCAGCAATGATGTAGAACACGAAGAGAAAGTTCTAATACTAATCAGTCAGAGTGAACTTAATGATTTTTGCCGGGCAAAATTGTCTGTAAGCCAATCTAAGATGCTTGCTTTTCATTAAAAAAATTCAAACAATTTTTTTAGAAGTGAGGCTTACAAAGGGAAAATTAGTTGTTCCTTAAAAATTGTCTTGTTTTCTTAAACATTGATTGACCACAAAGAGAATACTTTGTCTTGGGAAACACGAAAAGCACTGGTTGGTCCAGACAAAGTCTTCATACTACCATTGCATGTGGAACTCGGATAAATTTTAGCCAATTTAACAACTACGAAGTGAAACAAATGCAACATGGCTTAACAGGGAGTTGAAATCAAAACTAGTAGAAAACAAACGACACATTAAAAGTTTTTTTTTTAAGACTGGGTGCTACGTCTACTTCTCATGGCAAGGGCGATGAAATTGGTGGCACAGTTAAAAGGCACGCATATAGATCCTAGCCAACAAAACGAGAATGTACAGAATCCGGCAAAACTCTTCGACGAATGGGCCAGAAAAGTTTTCAAGAATATTGCGTTTGAAATTTGTACCAAGGAGGACCACGCTATTCATGAGGAAACTTTTAAAATTAAAAAAAAAAATTAGGAAAATTAGAAAAAAAACAACATTTGTGCAGCCATTTCATTCGCAAGGAATGGACGGAGTTATCTATTAAGGACATCTTTTTGCGACATGCGGAGAAATTGGCGAAGTGTAACAAGTGTAGCTTTTCTGAATTTGGAGGAAAGGGACAAATTTAAAATTACAAAAAATAGTATAACGACTTCAATACCTAACATTAATAACCCAATAGCTATCATAGATACATACGTTTGTGAAGAATTTTTTAGATAATTAGTAGACTTCGATGAGTCTTTAGAATGTCTCAACAAATACCTGGCCTTAAAGGGCACATTTTTCAAATTTAATATCCATATACCGTCTTCAAATGATTGAGAGCCACAACTTAAAAGGCAACAACGACAAATTGAGCAGAAGGGCCCATCCGCAATTTGTTAATATTTTACTAGGTAGGAGACATGGAAGATTTATTTCAAAGGTCAATATCGCTTGGATATCCGAGACAAGCGACAAATCGCAGCAGACTTCTCTAGAGAGTATACGGGATCACGGTTTTATTTCGGTTGCATCCATTTATAAAGAGAATATTTATAATGTTACTAATGGAATATTGATGAAAATAGATAAACATATTGATAACTGCTCTGGTAAATGTAAAGCTGGAAGCTTAGAGAACTGCTTCAGCCGTCTATGATAAGACTCTATTGGAAAAACAGGTCAAAACTAGTCCACAAAAACAAAGACAGAATTAAAAAGGTCTGAAGTATGGAAAAAATCGAATAGTTGTCAAGCTTTGATTAATAGTATGCCTAACCGGGTGGGAAAAGTAATGGTAAAATAAAGGTAAATACATTGAATATAGTTGATTAATATTATATATATATTATATTAATAAAACAAAAATAGATTGTTAGTGATTTGAAAACCAAAAAATTAAACATAACTTAGTGTACATATTATGTTTGACCAGCACGAAATTTGTCAATTACATTTATTTTTAACTTTTGAATGTTCTTTTTTTTTCATATGGTTCTTTATTTCTACTAAATAATTTGTATGATAAAATAATTTATGAGAAAAAAAGTTGACTTGTTGTTGCGACTTCTGTTGGAACCAAATGAATAATGACATGTAAAGTATTTTAGTTTCCATGGAAGTAGAGCTGGAAATAGCAGCGATAAAAAAAAATCGATAGGTCGATGATGAATCGACTTACTCGATATTTCAGTGTTGGAAAGTGGAAAACTCGGCTAAAGCTAGATTTCAGTGTTGGCAAAGGCTATTTTTAGAGGTTTTTGGTGTTGCCAGTCCGTCGGCTGCTCTGGCAGTCGAACATTGTATTCTTAACTGTATTTATTCCATAAAATCAAAAAATATTATAAACTGAACAATATTTTCGTCTGTTGAGAATAGAGCGAACAAAAGTTTCAAAAAGTCGCGTATATGAGTATCAGAAATTTAACATCTGGAAACACCATCCCAAAATTTGTCAGTTTTTTTTAGCTGGAAACAGCTACTATCAGCGGTAAATGTTTACTATTACTACTCGGGCCCAAAACGCGCTTAAACTACATAATTTTGGTATCAAACGAAAGAGAAAAATTCCACGAGCACGACCTCAGGTGCGCCTTGGCGATTTATTTCGTAGTTTTTGAGTAATTAACAAAAGAAAATTAATATTTTTGGCGGGACTATAGCTAAAAGTAGCTGTTTCCGGCTAAAAAAAGCTGTTCAATTTTGAGATGGTGTTGCCAAATGCCGAATTTTGGATACTCGAATACGCGGGCTTTTTGAATCTTTTGTTCGCACTATTCTCAACAAACGAAAATATTGTTGAGTTTACAATATTTCTTGATTTTATAGAACAAATT
The DNA here is from genome assembly GCF_018151085.1 of Drosophila tropicalis. Lineage (NCBI taxonomy): Eukaryota > Metazoa > Arthropoda > Insecta > Diptera > Drosophilidae > Drosophila > Drosophila tropicalis. The sequence continues at coordinate 105,972 of NW_027172851.1, read as the reverse complement.
GTTCGTGGGGGGGCGGAAGGATCCAAATGAAATACAAGGAGTTGGCGGGTGCCAATTTCTTCAGTTTGTGGTGAGCGAGTGGTGAATTAAAACGCACGAGAAACTTCGGTTAACTAAATGTAGGTTTTATTATTTATATAATATTCACAGGTAAACCGGCACACACGGAAATGGTTCGGGTTGAAAGTGATTAACAAATCGTAAAAAAATGCAAGAGAACGGGTGTTCGGGTGAAAGGCTCGATTCTTAGTCATGGCGGTGCCCATTGGAAAAAATCAAGTCACTCCTCCTGGTGTGACCGTAGACGCCGAGGATCAAAAAACCCTCCTCACTCCTCACCGCTCACTGCTCTTCGCCGCTCACTGCTGTTCACCCGGTGGCGTGAACATACCGCCCCCCCTTGCAACATGTTGCAATTGTCACCCTGGACATATAAAGGATGGGGGACGGCAACGTCCTGGAGCGCCTAGATCCCACAGGAGCCGGAGACGACCCATCCGAACACGGTGCTCTGGGCTGCGGGAGTACCGCTATGACCGGGCACACAGCCTGGTTGGATGACCTCAGGATAGAGGTCTGCCCCGAGCACCACGGATACCGACGCCGGCCGATAGAAGTAGGGGTCGGCCAGGATCAGGGTTGCGAACTTCTCTCGGACCGGCGCCGCCACTTCCCGGATGGGAGTGCGGATGAGCAAGTCCTCTTCGACCCGGAATATAACGTTCCGTCGGAACGTCTTGTCGGACCTCGACTCGAGGACGGCCGTACAGGCTTGGTCGACCCCGACCGTGGTCACAGCTAACCCCAGGGACCGGGCAAAGGAGAGATTGATGCGGCTCTCAGCCGCACACGCATCAAGAAGGACGCGGGTCTCGAAGGATTTCGAGCCATTGCCCAACCGTAGGACTGCGGTGGGCAGGACAGTCGTCGTCCTGGCGTGGAGCAGGGAGGATAACGAAATCTCGGGTGCGCCTTCTGGGGAAGCGGAGCGGTCGGACGATGATCGGGAACGGGGTTGTAGCGGGGGTGCAGCACGACTGGAGGGGGGTGATCGGCTGCGACGCCGGGCGGAGGCACGTCGTCTCGGCGGTTGGTCGGCCATGTGGAGCAGGGTATGGTGCCTTTGCCCGCATCGTCGGCAACCATGGCGAGTCCGACACGCGTCGGATGAATGCTCGTGGGCCAAGCAATTGGGACAATATTTATTGATGAGCACCGCCCGAAGCCGCTTTTCCCCTCGGAGGTTTAGGAAGCGCTGACACTGCCGGAGTGCATGAACCCCCCGACAGACCCGGCATCGGTACACGTTCGTGCCCTGTGGAGCTCGTTTGCTGCGGTGGTGCGGCAGACGCGTGGGGGCCATGTCGCTATGAAAGGGCGAGCTGAATGAACTGTAACGAAAGAAATTACGTATGGGGGAGTGGATTAGTCTATGCACGGGAACGAGAAACATGCACGGAGACGAGGACATTCGGAGGAAACATAGAGGGATTAGGAGTCACGATAAGGTTTTAGACTCAGGACTCCTGCTGTCTTGCAACAGAATGAGCTTCGCTACGGGTCTTCGGATAGACCCACGCGCGGTGGTGACATCAGCCACTCGGACGAGGCCGTCAGCCCCGGGCAGAGTGCGCTCAATTCGCCCTAAGCGCCACTCGTTGGAGGGGAGATGATCTTCGGACACGATCACGAGGTCGCCGGTCTGGATGCTGCGAGTCGGTGATTTCCACTTGTTCCGTTTGTGAAGCTCCTTGAGGTACTCACTCTTCCAGCGGCGGCAGAAAGCCTGCTGGATTGCCTTTAGTCGCTGCCATCGGTTGATCAGCGACATAGGCTCGACCAGAATTTCCGGTTCCGCAATGGCTAAGAGTGGTCCTCCAATCAGGAAATGTCCCGGGCTTAGGGCCAGTAGATCCTCTGGGTCCTCACTCATGGGAGAGATTGGCCTGGAGTTTAGGCACGCTTCGATCCTACACAGGAGAGTGGAAAGTTCCTCGAAGGTGTATTTGACAGTGGACGAGGACTTGTAAAACAGGGTCTTAAAACTTTTGACCCCTGCTTCCCACAGTCCTCCCATGTGGGGCGCGCTTGGCGGAATGAACTGCCAGGATAGGATGTGCTGGGGGAATGCCTTCATTATTTCAAGCTTGGTGGCGTTCAGGAAATCTTTTTCGAGCGCCTTTGAGGCCCCTACGAAGGTTTTGCCGTTGTCGGAGTAAATGCGCTGTGGACATTGTCTCCGTGCGACAAACCGAGAGAAGGCTGCCAGAAATCTTTCAGTGGTGAGGTCGGAGGTAGCCTCGAGATGGATTGCCTTCGTGCTGAAACACACAAAGACGCAGACATAACCCTTAGTTATGAGACACGCACGCCCGGTGTAATTTTTGATCTCGAACGGCCCTGCGAAATCAATGCCCGTGTGGGTGAAGGGCCTGGAATACGTGATGCGTTCTCGAGGGAGATCACCCATCATCTGGGTCTGTAGTCGTCGACGATGAACGATGCAGACCTTGCACCCCTTGATGTGGGACTTTACCATGTTCTTTATCCGTGGGATCCAGAATTTGGTGCGCAAATACCGCACCATCAGTTGATTGCCGCCATGCAACGTGATGCGGTGGGCGAATGCGACAAGCAGGCGAGTGAAATGAGTACTATATGGGAGGAGAATAGGGTGACGTTCATCATATCGGAGGGACTCAGCGGCCCGGAGTCGTCCGCAGGAGCGGAGTAACCCATGCTGGTCGAGAAATGGGTTCAGATTGAGTAGAGTGCTGGATGATGGCAGGGGTCGCCCTTCGCCCAGGGCCCGTATCTCCGCGAGGTATTCCCGCCGCTGAGAGGTCCGAATCAAGGCGCGCTCGGCGGAAAGAAGTTCGTCATTGGTGAGGCGAACCGTGGAAGGCGTCGAAATCCTCTTGGTGGCGAAGCGTAGGATGTACGCGATGACTCGTAGAGCCCTACCATAATTCGAGAACCGTTCGCTGACGTCCTCGAGTAGCGTGGTCGCGGTGGTGTGGCACTGGACCCGTTGCTCCAGCTGGGTGTCTGGGAGTTCGTTATGGGGAGTTGGCCAATACTCGGGGGCTCTCTGGAGCCAGTCCGGCCCATGCCACCAGAGGCTGCTGGCCGATAGCTCGGCCGCGGAGACTCCACGGCTCGCCAGATCCGCGGGGTTGTCCTCGGAGCGCACATGTGACCAGCTTTGGCCACTAGTGCTTTCGGAGATCCTGGATACGCGATTGGCCACGAAGGTGGACCAACTGCACGGAGGTTTATTGAGCCAAGCCAACACGATGGTAGAGTCGGTCCAAAACTGGGAGGTTGCAGGTCGGATTGGAAGTTCAGGAACGATCGACGCCCAGAGATCGGCTAGCAGAACCGCTCCGCACAACTCTAGCCGAGGCAGCGAGACTGTTTTGACTGGAGCTACACGGGTCTTAGCCGTTAATAAATGGACGTCTACTTGATTGCCGTACCGAACCCGCACATATAGGGCCGCTCCATACGCTTTCTGTGACGCGTCACAGAAGCCATGAAGCTCCCACGAGAGCTTATCGCTGGTGTTTAGCCAACGGGGAATGCGGAGTCGACTGAGGCCTGGGTAATCCTGCAGGAATTCATGCCATTGCTGCAGCAGGAGAGGCGGCAGAGCATCATCCCAGCCCAGTTCGGTAAGCCAGATTTGCTGCATGAATATCTTCGCTCGGATGACAAATGGGGCTAGCCACCCAGCGGGGTCGAAGAGCTTAGCGATATGAGACAGAACCTGCCTCTTGGAGATCGACTCCTTCAAGGGGGGTCCGCTGTGGTGAAGAAGAAGACGTCCTCAGCAGCTTGCCATCGAATACCCAAGGTTTTTGCGGTGCTCGCGTCTTCCAGCTCGAGAAAGTCCTCTCGCAGCAGGTGCTCTCTCGGAATGGCTTGAAGTACTTCCTTCTTATTGGAAGTCCACTTCCGAAGCGGGAATCCCGCAGATTGGAGGACCGCTTGAAGCTCTCGTATGGCGAGACGAGCGTCGGCTTCAGTGTGAGCGCCGGCAAGGACATCATCAACATACATGTAGTTCCGAAGGATTTCGCTCGCCTGAGGATACATCGTTTGCACGTCTTGTGCCAGTTGTAAAAGGACTCGGATCGCCAAGAATGGCGCGCAGTTAACCCCAAACGTGACAGTTTGTAACTCGTAATCCTGAATATTGCCGCAGCGGTCTCGGTAGAGGATCCGCTGAAAGGGGGTATGCCTGGGATCGACTCGGATTTGTCGATACATCTGCGTTATGTCGGCATTGAAAACGAATTGAAAGAACCGCCATTTCAGTACCTGAAGCGTGAGGTCGGCCTGAAGAGTAGGACCGGTGTGCAAGACATCGTTGAGGCTGACGCCTTGTGTGGAGGGGCTCGACGCGTTAAATACCACGCGTACCTTAGTGGTGGTGCTATCGGGCTTAAACACCGCATGATGGGGGAGATAGAAGTTTTTCCCATCTTGAGGCGGCGTCACCCGAATCATATGACCCAATTCCTCATATTCTTGAATAATGGCATCGTACTGCGTTTTTAGAACCGGATCCTTGAGAAGGCGTGCCTCATTCCGCAGGAATTGAGCCAGCGCGATCGGTCTTGAGTGGCCCAAGTCAACGCTATTCGGACCTTTGAACGGTAGGGACACAACATATCGGCCGTCCTTTCCCCTTTGGGTGGTCTCCTGGAAGTTCCGCTCGCAGAATGCGTCATCCTCCTTTTCCGGCTTTGCGGGAAGGTCTTCCACCTCCCAAAACTTGGTGAGGAGTACATCAAGCTTTGCTTCGGGACTAACTCGCGTCTGTGCCGCGAAAACGGATCTAGACACCGGGGGGTCAGGAGTGATAGCCCCACACAGAACCCATCCAAAGATGGTTTCTAGCCCGACAAAATCACCAATATCCTTTTTGATCCGTTCTCCGAGGATGTGGGGAAACAGGTCTACACCGATGATCATGTCAATAGGCGCGGGCTTGTTGTAGTACGGGTCAGCCAGGGGGCGATCGAGGCACTGCGTCGGAACCGTATTAAGGAATGGAGCTGTTGGAATGGCCCCTGACAATTTGGATACGACCAGGGCGGAGACCTCAATCTTGTTCAATCTGTCACACGGGGGAGACAGCATTAGCAGACACACCTTGTCGGCGCAGCCTCCATCACTCTGGCCCATGCCAGTAACCGCGGCGTCTACTGGGTAGAAGGGGGGCTGGACCATGCTGAAGACGCGTTCGGAGAGAAAAGTTGAATCGGCTCCCGAGTCGATCAACGCCCGAATATGATGATCCACACCACGATGGTGCAGAGTGACAATCGCAGTGCCTAAAAGGCCTCTGCCTGGGGTAGATGCAAAATAACTTTGAGCATTTGTGAGCTGGTCGCTCGCGGACGGGCGCTCTGTGACGCTGGATGGTGGGACTTGCGCAGCGGATGGCGAGGGCACGGACACATCACTAGGATGCAACAGCGTATGATGACGTTCCTTGCAGGTATGGCAATTATGCGCACTGGAGCAGCCCTTCACTTGATGACCGCGGGCAAAACAGTTCAGACAAAGTCCCTGCTGTCTAATGGTTTCCAGCCGCCTCTGAACAGGCATATCAAGGAAACTAGGGCAGAGCCGTATTGGGTGATTTTCCCGATGGCACAGCTTGCAAGACGCCGATTTGAGCTGAGCTTTCGCTGGAAACGCTTGGACTTTCATCGTTGCAGAGGATTTGCGGGGGCCAATGGGGATGGCTTGGACACTTGGGGCCGACTTATGTTCGTCGGTGGCATCCAGGACCCGATACCGATCGGTAAGAAATTGGTTCAAATCGGACCACGTTGAGACGACAGTCTTATTGGGCACTGATTGCTCCCACAGGAGGATTGTGGCCTTCGGCAATTTACTAGTGCAGATGGCGATAAGTAGGACATCCCAATTCTCAGTACTAACACCCGAACGCTCAAGTGCGGTAAGACACCCTTGAAACGCGGTCTGCAGCTCTCGCAAGGATTTGCCCGACTCTTGTGCCACCGCGGGAATCTGAAGGAGTTGTCTGGCTTGAGTCATGACCAGCAGACGGCTGTTTTCGTACCGTGCGGTGAGGTTCTCCCACGCGGCCTGGAAACCCTCATTCGTCAGGGGGGACTTAGCCACGATGGTTCTCGCTTCCCCTCGCGTCTTGGCGTTCAAGTGATAGAGCTTCTCCACTTGTGACAAATACGGATTGGCGATATAAATGGCGGCGAACAAATCGCGGAATGTGGGCCATGCTAGGCTGTCGCCATCAAATGTCTCTACCTCACACGGAGGAACTCTATGCCCCGGTGGCCCCGACGGAGCGGTTGGCTGACGCCTAAGAGTCGTCATCTGTACCGAGAGCTGTTCGATGCGTTCTCCGAACAACGTCCCGCATCGCACATATGCCGCGTAAGCGGATTCGTGCTTCGCCTTGATGTGGCTTATGTTTGCCAAGCTTTCCTCGTCGGCTTGGATTGTCAAGGCCTTGTGACAACGGGAGTATTCCATCTCGACAGTTGACCAAAGGGATTTGAGCTGCTCTAAGTGCATTTTAATGGAAAACAAGGGCACTTCAGAAGTTAGAGCTTCACTCTCGCGAGCTTCAAACAGAGTCAATGCGTCGCACGCTATAACGAAATCGGAAAGGGACATTCTGGAGTGTTCTCTACGCTGTTGTGATACGGATCGGGTGACGGGAGCGTCAGAACAGTGCGTCACAACAACGTGCGGAATCTGGGTCTGAGTTGAAAGCTTGGAACGACCTTGGTGTTCCCTCGAGTCTTTAACCGAGAATCTGCGACCCTCAGGTAAGCTGGACGAAGACGGACGGGACCTTGGGGATTCGCTGCGGCTGCGAACTGACGAGAACTTGCGCGAAATATCCGTACGCTTCACGGTCACCGGAGTTGTCGGAGGCCGAACCTTCTCCGGAGTTGCAGAGGGAGACGAAAGACTGTTGGACTTCGGCGCAGTCTTGGACGGCTCCGTGGACATACTCAGGGGACGAGCTTACCGACGAACACCGCGTTTGTGCGCGTCCCTTTTTTTTGTTTTGGAAGTGAGAAGTGGACTGTATGGGGACGCAAGAACTTCCTCACTGTGCACCGCAGGATTGCGGGAGAATTTTCTCGCGTGTGGCTCGGAAACGAAGCCTCTTTAATGGGGATAGATGCGGAATAATATACGAACGCACGAATGCGGATTGAAAATTACCGATGGGAGTACGTATAAAACAAAACACGGATGAAATATATAAACAAAGATGTATAGGATAAAAGGAAAATACGTTTTTATATAAATCTGGATCTGGATATATATGTGTGCGCAGAATAATGGCCGGAAAAAATTGTATATATAATTTATAAATATGGACGGAGATATAAATATGGGCCCGATAGTGCTGGAAAAAATATATATATATGTATTTATTTAGAAATATGGGCGGATATATATATGAGCGCAAAAGGCTGGCCGGAAAAAATATATATATAGTTTTTAAAGCTGAACGGATATATAAATATGGGCCCGATAGTGCTGGAAAAAATTTATATGTGTTTATTTATAAATATGGGCGGATATATATTGAGCGCAAAATACTGGCCGGAAAAAATATATATATAGTTTTTAAATATGAACGGATATATAAATATGGGCCCGATAGTGCTGGAAAAAATTTATATGTGTTTATTTATAAATATGGGCGGATATATATATGAGCGCAAAATACTGGCCGAAAAAATTATATATATAATTTATAAATATGGACGGATATATAAATATGGGCCCGATAGTGCTGGAAAAAATATATATGTATTTATTTATAAATATGGGCGGATATATATATGAGCGCAAAATACTGGCCGAAAAAATTATATATATAATTTATAAATATGGACGGATATATATATGTGAGCGCAAAAAGTTGGCCGGAAAAATTATATAAATGATTTATAAATATGGACGGATATATAAATGTGGGCACGATAATGCTGGAAAAATATATATGTATTGTTTTATAAATATGGGCGGATATATAATTAGGCGAAAAAAGAGAATCGGAAATAATGTGATTTAAATTTGGCGCGCTTGAGCCGCCTATCGATATCACGACTCGACTCACGTGTCACCACTACTCCGAAAACAGCTGTCGGCCGCTGTTTATATATTTGGTTTTTGATTTTGTTGTTTAATTATGTATGTGAATAATTTTTTTTTTGTGGTTGTGCGGAAAAACCAAGAACAAGTGTTGTGCGGAAAAACAAGCGAGTGTTGTGCGCAAATAAAACAACCGATCAATGCATATGGACAGATGCTTTGATCTATGTGTGTACGTACATGCATAAGTACACAGGTGAGTATAGATATGTATGCACACGCGTTGTTCACAACAACAAAAAAAACGTAAGTAATTGTAATTTAATTGGATGTGGGGTTGTGTTAAATCAATGCGCGACACCGAAATGTATTATGCGTTGTGGATATGTACATATGTATGTGCAATGTATGACTATGTAAGCATATACATATGTATGTATGTACGTATGTAAGCAAGTGCACCGGTATCCAAAGACGCGCGTGAGGAAATTAATTTCGCACCTAATTCGAACGCGCAAGAAATCGCGGTGCATACGTGAAGTGCTATTTAAAAAAAAAAATATTTTTTTTGCCTTTTGTGTCGTGGTAAATGTGCGAAGGGATTGTATGTATATGGATATGTATGTACATATGCGCGTACATCAACAGGTGACGATGTATGTATGTACGTAGATACGCGCGTGTGGAAATAAGTTCGGCATTAAAGATTATTATTCCAACACATAAGAAAACGCGGTGAACACTTTGATTTTTATTTTTCCCTATTTTTTATAACACTTTAATAATTTTTTTTTTTTTTTTTTAAACTTTTACGCGGATTTGGCAAACAGCTGTGGAAATTACATGTACATGTGAATGCATATGTAAAAAAGGTGGATTTGGACAAGTGCGAGGAAAAAAAAACATAAATGAAAATGGATAATCGTGGAATGTAAAATGAGAACGTTGGACAATCACGCTAAGGATTAGGAACTACCATGAAACCTTGGAACAGGTCAGGTATGTACATACAATATGTAAAAGTGTGTAGGTCGCTATGGAGAAGCGGGAAAACCTCACACTTTTAGTAGTATGTAAATGAAATGAATAATGAAATTTTGTACTTATCAGGAATTCCGCCGATGCAAGCTGGAGGAGCGGAAGGATATCCGGCTCGAAGGACCAATGTTCGTGGGGGGCGGAAGGATCCAAATGAAATACAAGGAGTTGGCGGGTGCCAATTTCTTCAGTTTGTGGTGAGCGAGTGGTGAATTAAAACGCACGAGAAACTTCGGTTAACTAAATGTAGGTTTTATTATTTATATAATATTCACAGGTAAACCGGCACACACGGAAATGGTTCGGGTTGAAAGTGATTAACAAATCGTAAAAAAATGCAAGAGAACGGGTGTTCGGGTGAAAGGCTCGATTCTTAGTCATGGCGGTGCCCATTGGAAAAAATCAAGTCACTCCTCCTGGTGTGACCGTAGACGCCGAGGATCAAAAAACCCTCCTCACTCCTCACCGCTCACTGCTCTTCGCCGCTCACTGCTGTTCACCCGGTGGCGTGAACACAAATATAGTTTAGAATACAATATTCGGCTGCCAGAGCAGCCGAATATTCCTCGACTTTTGAGTTTAGATTAAAATATTTGGCTACCAGGGCAGTCAAACAGCGCGCCAAATAAAAAATAGCGTTTGACAACACTGAAATCTAGCTTTACCCGATTTTTCCACTTTTCAACACTGAAATCTCGAGTAGTAATAGTAAACATTTACCCTATCAGCTATAGTCCCGCTAAAAACATACATTTTCTTTTGTTAATTACACAAAAACTACGAAATAAAAAAATATCGAAATAAACCACCTAAGGTTGCGCCCGTGGAATTTTTCTCTTTCATTTGAAACAAAATGTATGTAGTTTAAGAGCGTTTGGGCCCGAGTAGCTTAAGTATATATTTACCAGAATTATTTACATACAAACATCTGACTCTACAAGGGTATTATAAAAGTGTTACCATGTCGAAAATTTTCGACCAAATCTATAAACCTAGGAAAACTTTTATAGTTTTAATTTTTAATATTTTTCATTTTAAGCCCTACAGCAGTTACAAGATATTGATGATCTTATGCTGTGAGTCCTCGTTAAAATAATTTCCTTCAACTTAAATTTTTTTTTTTTTGTGGTGAATATGGGAAAGTCTTATGTAGAGAAAGAGATTGAAGATAGTGTTGGGCATCATGACATCTTGGGCTTTTCTTTTTCCGGCAAATTCTAAATTCTTAAAGTTTTTTGCGATTGCTTGAAAGCAATTCGATTTAAAAATAATCAAGGTTTATTTCAACAATAATTCATTCCATTGATAATTCGATAAAAGTGCAATATTATCCACACTGGTCCAGGTGGCTAAAATTTTGGCAAAAGCACCAGTAATTGGAATTCGTAGAAAAATGTAAAATTTATTCTAATCGCATACTTTTAGCCTTTTCTTTAATTGTTCAACAAGTCATTTTATATTACCATTATAATTCCGATGGACTAAATGGATGATCCAAAATTGATTTATTTTAACTTAAACTTTATACTATGGTCTAAAGTCTTAAATTTCGGTAGAAATTGAAAAAATTCCATCCAAAACTCGAGCATTTTGGCATGTTTTTATTCTATTTTTCTAGAATAAAGTGGATTTTCACAAAATTGTGCAAAAAAAAGTGAAACCTTCGCATAATATACTTATTGACAAATAAGACTAAGAAAGTCCCTAGATTTAAAGTCTGCCTTAACCAATAGCTAATGTTAAAGGCCTGGGTAAATTTCAAGGGACATGAAAAAAAAATTTTTAATTTGATTTCTAGATGCCCCTGACAATAGTCTATTAGAAAAATATATTGTTTTTTGGCGAAGTCTTTTAAACATCTGGACCGGTGTGCGTTGGATAATCTCGGCGAGATTTAAGAATAATTTTAACAAAAAAAACCGCCAAAAGTATACGATGCAGATTGAAAGTTTAAATTTGGCGGCACCGAGCATCAAATAAAATCGTAAGTAGAACTTGACCTTCACTCTTATTTCTTATTTATGGGTAGGTTTTCTGTAAGCGTCGCTTTAAAATGAGTAAACCTCGAACGCGTTTTGAAGCGAAATTCTCATTGGCCGAGTGAGTTGAGCTTAATTTTTACGGCGAATGTGCAAAAAATTACGGCGAAGAGGCAAATTTGGAAGGCTCGGGCGAATTCGTGCGGCGAAGTGTTGTTTTTCTTTTTGTAATCGAAGCGAATATACTCTCTTTACAGCAAATAGTCTCTCTAAAGAGAGTAAATAGTGCGAACATGTTGCAGTTGGCATCATCGGTTGGAGTTGGCATTAGAGCTGGAGAAACATCAATATTTGCGACCATCGGTATTTTCAACAACACATCGACATCGATGAAATATCGATGTTTGCGCGGTACTTTTAAAATTATTCATGTATTTCGCAAAATTTTCAAAATCATTCATTAATATCAATGTTTTTAAATTCTTCGTTCATATGCAACGCTGGAATAAAGCGAAATAGCATAAATAGTTAAAGCAATATTCAATAAAAACAAAGCGACTAAGCTAAATTGTGTTTATATATTTATTATATACTTTGATTTAGTATAAAATAACCATTTATTTTTATAACTAATTGAAATTAATGGTAATACATTCTTTGAAAGCTTTTCTCAGGACGACGCAGGCACGCATAGAAATTTTTTGGCCAATTTTTTTAAGACTTTTGTGTCCGATGAACAAGCCTAAAGAAATTTTGTAAATAAGATAATAATAACTGTCAAACTGTCGAAATTTACTTTCGTTCCTTACAATATTCTAGCCGATTGCATTCCTCTGATGCAATTGCATTCTCCAAGTGCTGTCGCAAAACAATTATGGCTCTTCTTTTAGATGTCGAGACCTTGGATTGCATTTTTTCCTTCATATAAGATTTCAATAGACATTTAAGGCTGACAAAAAGCCACCTTCTTTTAATCAAGGATCGATAATGGTGGCAATTCTAGTTATCGGACGTGTCTCATTTTGAAAAAGGCGCGTAGGCAGGCGTTCCTTAACGTTCCTTCCTTAAAACAAAAAATTAAAACTTACTTGCTTTTCCCTCGAACACTTATAAGAGAAAGAAAAAACATCGATAGTGCTGGCCAAGCATCCATGTTTTATAAAAATACTACACCATCGATGTTTTTTCCAGCTCTAGTTGCCATCAATTGTTCGATGTTTGAAGTTTTTGCTGCATTTTTTACTCTTTTGTTGAATTCTGCTGCTCTTTTGTTCGAGTTCGACTCCTTTGTTTGACTCTTTTGATCAAGTTCGACTCCTTTGCTCGATGTGGTTCGATGTGATTTTGTCTTTCATTTAGAGCTGGGAATCCATCGATAGTCTCCCCCCTCGATGGTTTTTTAAGCGATGGAAAAAAAATCGATAGTATCGATAGTTTGGTCTTTTTTCATCGATGGATAAAACCATCTATATTATCGATGGTTCCATCGGAAATTTAAAATGGTTATTCGAATTATTATTCAAATAAAATACAAAATTGTTATTTATGTTTTTAAATTTATTTAATTAACATTTGAAACAAAAAAGAAAAAACTTCAAACAAAAACTTCATATTCAAACAAAAACAAAATTCATTAAGATCTTCAGTCTCAACTGGATAACTTAAAACTATATAAGTCTTTTACAGATACTTATTGTGCTAAAAAGCAAAAACACTTAATGGTACGTACGCACAAATCAAGTTCGATAGATCGCCATCGAAAAATTTCCATCGATCTATCGCACTTTTTAATTTCCATCGATACTATCGATGGAGCCATCGATGGATTTCCCAGCTCTATTAAAATTATTGTTGTTTTTGATTTCAAATTGTGCGGTTGTGCGGCGGCGTTTTTCGACGCGTCGCGCGTGTTTTTGTGTAAATAAATAAATAAATAAATGAAATGAAATGAAGTGAAGTGAAATGAATGCAATTGAAAAGGCAAAATAATATGCAGTGATCGGTAGAAATAAATTGTTATATTCGGTGGAGGAAAAAGGCAGACGAGCGCCTTAAGTAAGTGAACAAAGCATAAACAAAAAAAAAAAGAAAAAAGTTAACAGCAAAGCGGGTTTGTCGGTGGTGAAGAAGAGAAAATGTGTAAAGTTTTCAAAAGTGATACTTTTTAGTATAAACGTATAAAGTAACTAACTAAAACCGCAAAAATGTTATTTAGTTATGTGTGTTTATGTTTATTTGTTTGTCTGCATTCAACAATATGAAATTTAAATGCATTTTATTGCGTCTGCGCTTTGTTCTTATGCTTGCTCTTTCTCTCTCTCTCTGTCTCTCGGTTTCTCTCAATCACTCTCTCATTGGGTGCGCTTGCGGTAAACTCCGTGCGAGCAAGTGAGATAGGAAACACTTGCTTATTAGCTGCACTTACAGAGCGACAGAGAGAGAGAGAGAGGCAATTGACATGTTTTATTTTCTTTTATTTTTGTTTATGTTGTTTTTTTTTATTTTATAAATAATTAAGATTAAAAACGTGTATCGTTAAAAATATGTACAAATTATGTATGTTTTTTTCCACGTAAACGAAGCAGCATAAAAATCAAAACGCACACACACATACATACATACATACAAGCAACAGCTGCTGTTGCTGCTGCCTACAGTGACTCAAAACAGAAACACGAGAACAATGATGCGGCGAAGAATAGGAGGATTAGGGATAAAGATGCCAACATAAGGGAACTCAAGCTGAAGATGTTGGGAATGAAGGAATTCGAAAATTGAAATAAGTGACAATTTACAGTGAACATTTACTAAAAGGGAAATTTGCGAAGTGAAGAACAAAAAAAAAAAAAAAAATATTGCGATTTAAACTAACGCAGAAAAATCAAAAATGTCCAATATCAACTGAGTCAGTGAAGTTGTAAATCAAAACAAAATACATATTGAAAAGTGAAGCAAGACAAAATAATATAAATTTTAATTGAATAATTCAAAATCTATTAAACCCATAAATAACTTGCAATATTTTTGTAATGTAAAATAGTGTTTTAATGTGTAGTCTGACTTGCATTTGGTTGAATGTTTTGATTAAGAATTGCATTTAAAATACTGCTTAAATCTTAATTGACAGTTCCGGCGTTTCGAATCTAGCTAAAAACAATTTCCAAATCAAATTTATACACCCCTAAATGCGGTCCTGTTGGTCCTGATGGAATCAAAGAACTACATCATTTAGAAAAAAATAATTACTAAGAATTTTCCCCTTTCCTTTCATTTCAGCATAAATAACAAGAACTCAAAAAAAAAAAAAAATCATAATTTTAATATTCGTTTAAAATTCAGAAAAGAAAAAAAATTGTATTAATTTTTGTTTATTTTTATTTTTACAAAAAAGTGTTGTTTTTTTCAAAATATAAAGAGAAAAAGAGCCAAAATATAAATTACAAAAAAAAAAGGTGCTGTGTGTGTGTGTGTACATGTTGTGTATTGGTGCGTGTTTCACTGTGTGTGCTAATTGTTTAATTGCCATGGCACAGGCAACAAATTTTTAATCAAGATAGTTGCAAAAAGTCGAATTCGAAACTTATTGCCAAATCAATATCGAAACGAAGAAATCGAAATTGAAGATTACATAGCTTAAAGGCTAAAGAAGGGATTCCCCATCTGATTTATTCGACACGTTGGATACCATTCCCATATAATGTCATCAAAATGTGGATTAAATATGGTTTTCATGTCGATCATTTTCATCATCATCGTAAATGGTAAGTTCTGAGAAAAGTTTACATTTACATTTAGATGTATGCATGTGTTATATAAATTATAGAATTTTTAAGTTTACTTTATGAAATCGATCTGGTTTGTTAAATTTGAACCTAGTTGATCGAAGTTAACTAAAAAATCGATCGATTTCAAATCGCGACATACAGCTGTGTTTACGAAAATAGCAGTGCAGTACTTGCTAACAAAGATTCAAACATTTTTCTGACTTTGGTTTTGTTAAATAGTATATACATAGGCGAAAAAAGCAAGTAAAAAGTGTACTTTTCAACCAGTATTAAGCTTAATTTATTAGATAATTATGTTCTACTACTGTTGGTTTACTACCAACTAACGCTAAAATGTTCATGGTGGTAGGAAGAGGAACGCATAGCTATGCTGAGAAGACGTAGTGGATCCAAAACCTTGAAAAACAAGGTAAAACTTAAAAAAAAATCAAAATTTTAGTTATATGTTCTGCAAAGATGGTGTCTGCTGCCCTAGACTAAAACCAACCAACGTACCAACCGGAGTCCACTTCATCTAAGTTTGTATTGTGACCAACCAATCACTCATCGAACTTTAGTCGCTACTTATTAATTATAACACATTCGTCGTGAATTTGAAAATATTTTGTGTGTATGACACATCTGTTAAGCATCTAAATTTTATATTTGAGGACAAAATTTAATGTGAATGTTACTTTTGGTTTTTCGAGTTTCTCCAATAAATTTATGATTTATAATTTTCTTTTTTTACTAAATATTGACTAAATGTTTCGATTTTGGGGTTGCATTTCATGCTTTAAATTAATTCAATCTTCCCTTCGTTTGTCGAATAACATTGAAATAAATGCTCAATCATGCAGAAATTAAGTTAACAACAAAAATAATTACATACACAATGAATGAAGGAGACAGAAAACAAGTACTCTAGAACAGACAATGGCGAGAGAGAGAGAGAGAGGGGAGGGAGAGAGGGACGCACAAGGCCTAGCATTCGATGTGGTGGTATGTAGGGGTTGTGGGGGGAATTTAGTACTCTTATAATTTTAGTACCCACTTTGATAATTATTTCACATTGTTCGTCTTCTGTTTCTGTTTCGTTCTTTCTTTGGTTATTGTCCTTGTTGTGCATTTAATCGCCTGTGCTTTGGATGGAGATGGAGGACGATGAGAATCAAAGAGGGTTGAGAAGATTGATGGGAAGATTCCCTTTTCGATATGGCGATTTAATTTCACTCAAGTGTGAAATATATGAAATTGCATTAGGGCAACGTTTTTATTATTTCTTGAGACAATAAAATTACGAACTCTTCAAGAATCTAAACACAATAAAGTACAAAGAAGGGACACATATGATAATATTAAAAATCCTAAACACATACTATGTACATACATATGTATGTATATATGTATGTACTTGTATCTTTATTCTATAATAACCAGTGAGCTGTCTCGCTTCCTCTTTTAAACACACAAACTTTGCCAATTTGGCACTCCTAACTTCGTTAATTTGGTAGGCCGACAAAAATTACTAAGGCATTTTAGTATAACCAATTTGATTAAGATTCTTCATATTACGAACTCAAAACGGAAAGTAACAAAAATTTAGTGTGCTCAAATACTGAATGAGGATACAAATCAAATTATAGTTCTAGTTGGAAACGAATTCTTTTGTCTTTTTTTCATATATTTAGATGATTTTAGTCCAACATTACAACAAAAAGTTGAAAAATTAACTTTAATATACAAATTCGTATGCTCCATAGACTTTTTGTTAGATAAAATTAAACGATTTTTCTCTTTGGTTGTCCTCCTCATTTGCAAGTTCTTGTGAAATTCAACGTAGTTGAGGGTCAACTTGCTTGACTTAGTTTCGGATTAAATTTAAATGCGCCAAAGAAACTTTTATTTTTATATTTTTATTTTCGGTTGACAGGAAGTAAACAAAGATTTTACAATGATTCATTTCTGAGTTAAGGAGAATCACTAAAATTGACTTGAAAAGTGTTATACAACACCATTAACCATTTCACTTTTGAACTCTCTTCGAGAACTCTCTTGCAAATATGAATATTTCTTAAATTGTATTGTATTGCATTTAATATAAAATAAAGAAAATATTCAATATGTTTGGATACAGAACTCCATTTGGATGTAAAGACGTTTTATCTTCCATTCAACACAACCTTAGAATGGATAGATTTTTCTATGGTCTTTAATTATTTATTCGTAAGCATTGTGATTTTACAATTATTCAAACGAAACGCAATTTGACCTATAAAAAACGACAATTACTCACGTAGACCCCTCCCAGTCCACTTCCACTGCCGCTTTCAACAAAGATGGCCCATTGTAGAAATATTCATCGAACTGCCCATCTTGATGATTCATTCCAGTTTACCCAGAAAGATTTTTCTCCCCCTCAAACTCGACAAATAAAAGACGAGCTGAGCTGCGAAATGGAACCAGAAAATGAAGCGAGACCTGATAAATAAATATCTGTATCTGCGTCTTGAGTATCTTTATTTGTATCTGCAACTGTTGCTCTATCGAGTACTTTCAATTCCTTCCCTTCTCTCTCTCTCTCTCTTCGTTTCCGCTTCGATACAAGAGAGAAAAAAGTCGCCCATGTTGCTTATTGTTCTTAATTTTGACCAAAGAATATGCCGAGACATTGACCTTTTTATTTAATTTGAAAATAAAATTTATTTTTTATATGAAAACAAAAAATCAACACCAAAGCAAACACAGAAAAAAACAAACAAACATACATAAAAACTAAAAACTCTTTTAGACCATGCGAATTTTTTCTTTTTCTTCTTTGGGCCAAGTGGATAAACTGGTTTTTGTTTTTCTCTCCTTCTCTTTAGCTGCTTATTCTTCTGCCGCCTCTCTCACATTTTATTTCTTATGCTCTTTGGCTAATTAGCTGCGAGTTAATTTTTTTTTTTTTTTTTGCCTTTTGTGTTATGTTATGTTGGCTTTTGTTTGTGTTTTGTAATGTTCGACTACAAATTAGTCAGAGTGGATTTTAATTGGCAACGAGAAAAAAGGTAAGGAAAAACAAGAGTCTAGAAATTACAACTTTAAGGGAAACCCAAAGAACAGATCCAAGTTTAGACCCGCCAAAGTTTGAATACTCTTCTAAAATTCGACTGGAAGTTTGATCAAATTTATGCAAATTCATTAAATAAGGTCGAATGTAAGAGGATAAAAATATAATAAAACAACTACAGTAGAATCTAGCTAGCTATCTAGCTAACCAAGTCATTACTTGGTTGGTCCTCATTGAAACTTGTATGACATGGTCAGGTCTTTGGACCTGACAACAATACCTTGACTTCTACAGCCTGTCAAGGCGCAGGATGTGTGACAAGACCCTTTATCTTGTGACCCGTGTTCGATAACTTGGCGTTTAAAGCCACGAAAGCTGCTGGAAGTTTTTTCCTTCTGTTGCTTCTTTCAGTTAGAGCATCTTACGAGTTCCTTGACCGTATTCCAGATTCTACTATATATATGTAATTTTAATGACACAAATGTTTATTTAGTTTAATTTGATTTTCTTTTTATGTTTTTGCGGTAGTTGTTTACTTTTTAAACAGACACAAGCACTTCATAAGTCTTATAAATAAACAATAAATTATTTATGAAGTATTCCTATTAATTGACAATACCAAATAAGAATTAAAGTATCAATTTCCAAACCACATGTCTTAAATTCGGAGAATTATTTCATAATTTAATCTTCTTTTGAAATTGATAGTTGATGAATCCGATATTGCCAAAAGTGAGTGAAAAAGAGTTGTTCATTAAAGTGAGCAGCTGATCATGTTCTCCTCCAATTACTCTTTTTTGCTCACTTTTTCTGTTAGGTTTCCTAAATAAAAATCATAAATTTTAATGAATAATATTAAAAAACTAAATGTAATTTTTAAAACAGATAGGAAATGAACAAAATGAGTGAGTGGACTCATTTAAAAAAAAAGAGTAAGTGAACATGCTCAGCAAATTGAGAGATTTGCACACATATAAATCCATGTTCTTGGCGGGATTATAGCTAAAAGTAGCTGGTTCCGTATAAAACAACAGACTGGCAACACTATAAATCACATAAAAATAGCCTTTGCCAACACTGAAATCTAGGTTTAGGCAATTTTTCCAGTTTTCAACAATAAAATCTCGAGTAGCTTAAGTACCTAAATATTTACAAAAGTAACTTTCCGACAACATTTTGACGAAATCTACTGAATCTTTTAACAGTTTTGAAATTTCTTAATGGTAGTCCCAAAATAAACAAAGTGTACTTTTAGTGTACAAAGATAAATAGCTGTCAGACCATTGTAACTGGGGTGAAGGGCCAATCTGAACACAAGGGTTTAAATTTTTTGAAATGATATACATTTATATTTATTAAAACGTTTTTTGATTGCCTCTTTATTGTCAGTTTCCTCAATTACTTTTCATTTTTTTTTTTTGTTTCTTCCATTTCTTTGTATGTCACTTATTCTTTTTTGCCTCTCTTTGTGTTAAGTTTTGTTTCTTATATGATATAATCAAAGTAAGCCACCTTGTGGCCGTGGCATGATTCTTAACGACCAAAAACAATATAAAAAAAAACAAAAGAGGAAGAAAGAAAGAAGATATCACATTTCACATTTGGTTTTCGGTATTTTCTTCCTCTTCTGTCAATGTTAACCGAAAATTGCAATGGGAGTTCCACCTGCCAGGCTTAACGATGTGCACACGTGTTCGTCCACCTTCAACCCTAATGCGAAGCTCGAGCCCCAACCTCCAGCATATATATCCTTCTATCCTAGAAGCAATTTACAACAAGTCACGCCCTTTTATTAAAGCTACTCATCAATTTTAAGTGCCATGCGCTTGACATATTCACGGCAAACAAGCAAAGGCTTAAAGGATTTATTCTGTAACTGTGGTAAGAGTTTCGTTCCTGCTGCTACTTCAACTTCTTCATCGTTATGTATTTAGCCATAAAGCTATAGAATGTATATATACATATGTATGTATATATATGTATTTGTACACATGTGTAGGGGTCGCCTTCTTGTTTTTTTTTTTTTTTTTTTGGCCCTCTAGACAAACAATAAATGTCAGTGGCATGCATTTTGTCGAGTGTTGACTGTAAATGTAGTGACAGATCGAGAGAAAGAGATACAAATAAACGCGAAATGTACCTTTTAGGAACCGAAAAGCAAATGAAAATAGAAACGGAAAGGCAAGGACATTGCCGCTGACGTGGACATGAACACGGACATAAAAGTCAATCATATGCGAAAATATCAAATGAGTGGCAACGTCACATGCCAAGATGACAGTTTTCTTGCAGACAAATGCACACACTGAAATAGAATGCAAAATTGGAAATTGTCAAAGCGCCAGTTCCTCGAAAATTCTGCAGTAACAAATGGAAAAACTATAACAAATACCGAATTGCTTCAACGTCTTTGAAGTTTTTGCAAATATGGAACTGAAAGAACTGAACATGTTTTTATTAATATTGAAAAAGCAATGCCAAATGGAAAAATTTTGATTAGCTGGAAACAAATTCGGAACTAATTCCATGTCGAAAAACTAAATCACTTTTGATCTTGTTATTTATTTTTGTTTAAAATAAAACTTAATGCTAACAATGGTAACGTTTTCAACTGGAGTCTATCGACAAGTCACTGTCACCTAGCTGCTGAACAGTTGGACCCCGATTATCCGGCCTCCCATTAACCAGACACCCCTATTATCCGGAATGAAATGTTAGTTCCATTTTCACTGTTAGCCGTGATTACCTTTATTATCCGTGAATTCAAACAATCTTATGATGGAAAATTTAAAGGCTAAACAGTTGGAACAAACTACAATACAAATATATTTCTAGCTTTTGTAACTTTCAAGTATAAAATACGTGGAAATTTTGATCGATTCGATTTACCGACTCTCCCAGATAATCGGGGTCCAGCTGTATTAATTTTATACTTTAATATATGTATATCCTTCATTATTCCACAACTTATGTAAATGGTGTTTATTGATACGTAAAACAATTACCACTTTTGGAAGATATTTCCCCAACTGAAAGTTATTCAAAATTAATTGGAGAACATCAAAGCTCAATCCAGTGCCAAATTCGAATTCCGACTGATCAACAATAGCAACCCATAAGCTCATATTCCTTATCGTTTAAAATAAAATAATGTTTTGAAATATAGGATGAAGACAAAAAAATGAATTAAATATTTAAGAAACGCAATCGAATTCCAGTTTCTACCTTAAATAAATTTCAATAATTAATATAAATAATAATATTTAATATTCTGAGAAACAGTTTGGCATAATCTCAAAAATATAATAGTCAACGGGTATACAATAAGCGGAATAACATTAAATTAGCTGTGTTGAGATTATTTGTTGTAGTATGTATTGTATTTAAAAAATGTTCAATATATTTTTGCGATTTTCATTTGTATTTCCCAGAAGTCAGATAGTTTATTTTACATTGCGTGTCACGGTGTCATCTCAAAAGTTTATTGCATGGTTTTGCTTATTTGCTTTCTGCTGTTTACGTTTCTTGCACTTGGGGCACGTACGACAAATAAAGTAAATGAAGAAAATTGTATAAATGATTCGGGCAAGAAGAAAAGAGCCCCAGCCCTTTGTTTCCAGACCTCTCACTCACTATCTCCCTGCGTCCCCTTCTGTCTGTCTATGTTCCTTCCGTTCCAACTGCCTCTGTTGTCCGCTACCAAAGTGACATGGATGCGTGTGTGATCTATGGCAAACTCTAATATATTTTCAAAATAAACTAAATAACAAATATTTCTAGTAACGTCTTTTCGAGCAAATGCTTATCAATGAATGAAATTAACAAAAAACGGAAATGCATACCAAAAACCATGAGCAAAGCTGATGAAAACAAAGAAATTCTTTAATAAAATTCGAACCGTAACAAGAGAAATGTGTTATCTCTGTAAAGTTTCGAACATTGAACATTTTGGGGCTGCATATCTTAAATACCGAAATACCGTCATGGGCATATGACTAGTCGCCTAATCTTATACTTTTAAATGCAATTAAAATAAGGAGTACTTCTTGTTATTTAAAAAAAAAAAACGGAATATTGTTATTCGATTTTTAGATTTATCAGAATTAATAAGATATGGACAGTTCCGAAGGGAAAAAATGAAATATACTTTTCACAAATATGTCTAGTTTTAATCTTTTCAGAGATAAGAGATTTAGATATAATATTTATTGAAACACTCTTCTTTTCCAAAATATTTCCTTTCCGTCCAGTTTGTGAAAAAGGATTCTTCTAAGTCACTTACGCGACATATTTTCCACTGTAGTTTTGTTTGCAGTTACATGTGAAATTTAGTGATTACATTATCATTTAATCTAAGAATGCCAGCCAAATTTGTAAAGAGATTTTCAAAAGATATAATTAACTAATTTAAACAAAGAAAAAGACTAGAGACTCTCTTAATACGTAGAAAAATAATACCTTGGTCCATTTTTTTTTTTTTTTTTTTGCAATTTTTCTGTGTATTTTAGTATGAGTCAATCTTTTTATAGTCTGATCGGATTACTCATAAAGAATATATTGTCGACTGTGTGTGTGTGTGTGGGGAGGGTCTTTTGTAATTCAATCTGGAGAAAACGGAGAGTAACTAGAAATTGTGCCTAAATTAGATTTTATGTGTGAATTATGCCGCCTCATTATGCGAAATGGCCTAAATAACAATCATATGGGGACTGAGAAGAAAAAAGAGGGAAACAAATTTAATTAAATTATTAAAGTAGCGCGGTAAGCCACACACTCGCACACACACACACACACACACACACACACACACACACACACATACAGATAGAGAGATGCAGAAAATGAGCATTAGTGAGCAATAAAGGGAGTGAGGGGCAGGAATAAGGAGACACAAACAAACAAACAAACAGAACAACAAAAACAAAAATAACAGACACAAAAGGCATAAAACTTTTTTCGCTTTTTTGCTTCTCTTTCACCCCGTCTAAGAGTCAACTTGCGAAGCATAAACAAACAGAAAAGCCAAGCAGAAATGCCAAGGCAAGATACAAAGATACATTATGCACAGACGCACAGATACAGATACAGATACACAAACCCAAAATGGGTGGAATAAGAAAAGAAAAAAGACAAGACAAGGCAAGAAGTAAAAGGGCCAAGGAACGGTGCGAGCCACGAGCTAAAGCACATTTTCGTGTTGGCATTCATTTAGTATCTTTCCCGTCTGAAATTATGTGCATATTTTCGCTTCAAGATACATCTACGAAAGTGAAGGAAACCGAAAATACAAACCAACAAAAAAAGGTAAAACATTAATAAATGTATTTCACTCTGGCGCCAAATAGTTTCACGTGCAGTCAGCATAAACTTTGCCTCCTTTCAAATAAAATAGAAAGCGAAAGAACTTTTCAATGTGTAATAATCTCGAAAATGTATCTTTTCCCAAGAATTGTTTATATATCACACTGGTTTATAATGGAATGGGATTAAATTGGCAAATGAATTATAGGGATGATCCTGGGGGGAGGTTGGAGGGTCGCAATTCAACCCCTAAATAAACGAATTCGTTTCAAGTGATCGAAAAAGTTGCAGATAAAGAGACCTACTTAAATTTTACTTGAAAGACTTTCTTGTTACAAATGTGGGCTCTATTAGGTGACCATTTCCTAATGGTCCAGTTCTCACTTGGCATCAAAGGACTCCCTCTAATTTCAAATACAAAATTAACTTCAAGTCTAATACCATGACAGTTGATAATTTTCTTTGGAGATCAAATGTATCCTTCATTTACACCTGGGAATCGTTAAGACCTCCTCTAAAAATCCTTCTAGAATTAATTTTTGATGACGAATTTGTCGATTTTGTTAACTTGCACATTATTTTGGGCCAGGATTTGATAACTTTAACATAAACTATTTGATTGATATTTGAATTAGGAGTGGTGGGCGTACTTGAACTTTTACATTTCTGGCTTCTACAGATATTTTTGCACGCAATTTTATGTATGTTTCTTTGCAGTTACAGGATGTTGAGAGAAGCTAAAGATGTTTCCCCACCGACATCCCGATCTCTATGCAGAGATTTTTTCACCATTTTCCATCCCCGAAAGCCAGTCTCAGCCACTTCATTGTTCTTTTGCCTTTCGCCTTTATGCGTTTTTCCACTTTGTCTGTCTCGCAATTTTCTTATTGTTGTTTTGGGGTTATACGAATGGTGAATGCTTGTGGAAATGAATGGCGGACGGGTAGATGGGTGAAGTGGAAATTTTCCTTTTATTTTTATTGTGTCTGCTCTGCTCTGGCTCTACACTGGCTCGACATTTTGTGTTGCGCGCTTTTTGGGGCCAAACTTCTCCGCTTCCTTCTACGAACGAATGTATGTATGTGTGTATATGTATACATTTCGGTCTATGCCATTGTGTGGCTTTGTGCGTGTGCGTGTAGCAAAGTTTATTTTCATTAGTTTTAATGCTGCTCATTATGCTCATCGTCGGCTTGAAGGAGGCTGTCTAGCAATGTGCGTAACTACATACATACCTATCCGTAACAGAATC
Organism: Drosophila tropicalis; assembly: GCF_018151085.1. Lineage (NCBI taxonomy): Eukaryota > Metazoa > Arthropoda > Insecta > Diptera > Drosophilidae > Drosophila > Drosophila tropicalis. The sequence continues at coordinate 81,465 of NW_027172851.1, read as the reverse complement.
TCTGTTTGTGTCTCTCTCTGCTTGCCTAAAGGCTGGCACACACATACCACACTGATTGCTGCTAATAATTGTTATCGAGACGATAGCAACAGCCACCGAAAGGGGTAAACAGTCATTCCAAGTACCGTCTAATAGGTGTGAAAGATGATACTTTTGGGAAAATTTACCGTAGATTTAGTTACTATAGGAATGACTGATGAGAATTTCCATTTTGGAAATTATAGACGCAAACACAGCTGAAGCAGAAGCCTTAGAATTGGCAATCTGTTGAAAAAATGAATTCATTGAGAAATGCGAATAACATCAAATCAACGAAATTTTAAACAATGGACTCTAAACTGTTATAGTAAGGTTAACAAGTTGTTTGTGGTGATATTTTGTGTGTGTATTTGGAAGACAACCTGAAAAGTAAAAATTGCCAGGATAGTTTAGTTTTTCGTTGTGTTTCAACGTTGCCCATTAAGAATGCATACCGAGTCTCTGACGTATTTGCAGTAGATAACAAAACTTTATCGTACTTAATACTGAAGCAATATTTACAAAACACCTTTGCTGGCTACCTGCTGGAGGTCTGGGGGGCATAAGGCCCATAACCAGTTTAATTGCCATACTAACAATATAAAAATAATGTTTTTTTTACGATGTGGCCATTGGGAGTTTTATTGTCGGAAGTGTTTTTTAACTACAAACAGTTTTAGTTGAGTTAAATAGCTCCCAATATAAACTAAATCTGTATTGGATAAGGCTTAAAGCATTCAAAATTTCTGTTTTGCTTATTAAGCTACGGTCTCTTCCTGTTAAGTCCAGTCTATGCAGTCCAGAGTCTCATTTCGCCCTCTGTCTCATTTCCATAAATATCTCAATATCCATTTATAACCGTTTTTCGCGGACTCTTTTAATACGCTTAATGGCCTTCGATATTTATTTTACTGTCATATTTCTGTTTATTTACGGCTACTCGGAAAAATGCTATAGATTGGAATACATAAACCAAACATTTTTTGTTTTTCTGTGAGAGGTTTCCTACTTTTTTTTAACCGTTTTCAAAATGCAATGCATGCAGCAAACAAATAGCCGAATATCAACAAATACGGCAAATGAAAATAAAAATTTATTAAAAGACATAAACAAATAAGTCTGTCAATTTATATGAAAAACTAGGAGGGGCGCTGCTCTATCTCAACCTCTCTTGAAAATATATATTTTTAAATTGAAACGAAATTCAAATACAACAAATAAAAACCCATCCAATTGATGAGGCACGAAGATAGATGGAGCAGGAGTAGAAATCAATGTGGGAAAAATCGCCCAGAGGATGGCTTTATACAAAAATCAACAAATTGAAATGCATACCAAAGCGAATGAAAGAGGGTTGATTGAAATGTTTCGACTCAAAAAAACGTCAATAAGACAAATTCCTTACTCTAGTACTGGGTCATCCCACAAGATGGAGAAAGGGTTTACTATTTGACTTGAACTACTATTGATGGTCGTTAAGATGTATTACCCCCAAGCAATGGTTAACTCTTCAATCAACCCTCTTTAAATGGATTTCTTCACACTGAGGCGTTTTTCGCTGCTAATTGCCACAGTGTTGAGCTCTGTCATTGACTTGGATTTTCCAACGAAAAAACAACAAAGATTATGAAAAAGAATATGAAAACCGGAAATTCAAAACCACACAGCCGAACGCAAACAACAACAACAATACTGAGGAGAAGAAGGTCGTTCTATGGAGGGTAGCGAAATGTTGAAAATGTTGAGGCCATGTCCTCGCCCTCATCATCGTCATGCTTCTTCTTCTCGTCCTCGTCCTCTGGTTTTTCCCATCCGACCGACAAAAATTTTCTCCAACCTTGTAGCATGTGTGACCGCTGTGTGCAAAGCGTTTTAGTCACACACAAGAGCATAGAGACACATGAGACTCGACTCGCATTTCAACATACATACATACATACATACATATAAACAGAGAATACACCACAGTGCATACATATCGGTCTAATACTCGACACCAGAGAAATTTATAACTTGGTCAAAGTGCCAAGCGTAAGCAAATTTCATCAAAATGAAATTGTAGCTGCGGCGCTTTCGATGTCTCGCCTCTCTGTCTCTGTCTGTGTTTAATTTGCTGGAACACAGCTGATTTAATCAGTTAGAAATTCTATGAAATTTCGTTTATAAATAAAATTTCATAATAAATTTCACTCTCTTTAACCCTTTTCCCTTTTTTTTCCTTCTCCTTCTTCTTACTTCTTCTTTATGGGTGGTTTGGTTCGTGGTCGTTAATCAATTTTATGCAAATCAAATGAACATTCTTAAGGAAAGGAAAAAGGATAGAGGAACCTTGATTATTAGGTTAATGAGAGGTCTCTCCGATGCTAATAGCAAAAGCCTACTAAATTCAGGAGTGTTTGAAGATAACTCTCGAGACGTAATTTTCCAGGCATCAAAATAAAGGAGAAAGGAAGAGGGTAAACTTGATTTTAGGAGAAGCTGACGTCTGATTTATTTAAATTGGTTTAATTACTAAAATTTGCAAAACTTTACTGAGGAGTTTTCTAATGACTCGAAATTATATTGAACTTTCGGAACAAAAAGCAAAGGCTATAGATAATTGTAAATATTAACAACAATAAAATATTGGATCTGCCTGAATTACGAACTTTTATGTTTCTAAACATTTCACTATGAACAATCTAATACCTCGCGTGTTAGACACTTGCAGGTCACTGTAAAGCCAAAACTCCGAAGTTTTGGTCCGGCGAAATCATTATCAAGAATTAAACTTTTTTCTGACAAGCACGAGGCGAAAAGTCGTTGCCGAACCTACACGAGCGTTTACAGTGTATATTAGACGGCAGCGCTGCGGCAGAGCTAGACCACGGTACGGGACATGGCCGTGCCGACCACTGTATTAAAATGACTTTAGAAAATGAAATGAGACTTTAGAAAGTATATCATATTCAATTTCTCTTCAAAATTAATTTATGTTTATCTTTTTTGGCGATTTAGGAACTTTGTTGGTTAAAAGCTGTTCTAATCAGAAATCATCTATGGGAAATATAAATAAATTCCACAAAATTTGGTGCGAAATTATTCAATACTCTATTCTAATTCGAAAAAATCATAACTTTAGGAAAGGCTGAATTTGAGGAATGTTCTTTGGAATATTATCAGTATAGCCTAATTGACTTATTGTTAGAAAACTCATCTACCGAGGACTGCTTTTTGGAATAACTTTTTAACATTTCTTAGTGCTCTAATAACTGATAACTGTCAAAAGTTATATTTCCAGTTAAAGCTTAACATTAAATTCATTTGGCTACATATAAATTTTTTACAATAACTTTTTTCGTTATTTGTAAAACGAAAATGCAGCCACACCAATTTCTTTTTGTTCCATTCATTTGTTCAATGACTCAATTATTTAAAAGCTTCCAAAATTACACAGCATATAGAAAAGTTCTCTGACGTATTGTAAAAATATTTTCAATCCTATTGATAACAACTGATGGAAAAAAAAGAACTGAAGAAGTGAACCAGTGAACAATTGAACAAGTGAGTGATGGGGTGAACTGGTTCATAATCTTTTTTGTTCAAATATAATAATTACAGCTTCTTAACCATTTGATGAACCTCTGAAATCTCTTTATTTCCACTATAAAGTATTTAGTCACATTATTTCTATTTAATTGACCCTTTGGGATAATTTTCTTAAAAATTTATTGTTTATCTTTAAACAATTCCATGTCTATACGAACATACATAGCTTTGGGGTTGCAAACATCATGTGTATCTCCTTTTCTCCCTTGGCCTGAAGACCACATTTAGATTGTGTGAGATTGTATGAGATGTAGATGTAGATGTGTGTGTATTTGTGTTATTATACGTATTTGTATGTATTGTTGGCCTAAGGGCGTTTTTTCCCTCATGGTTTCGATTGTTGTGCAATTTGCTGTGATGTGATTTTTCAAGTACAGATCTCGAAATGTTGCCCTGACCAAAGCAATTTGCATGTGAAACGAGGCTGACGATGACGATGACGATGACGATGGTGATGGTGATATGAACTCTACGCACTTTCGCAGGAAATGTCAGTTAGTCGGTCGGTGAGAGAGAGTAAATGTATGTGTGAGAGAACCGAGACCACTCTCCTTCTTCTCCATGGTACATAAATCACATTTAAATGAACTGAAGCGTGCCATTTGCCTTTGGCCCCCCTGACTTTATGGCTCTCTGACTAACTTCCAGTCCGACAGTCAAACAGACAGACAGACAGCCGGCCAGCCAGTCGGCAATTGTTTGGTAATCGTTTTGGCCAAATATATTTCATATAATAACACGAGCAGCAAAACGTACGATGGGGAAAAAGTGAAATGGGTTCCTACCGACTGCAATTGCCATTGTTCGTGTGGAAATTTTAATTTCTTTACTTTTTCTCTTTGCTGTCGAGACAATTTAATTCAATTTCTACGTTTTTCTTTTGCACTTCTGCGGACCACTGACTTAACGCATTGTCCGCACTCACAGGGGGTAAAAGCGATATACGGTGGCCGATTCCAATTTGTTTCAAGATTTATGCTTTTTGGCCAAATTACATTTAATTTAAACTAAATGAAAGGGAGTGAATATATATTATGGTTATTATTAAATATTTTGAAATTCGATAACCATCAATGCGAGTCTGATAATTAGGCAGAGCAGCAGTGTGGAAGGGGTAGAGTGCGGTCACACTGAGAAGAGTGACAGGCAGTTTTTCTCTATATTGCCATGCACTAAGATCGAGAATTTCCATTTGCGTTATTCAAATTCCACTTTTTTTTCCAACCCGAAGTATTGGGTTCCAAATGTGTGATCTAGGTGAATCTAGGTATATTTAAAACGGAGAACCCCGAAATCTCACACCCATAGGACTCACTCCATCCCACATAAACGATCAGAAGATATAGGCAACAGCCAACTGCTGATGCTGCCCAAGTTTCCCGCTAACTTCGGCTCCAAAGTTTTTTTTGTTATTTTTCCCTCAACGCTAACAAAAGATCTTAACTGAAAGGTCTAAAGTTCTCGGAAGAGCTGCCTGCATTTCATTCTAAGTTTATATGACAGCTATATCTTATATATGTATATCCGATTTTGATAATGTGGTCTAGGAGTCGTTTGTGCTGATCCAGACGGACGGACAGACCTAGCTATATGAACTCGCCATTCTGATCAAAAATATACATATATATATACTTAATCAAAGACTATAACATTCCTAAAGTTTCAAAAATACCGGGATATTGTTACGCATCAGCGTTTTATGGGTTTTTTATTTAAAATTGTTGGATCCATCTCTAGTCTATTAATGTCAACGATTCACGAATAGTCCTAGAACTAGTTCCTATCAAAGTGTGTAAAAATCTGTTATTTTGGTTTAATGCTCTTAAATTTCTTTCTTTCATATCGTTTCCGGTGTGTTGTTGATATGTAAATGAAAATTTACTTACTAAAATACAAAGTTATTGATATTGTATTTAGTTTGAAAGTTTATTTAATATTTAATATATTTTTCACCTATTTTTCCATTAACAATAACGACTGCTGTCCTGTTTGTTTAAGGCTTTTATTAGAACTGGGAATTTCATCGTTCGAATGGAAACTAGATATATGACATTGTATTCTGACATATCAATAAAATGGTTATACCGACTTTTATTCAAATATAGTTATGATTCTGATACCTTACCTTGTTTTTATTTCAAACTGAAGATTCTAAAATTGTGTGAAGTAATTGGAATCAACGAATTAAGCACGATAAGCTAATGCATTTCGGAAACTAATTAACAAAACCCACCAAAATGAGATCTTGAGATCATTTATCTCTATCTGGATCGTTCCTTATATACATTGTGAAAACTCAACAGCTCAAAGTAGCCCAACCTTTCCATACTTTGGTGACACTTTGATCACACTTTGCTTAAGTAAATGAACTAGACTTTTCCTACTTCTCCATGTTTTCCATTGAAAAAAATATTCATGTTGTTACTCCAAGTAAGTGGAAGTTGTTGATTTCGTCAAATAAATAAATTATCATATATTATCAATCAATTTTTATGTTGTTCAATCATAAATAATTTTGGTCAAACATTTCGACTGTCTCGCTTTTGTTTTCACTGCGTTGGGGAGTTTTCCTTTTCGTTTTCGGGTTTCTTTTATCGCTGTTGTTGTAGTTCATGACCCAAAATGTTAGTCAAGCTTGAAAATTATGATGTACAATAATACAATATTTTGTGATGTGTGTGTGTTTGTTGTTGATGTTGTTGTTGGGGCTATGATTTTCATTTTCCTTTTGTTTCACTCTGCTTGAGTGCGTATCTATGATTGGCGAATAAAAAACAAACGAAAACCCCTAACCAAACATCAAAAAAAAGCAAAAAAAAAAAAAAAGGGGGAGGAAAAAAGTAAAAACATTTATTTTGTCAGTATATTTTGTGTCTCATCTCGTCTCCGTTTCACTTGTCTCGTTCTCTGTCATTTTTGCATTATGTGGTAATTATGTGTGTCTGTCTGGGGGGGATTTTTTTTTGTATTTTTTTGTATGGACATCATGAAAATTTAATTGAATTATGTGAGTTTTTGGTTTTGGTTGTTTTCGGGTTGTCTGCTCTCTTGAAACTGTTACACTGGAACGAGTCATGCTTATGCGGCTTTTTACGTTTTTTTTTTTTGTGTGTGGATCCAAGTGCCTGAAATTAATACATTGGCCTTTTAAGGGTTAATTCATGGGGTAGGTTGCTGTCGACCACAATCCGGGGGTTGCAATTGATTTATAATCCGTTTAGTCGTCGTCGCTTTGCGGTTTCAAATTTCTGTGAAATTGGCGAAAGACCAAATATCAATCGATTTAAATACGTACGGATAATAAATATAAGCCTTTATAAAATCAATCCGGATTATGGAAAACTAAACAATCATTAGCACCATCCACAACAGAAAATATCATAAATTTTCAATTTAAACTTTGTGGGCATTCTGAAATTATAGACGCTTTGAATCATTAAGAGCATTATAGTTCTAGCTTTGAGGTTGCAAGATAATTTTGTTGTTTCTGTGGTAACTCTTGAATAATTACTCATGCAGAGGGTCCTTAAAGGTCTTTTGGGAACAGCAAGGACATCTGCAACTATGACAAAGACAAAAGCAGGTCTTCGATCGCTAATCCTTAGTGTTATAACTTGCTCCGATACCAAAATCTTGGTTAATGATTCTTTCTCACAGTTGGGATGAGCATTTATCTTCTTCGGTCATGCACATTTTAGCTCATACGATCCGGGGAATGGTTACATACATTGGCTATTTACAAGTCCTAGGCCCAATGTCAAAAAAAAACTCGTGGCATAAATTTGTGTGATATTGAGTTAAATGGGAACTAGTTTTGGCCTAAACGATTAATTTTGATGAACAAGTTCACTAATTGACTTTTTAATGAGTGAACGAGTTCATTTACTCATTACCCACTCACTGACTCACTTGTGTATTAACGATTAATGAAAGTTTGCTTTTCAACGAAAGCTAAGTTTAGATTCAGTTATTATAAAATGAAGGAACAAATCAACTAGATGTTGGCAGTTGGATTTAAAACTATTTTTTTATTCCAGTGTGAGAAAAATCAAAGAAGTGAGTGAACGAGTAAGTCGTAACTATTCAATAGGGAACATGTTTACTAACTCACTGAAAGGAGGTCGATTAATTTTGTTCAGTCGCTAACCCATATAAGTCAACGTTGCGTATAAGTAATTTTAAAGATGCATTGGACCATTTTTGAATACGTTCAAGTTAAAGTTGAACTTTAAAATTATAAGCAATTGTTTATACACGTGTTCTTTGTAAGGTTAGCAAATTAAATATTAGTTTATAAAGGTTTTTCTTTTTAATAATTGTGACTTACATAACAAAAAACAACTTTGACTTTACCATTTAACATCTCGTGGACTTTCATACTCGTTTTTTACAATTCCTCATCAACTACAGCAAATTTTTGAATATAAAATATTTTGTTTGTAATATTTTTTTTACTGATATTGAATTAACTATTCACTATTAAAGTTTTCTTTTTTGTACGCATACAATGAAATTCAATGAACTCCGTCATCCTCTCATTCAAATAAACATTTGTATATGTAACAGAGTTTCAGCATTTTAATAGTCTCATGTTTTTACATTTTCAACTTTTCTTTGATCTTTGTACACACCTCTCACATGGGCCTCACCTCGCCTAAGCTTTAACAACTGCCAACAGTCATAAAATCTGTAGCCAAGGAAAAAAAACTAATTCTGTTCAGATTTTAATTCATTAGATGTTTTTTTTTTTTATTTTGTTCAATGGCTCCCTGGCAACGTCAGCATAAGCCACAGTAGGAGATGGAGGCAGAAGGAGCAAAAGCATCCAAGGCGACACTTCTTTTGTCTCTTCCTGTCAGAGTGGAATTTTTAGCTGCAGGCACATTAACCCCGCCAACCGACAAACTGCATACAAAAGCTGCAGTAAAATGTCAAAGCGGTATGCAAAAAGTTGCCATGGTATTAGTCTCTGTAAAAGGACTGTAAGTGAGTGTGTGTTCTTGTGTGTGTGTGTGTGTGTCTGTCTCTCTGGTTGTGTGTGAGAGCAGTAAATTACTAGTAAATCCTGCGTGTGCACTCGAGCCGCCATTAATTTTAACTGCTGCCTTCAAGTGAATGTCGCTAAGTAATTGAATAAAGTTTTCTTTTTTTTTCCCCCTTACCCATGCCATTTTAATTTTTCAAGAGAAAAATATGTGCAAAAAGTAATAGCTAGTCATAGATATATTCAAAGGAATTGTATGTATTCTCTCACAACATATAAAAGAAGGATCTCAATGCAACTTTGAGCATATTGTGCAAGGAAAATTCTGACTGTCTTGAAAGAAATTATTTTATTTGTTAATGACGTTAATTGCTTGAAACGGAGTATCCCTAATTAGTTTTTGCCTCTCAGTTAATGGCGTAAATTATAGTTCCGTAGAAGTATTTTACTCCATCGAAACCAATTGGCGCCCTCTGATGGATACCAACTGGACTTTTCACGTGAAATGGCAAAAGGTTGAACCTTTCAATTATAATTAACGAGGGAAATAAACGTTGATGTTGATGTGGTGCAAAAGGAATACAATGTGGAACATAACTTCAATAATTATAATTGCTTAAAATTCATAATTATTACATTTGGTGGCCAGTAAGCGACAGGAGGCGCCAGTGGGTTGGCCAAGCCATAAAAATGGCTGCTCATGGTAACAATCTACAATAATGTAAAACGTGTATGTAATGCAAAAAAAGACAAAAAAAAATTATAAAACAAAAAGTTGTCAACAAGCAGTGAACGAGCGAATGAACGTACATTTTCCCCTTAGCTGGACGATGTCGTTTTTGTGGTCATCTCCTCTTGGGGCGTCTGCCCCTCCTCTTCTTTTTCATTTCCCTTCATCACTCACCACCCACACCCGCTAGGGCAAAGCCGCAACAATGGGAATAGCCACACACACACACACACACACACAATGCGCAAATGGTGTGGAAAATAAAATTGTATTAAGTAATAAATGTTTAAAAAGCATTGTGCATTGTGCAATAATGTAAGCCCCAACAGGAGGGCGTCAGCCATGCCCATAGAAATGTGTCTGACTCGAATAAATTTCGCTTAGCTAAAATGCATTCATTGTGTGTTTAGAAACTGGTAGAAAGGCTTTTATGAGCATTTTCTAAATATGTATTCACTTGCAACTTTCCAATTGCTTAATAATTAATAGACAAACACGACTCTTAAATGGCATTTAAAAAAAAACATTATTCATTTTAATTGATTTTGCCATAATCAACAAGTAGAAATGTCAATCACCTTGAACTTTGGCTGATGTCCTTGATTCTAATACCAGAAGGCATCTTAAATAAATTTTTCAATTGTTTATTAGGCGCTTATAAAATTACCAATAGAGTAATTAGTCACTAAGCCTTAGTCTTCGTTTATTTTAAATTCAGATGACTAAAGTACTTATTTTTGACTTCAGGCATTGAACGGAAACTGTGGAAAGAGTGTTTAAAATTTGCCAATACGAAAATAAAGCCAACTTCATAAGTTCTTTTTGTTGTTCGTTTACATTGAACATCAAATACAGACAAAATCCAGCAATGGCTCATTAAAATTCCTATGCACATTTAAATATTTTGTTGATAGTTTTATCCTTGGCATCCCCCCACCCCTAACCCATCCTCTGCGTTTTCATGCCGAAATAAATGTATTTTGTTTAAATGTTGTGTAACCTGGCTTAGTTTTTGTTGTTATGTTGTTTTACATTTTCAGATGCTTGCACACGTCTAATTAACGGTACAAATTTGAATTTGCGCACACAACGCCCACACCACGCCCACACACACACACACACATACAGTTTTACAAATATCATAATAGAATTTTACTCGAATTGCAAAAAGCCAAAACATTTGAAACTTTTTTTTGGAATTAAACTATTGTTACGCCCCGAAATCGGTTGATGCCCATTTTTCGCACAATTTCTGCATTGGCAAAATAAACATTAAATAATATAATTATTGGTTATTATTTCTCCAACTGACTAGGGGCGTGTCTCTTTTCCACTCCGCCCCATCCCCTCTCACTGTCCCCCACTATGGGGAAGTTGCGGACTGTAAATTGACTACAAATGTTTATCAGGTGAACCAGCAATAGGGGGTTGGCGGGAGGAATTTGTTATTGTACATTTATTGTTGCATGTTTTCAGTTTTGTACAGAATTTTCAATTGCAAACTACAAAAATGATTGTTTGCTCTATGAAAAGATCTATGAAAAGATTTCGTTTTATACTAAACTGTTAATAAAAGGCGTTCAATCAAAATATATGTATTTGTGGTTAATGGAGTGAAGTTGTTAGTTGCCATAAATGACATTTAGTTTGATATCAGTTAAAAAGGCACTGCAATTGGTTATAGATTCCTCCCATTAGATGGCTCTGACTGTTTGATATAGTCGAGTCTCTATGATATCATTGCATTTCTTACAATCTTAACCTTTCCGGTACGAAGAAATGCTGAACACACTTGAAAATCCTTAAAACGTTATTTCATTTAGGAATATATAGTCTAAGTCTAAGTCTAGGAATATATAGCTAATATGCCTTATTAGCTCTTAGTTTGATTAAGAAATATTGTTCTCTAGACGTGTTTTCTTATCATGTTTTTGAAATCGAAATAGCGAAGATTGTAATATTTATCATCAATTTCTATATAGATGCTGATCTTTGCCAATATACTTTCCCATACTGTTGAAAATTCCACTACGTTTGCTCATAATAATTGTTTTTAAAATAATAATTTTAACGTTAATGATCTGTGAACGTAATCTAGGTTGCCTTTGACTTTATATAACATAAAAATGAATCATAGTGAAACACAGAAACCTTGAGATTGATTCTTATTAGTTAATCGATTCGTTTAGCTTAGCAAAAAATAGATTTAACTAGTTAAGGCTGTCTTCAAGATAATCTAGAGGTGGCTTCAAATTGGTTTAAACTCAGTTTTATATAGTCCCAATAAACTGACGATATGTATATCGCCATATGTGCTAACTGAAGCGAGCAAGTTTATTCAGCTTGGATATTTTATGAAGATAGATGTTATCTCTAATTTTTATGCAAATATTAAATGGAACTTTATATTCTCATTCTCTTGCCTCTGGTTTTGTTTTTGAACAACTTTAAAATTACATTTTGAGGCGAATGGTTAAACTTTTATTTAATTTCATGGTTGCCAGACCAAAAATTGCATTCTTAGTTTTGATTTGCCTTCGTTTTGTATGCAATTCTAAATTTTATTTCCCTTTCAAGTGCATAATACTCACTCCCTTTATTTTTGGTATACATTTCCCTCCCTTTCCCCTTTTTCTTTATTTAGAAGTAGAAGACTTTTCATAATATTTGCCCAACGCAGCGAGTTACCTAGGTAAAAAAAAGCAAAAATAAATAAAATGAAAATAGGAGAGAGAAAGAGAGAGAGAGAGAGGGAGAGAGAGAGAGAGAAAAAAAGATAGAAATGTTTTTCGACATTTGCAGCTCTTGAGAATGACAGAGTGAAACACCGTTGAGACGGACGGGCCATAGCTTTGTGTATGGCCATAGAAAAAAGGAAGGAAAAAGCAAAAAGGGCTACGAATCTCGCTTGTGCATTTTGTGGACCCAAACCCAAAAAAATATATAAAAATGCCAGTTCACCCACAAGTTTTCTTTCACCAGAGGAAAGCAACATTTCCTACCCCTCATCGTCTGCACTTTGCCCACTGAAGTGGTTTTTAATTTGAATACTTTGCGTGTACTACGGATGCCGTCCTGTCGTCCTTTTCTTTCCCCCCTCTCTGAAATCAAAATAAAAAAAAAAACCCTCTTCAGTCTCAAGCAATGAAGTTGGGGCCTTTGCCCTTTACTTTACTTTTTTCTTTTCGCTTTTCTGTTTTTTGATTTGCATATTTAAGAAAATTATGAAATTATTGTAAAACTTTTGATATTAAGACAACTTTTAAATAATATTTTCTTGTTGTTTTTATTTACTTGCAGGTTACGCAAAAGATATTTCTGGAGTTAAAAGAGGTAAGTCAAAGCAAAGCCAAAAAAAAGGGAGAAAGGCTTTTTAAACTTGAAGAAGTTTCGATTACTCCTTCGTATTTGGAAATATAAAAGAATTTTCCGTCGAACTTTATCTGAAATTAATTCTAATTCGGGGATTGTCCAGACCCGGGCTTAATCTTGGAATTGTCGGTGATCGTCTGACTTTTAACATTTTATTGAATGTGTTAATTTTACAAATGTTATTAAAGATTGAAATGAAGTTTTGCAATTTTTCTTCACTCTCTATGTGAACATTTTATTCTGGCTCTTTGTGGTCAGCAAACCAATCAACAGATGGCCCACTTGCCTTATATGGTTAAAGTGTAATCCTCTCAGTGTCATAAACAAAAGAAAACCATTGCTAAACGCCCATCCCTCTACAGTGCTAGCCAACTAAACTGAATTTTTTGTCGCTTCTGGCCCATTCACACGCTGGCACTTCTCGGAGCTTGGCATACACGATGACGGCCCTCTACAGAGCAATTTATAATACGAAAGAACAAAAAAACGAAATGAAAAGCGGGGAAAAATTGTCGCGTTTCTTTCGGCTTTTTCTGGGCTCGACGGTTGAAGTGGCGCGTTGACTAGCCAGAGCAGGTTGCGCCTTGTTGACGGAAATAACCGCAAAAGTTTTACTTTATGCAAATGTTACTGCTGCATACGGCAAGGCGTATTGGGCGTGGCAAGCAACATGGTGTGTCATATGCATCATTCGGTGTGTCTGTATGAGTGTATGTTGTTTTTCTCTTATGAATCGAATTCGATTTTATGCTTGTCGCGGCCTCCATCAACACGCCCGTCCAGCCAACTAACCACCCACCCATACAGCCAGCCAGCCAGCTAGCCTTGTCCGCACAATGGCATAAAATCAATGAACAAAAGCCAAGCCAAGCAACAAAATGGCCGCCATTTGCAAACACCCCCGTCACCCCTCCCTTTTGGCCTTTTGGCTCACCCCTCGCTGCAGTCGCCGGTTGTCATTATTTATTGAAAATATAGTTTGATGAGTTTTTACTTGGCTCGTACGCGGCTTCCTCCTCTTCCATTCATCCGCCCCGCCACGCCTTTTCCTTCGCTTTTGGCCATTACTGCTGTTGTTTCTCTTTTTGCGGTCAATGAATTGGGAGGAAGAGGGTAAAAGTTTCATCTTTTTTATTTCTCTCTCTTGTTTTTGTGTGTGTCTGGTTTTAAAATTGGTTAAATCAGTAAAGTTTGCCCAGACGCTTGTTTTTTTTATATTTTTTTTGGATCCTCCTCTAAGGCTTTAAATTTGAAACTGTGCGGGTGTTGCTGTTGTTGGCCCAAAATAAAGAAAAAGCCATGAAAGGCGGCCAACTAAAACCCAGCAAGTTATCGCAAATTGGCTGCATTTCATCCGTAAGTTGGCTTATTGTGTGGGCTCTTGTGGCCAGAGGTGGTTGATGTATGAGTGTTTAGAATTAGGTTTAGAGTTGCTCCTGGTTTGGGGAAGAAGTTAATTTTAATAGATAGTTGGTAGATTCTTTAAAAGGGAGAAGAACCTTCACATTCTGCCACTGAAACTTTTCATTATTCACTTGGGTTATAAAGGCAAATTGAAATGAATGCCACTGGTGTGAATATGAAAATAAATAGACTCTAAACTAATTTTTAAAGGCTAAATAATCATGTGAATGAAATGAAAATGTGTGCCATAATTCTGATACTGCAACATATGAAAAATATATCTAATAAGTGAGTACTTTAATTTAGGGTTCTTTATTATTAAATTTGAAACACAAATAAAGACTAAAAAGGTTGTACGAAGACAAAAATGAAAGCACAACACATCTGCGGTTAAAACAAGAAATGTTGAAAATAAATTGGGAACTGGAATTATAGACAATATCGGTTATTACGTAGGAATATAGCAGGTCTTTTTAGTATCTATATAGTACATACCTATGTATTCTAGCAGTAGAGGGTAACGATAGTACTTTCTGTATAAATCCTACCAATTTCGGATCTGTTTATTTCCTGATTTTCTCTGTCTTAAATTTGATTTATTCTATAAACTTTGAACTTTCTTTGAATTGTATTACAGCGGTTTTTTCTTGGATTAATATTTCTTTTGACATTGCTTTTATGAAACTAAAGTTGTATTGTTATTTGTCAGCCAAAATTTCTCCATTTCAAGACTCAATGGATTACTGTGAAATTAGTTTGATAAAAAAAAGAGTTATTCTAAGTATTTGTCTGACGAATTTCTCCTGCAAAATGTAATTGTAAATGGTGAATAGTCTTTTCAAGTTCAACAGAAAGGAAGATAACATTCTTAAAGAGAACCCAACATATATCAATAAATTTGGGGCATGATGAAATGAATAATAATTATATTTATGTGTTATTTTAATTGTGCCGCAGTGACTTGAAATATGAAGAAATGCGCTTATTCATAGCAGAAATGGCTATTAATAATTGTTATTGGAATGGAGAATGATAATAACAATTACTTATTGAATGTCAGCTTAAGAGAATATAAATATAATATTTAAGCAGCTGTAAAGAAAATTCGTAATAAATTCTAAAATGTTGCACTTGAGTGTACTTAAAAAATAATTAGTTAATTACATCACCTTGCCGCTTCTCATCCTACAAAAACCGAATGAAGTACATTGGCAGTGATCTCATGGCACATCAAGCAGCCAACTGTAAAACCGTCTCTATTCGCGCCAACTCATAGTTGCAACCCTTTTAGCCAAAAGTTGGCTATATATTGTTGGATTTTTTTTCTCTGGATACCCTTACCGCACACCCTCCGAATGCATAAAAAACTGCATAACCCAAAGTCTGGCCCGGGGAAAAAGAAAAACGCCAACTTGAACATTATGTCGATTGCGTGGGCGTAGCTGGGAAATGCTATTAACTTGTCGGTCATATGGCAAATGTTTTTTGTTTTTTTTTGCTGTTCATACACCAACTGGCAGTAGCACATGGAGTCGTCTGTCTCCCTTTTCGCCCCTCTCGTCCTCTTATATGTCGGAGTAGCTTGGAGTCTCGTTCGCCGCCACATAATCGTATCAGCTGAAGATTTGTAATATGAAGCGGAAGAAATGGCCGTTGGTTCGCTTCTTTTTTTTGTTTTTGCCTTTTTTGCCTCTCTAGTTTTCTGCTTTTTGCCTGATAAATGTAAAGTCATTGTTGGCATACTCGATTGCCATGACGATTTATTGAAACTTGGACAAGATGTTCGAGCTGCTAAAGAGGAAAACGGAAGCCTCACTCGGAAAGTCGGAGTCAGTAGAGCAAAATTGTTTTGGCTATGCCCTGTCAATTGGATACCTCGCTAATAAGACATATCGATGTCAGAGCAGAAAATAAAACTAGAAATATGTAAAGCATTCTAATCGAATTTTAATTTCTTGCATTTATGGGAAAAATTAGATAGTTGTCTCTAGTTCTCTCATTAACACTTCTAGCTACTCTAGAATTCCAGGGCCAGCCAACTGATTTGACACAGTATTTTCGGGAAACCTTCAAGATTCCAAGGATAACTACTGGTTACTGGTTCTACAGAAGTGAGAAAACCTAGAAAAACGCAAGATATTTGACAGACAATGTTAATAATTCAAATACTTTCAAGCCTGAAAATCTAAATCAAAATGGTCTTTGGAAGTGCTAGGAACAATATATCGATCGACTTTCTTTCACTGCTCTAGAACAAGAATGCTTCGGTTGCATGAGCTCTTTATTCTGGTCTCTGGCAGTCTAATCCAACTCTTTTAGTGGTTTGTCCAGCAATTTCCCTAAAGTCCTGTTAAAGTTTCAACTTCCGTTTGGTCGGAACTGCCTAAGCATTAGGCATCACCACCATCCTCATCATCATCAACATCATCATCATCGTCTTCATCTTTCGTACTCGCTTATTTCATTATAATGCAACAGCCGAAATCCTCCGCTCAGCCCCAAACCCGATTCGATTCTCGTTCTAGCTAAAAGCGCTGCAAACATTGCGCTTGCTAAACTTTCCTGTTGCTGTGTTTTGTACTTTACATTTCGTTTTCGTTTTGTTTCGTTTCTTTGGCTGCTGCTTCTTTTTTCAAACAGATTTGCCCGTATCAGAGACAGAGCAACAGCAGCAGCAGCCATAGAGACGAACTGAAGTTGGAGTCCTTTGCTTGCTCTCCCTGTAACTCATCCCAATCCTGCCATTTAGCCACGTTCTGTTTGTTTTTGTGCTTTACTGCAGTTTGTGTGTTTGCCAGAGAAAACCTGCTGCTCTTTCTATACCCTCCTCCTCCAAATTTCCCTTTGCTATCGTTTTTTCCTTTGCCAATTGCTTTGTTTCTGCGTTATATTTTTTGCCTTTTCCCCCTTTGTGTATGTGTGTGTATGTGTGTGACTTTGCAGCAATTTTTATCTTCAATACACGCTCATTTACGCTGTCTGATAGCTTTAGGGTATATTCATATCCGTTGTCATTTGTTTTTTTGTTGTTCGCCTTTTTCACTAGCTATAAGGACTTTGCATTTGATGGTGGTGAGGTGGGACCGTGCTGCATTATGCATTTTGTTTGCTGATGAAGTAAACACTGAACAGCAAAACGTGAAAATATTTTACGGAAATAGTGCCATGAAGAAAAGCTGCGTTACTCTGCCCTTTCCAATACCCTAACTCAATTTCCTTGCCGCTTTCGCAAAGGTGTTTTAAAACGATCTTTGTGTAATACTATTTATGCTCGATCAGGATAACGAACCCTTAGCGGCTGTTTTCTGAGCTCTGTTGGCAAATTATTAAAGAGTTTTTTAAAAGTTGGGCAACAAATTCACAAAAGTTTGGTCAAGTCTTAACCATTTGGACCATATTTTGAAAAGTTTTAACAGTTTGTGTAGTTTCTTTCAATTTTACAATTCTTGAAAGTTGTCCTTTGGAATAGGATCCTGCTTTTGTAATTGAATTTTGATGTTTAGTGTAATGTTTCCTTTTAATATGCTTGTAAAGAGGCTTGTGTCTGGATTTTTGGCATTACGGTTGTCGTCGCCATTGTCGGGAAATGTTTTGGGTATTCTCTCTTTCGTTTTCCTTTTTTTGCGAATGTTGTTTAGCTCTTTTTGGCAAAAGACGAGGGATTATCCTCTATCTTGTCCCAATACTTTTGCCAAACATTTCTCGCTCATAAACAAGAAGAAGAAGAAGCTTGCCATTGTTGTTGCTGTCGCCCTGTCGTCCTTGTGGTGGGAATTTAATCAACTTTATTTTATTGCCGATTCTAACATGCTCGCTAGGTCCTCCGCTATCTACAAAATCAGTCTATATAACCCCTTTTGTTGGCCAGAGGATTTTCATTTCATTTTGTATTGAATGTCATTTTTGGCATTGAGAGAGAAAGCATTGATTACCAAATACATAACATGCTGCTTCTGCTGCTGCTCCTGCTCCTACTCGAATCCTTGTTCGTTCATCGTATCCTGGTGTGTGTTGTATAGGCTTGTTAAAAGGCTCTTAAATTGGTTTTTATTACATGGGCCGATGTACATATAGTATGTATGTATGTATGTATGCATGTATATATGTATGCATGTTTTGTTGCTTGGCTTTTTATGAGCCTGTTTCTGTCTGGCATGGCCTGGCCCTGTGTTATTTCGTTTTTATAGCAGTTCATTGTTATCACCCCACAGGAAAGACAACAAGGAGCATAGAGCGGTAAGGATAACAAGAGAAAATGTGAAGAGCTTTTCTAATGTTTACTAATTGCTCAACATTCGGTTGCTGTCGAACATTTTTGCATTAGCCATGGGTCAAGTGGGTTTCCCCCTTCCTCAAATCGATTGTCACAATTGTTTTTCCAAATTAATTGGAATCGGCCAAAGGCTTTGACTACTTTGACTAATAATGCTGCATATGAATACTTAACATGATATCTTAATAGTTCATTAGTTCAGACTATGTATTTAAAAAATTAATTGACAAGTCCTTAACTAACTAATTGCTTACTAAACTAACTACTAAAATGGCTTTATACAATCAAACACTTGTTTAATAGATCTATGAATCGATAAGTTCTTTAATTTATTCAGCCAAGCGAGTGTGCAAAGATTGAAAGATATTTTAATAGGAGAAGTGAAAGACAAACAGAACTTATCACTTAATCAGGATATAAAAAGATAATCCCTATTACAGTCCAAGTAGAACGCTATTCTTTGTAGTCATTTTAATGATCTTGCGAAAGTCTTTTTTGTTCTCTACATTTTTTGTCAGCTGTTATTTATGCTCCCGCGACTATCCAGTTTTGTTATATTTTCATGATCTCATCTGTCCAAGCAATCTTTGAATAAACATACTTATGTCTGTATGAGAGACTCTGCGTGCTGTTCGCTAATCAAACTGACGCCTTCTCTTTAGCCCACGCACGCAGAGCAAAGCAAAGGTCTTAATGCCGGGTAATTACATATGTTGGAGGAATGCTGTGTTGGGGATCGGGGGGACAGACAGACAGCTCTCTTATCAGACAAGTTTGCTAATATAAACATAACGCGCCTTCCACCAGCAACAAACAGAAGCAGCCACGCCCCGAAGCGCTCACGCAGCGCCGAGTCTAATGAAACACGCAAGCAAAACTAATGTATACAACTTAATTATCAAAAGCAAAAATCCCAGACGAAAAATATTGGACCAAGCTCAATATAAATAATGGCCACCAGACAAGAGATGCAGGTTCTCTCCTCCAGGGTATGAGATGTTAGGAGACAAAAGGCGGATTTCTCTGGATATATATATGTAGCTGAAAAGTTTCGCCTTCTGAATTGTTCTCCAACGTTTTCTGTATGTGTGTGTGTGACGTCTGGGTTTTGTTACTCTTGATGATGACACATGCCTTGCAGTGTTCCAGGGTTGTCATCCTCCTTTTCTCTTTGGCCCACCCTCTGATGTTTTGGTCAAATTATCCCTGTTGCGTTTTTAGTTGTTGCGTGTTTTGGTACATATAATTTTAAATATACAATGCACATTTATTGTAATACAAACTCGTGTTTAGTATTTAGTCTTTCATGCACTTTTTGTTTGCATTTTGTACTCTAATGTACTTTGTTGTGTTCCGTTTTTTGTAAATTTTGTTTGTTGTCTTTTCGGTGGATGGGTTAGTATCAGTAGTTACCACACTAAAAACACCGAATGGCAACCCATATGTAAAAACAAAAAAAATATTTTAAATAAGCCCGACGACTCCTTAGTAGATTATTATATTATTAAAAAGGTATAAAATAGTAAGGAGTATCTGAAAATAAGACAATAATAATGACAATTCCAAGGGATTAACAACTAAGAATAAGAGAGAGTTTAGATGTACATACATGAGAATCTTTTAGTGTTTTCTCTAAGTTTATTCGAGACCTGAACATAAATACTAAATATCTTTTGGTTTAGTTAAGATTTAATATTTCAGAAACTAGAGATGAGATAAATGAAACGATTCTTTTTCTATTATGTCTATGCAGTTATTAGATTAGAGAGAATCCCTTAAGAAATTTGTGTGTGTGTGTACATGGAGGTCAATGCTTGAAATGTACTTCAGCCATTGTGAAACTTGGCAACTCTTCCAATAGGAAGACAGAGAGAAAGACAAAGAAAAATGTTTTACCCCAACTCAATTCTCAATTGACTACCAATCCTTGTTCCTCAGTGTTCTCCCTTTTACTTTTCTCAGAATGCACTGTGACTCGACATCTTCGACACTCGCTTCATCTTTATTTCATGTTTCAGTCTTAATTTCGTCATTTTTTCATTCTTTTTCCCCGCTCAGTTGTTCCCGTTCTTTTCTTTTTTTCCAATTTCAGTTGTTGTCACAACTGGCAAACGGTTCTTCGTCGCTACTCGCCTGACAAAAAACAAAAACAAAAAAGAAAGTTGACAAAAAAGAATTGTGCACAAAATCCTTGACTCCTACACTTTGGGTATTTGTGAGTCGTTTTCCTGTTGCCCTCTCCGCCCAACTGGGATGCGCTTCAATACTTTTTCGTTTGCCCTGTTTTGCCCAGTTTTTCCAATTTTTTTTACTGCCTGAATAAACAATACGCGACCGTCTTGAATAATAGATTTTTAGCTTTTGATTGTATTGACGGCGGGTGACAGACTAAAAATCGTTGGACCGCGGGCGTAAAGTTGGCGGCATAAAAATTAAATTGTACAAAACACAAATTGAAATTGCCGAGGCATTAACGTGACTCTTTGTGGGCGGACCAGAGGGCAATGGGCGGGCATAGAAGTAGAAGTTCATTTTGACTTTATTTTATTCATTTCCCCTTTGTTTTATTGGCTGTAGGTTGGCTAAATTGAAATGGATTTTTGCCACGAGAGTGGGAGAAGTCGAGGGCACGAGTAAAGTAAGGGCTTGAAATATATACATATATATATTTATTTTAAAACACACAAATTGACTCTAGATAAAAAAGAATTGATTAAAAATAGACAAGAAATAAAAAAATTCATGAATAGAACAGTCAAAGGGAGCGTTTATATGTATACATACATATATTTTTTAATTTAACCAACAATAATCAATAAAATATCAAATAAATAAATACTCTAATAAAAAAAAACTTAAAAAAAAGAAAAGTTAACGAAAAAGCCAATTACGGACACAGTAAATATTAGAATAAAAATTTAATGACGCTGAAAATATCAAAAAAAAGACTGAATATAAGAAAAGGTCTAAAATAATAAAAGTCATTCAAAGTAAAGATTATATAAATTTTTTACATCCATAAATAATATACAACGTAAACCGGTAAAAATGTAGAAAGGAATATACATATATGTATTGTCAGATTTTTAATGTCACTTCTCTGATGTGAGTCTCAAAAACTTTGAAAACATTGGCAGGAATGGCAGAATCTAACGATTGTCAACATCGACGTTTTGTCCCTTCGCCTTGACAACTACCGAACGACATTGCCTGCGACTGATATCAATCATTTCATATACTTATTTCCTTTGTGTATAAATAATGGCCGACTTTGAACCCGCAGAAGTACATAGCTACTCTGCAGCGCCACCTGGTGGCGAGCACATACTTACATATGTATAACAATTTTGATAACAATCGGTAAAGTAGTTTATCCGTTTTTGTATATGTATAGGTTTAAAAGAAGAAAGCCTAAGTGATATTTGAGAACAACAATTAAATGTTTTTTATATATGTATATGTGTTAACAAATTATGCGTTGATATGGCAACACAATTTGTGTTTTTTTTTGTTGTTGTTTTGTTTAGCTCTGTGTATCAATTTCCTGAGACTTTGTTGCCCTTAATGTAAAGGTTACATTTAATATTGTGTATCCATTCGTGGAAACATCTGGCACCTCTTGATTTCTGCTTATCCTTTGTTCTCTTGGTGAGTCTCTGTGTCTACCTGGTGGGCTGCTGTCCATGTCCTGCTTATCCGTATTGACTGACTATTTGTCTCCTTCAATTTGTAATCATTTAAATTGATTTTTCTTGTCAATTTCTTTAACGACGTCATTTGAAGAGTATGTCTCCCAGTCTCTCGAACTCAACTCAACTCGAATGTTTTTAATTGACATTTTCCCAGACAAACATTTCTTTTCAACTTGACCAGGAAAGATATTGCCAGATTGACTTTGCAGTACTTCGCTTTGGTCATTGAACCTTTGACTTGTCCAGATGGTTGTGTGTATAGATTTATGAGCCCACTTCCTCCTCAGTCACCTCCCTCTTGACGTCAACATACTGCCATCGCCCACCTGTACAAAAAATAACGAACGAGAAAAAAAAACGAACGAAGCAACTTCCTGAAGTTTGTTCAGATTGAAAGCAATTACCTAAATAAAAATCCTTAATTAATATTGCATGTCGCACACACACGCACACAGTCATACACACACACACACAGAGAGAGACGCAAGAAGATGGTCGGGTTGAGGTTCCCTCAAGCACAATATAATTGAGATTGATGCAATTGCATATAAAATTCATATAAATTACTTGAAACTAACTTCAACGAACAAACGAACGAACCAGTTTGCCTTTGCCCAAATGACTCATAAACACTCCACTCACAACGAACGGAGGGCCAAGCGGACCAGCGGAGTGAGTGGAAGACGATCCAAGTAGGAGGCCAAAAGCGAGTGTCAAATAGAAATAGGGTGAACCATGTTATGTCAGAAGAAAAGAAAAAGAAAACACAGATGCAAGTCTCAAAGTCATATCACCTCACTTCATCTCCGACTTAGACATTTGAACTTGAAAAATGATTTCGTAAAGTACTCGTACAACTTTTTCCACACACACAAATTATGTGCTTTTGTTTTTGGGAAAGTTCTATGTATCTTCAGTAAGTAAATCAACTTTTGTGCATGTCACTATGCAGATATTTCAACTATTTGTGTATTAAACTAGACTGCGAGAAGCAGTTAACAAAGAGCTTAGAGTTTTGGCCCGACTTTCATCTCGGTGTGCTCAAGTTTCAAATGCATCAACGATTCAGAAGTTTGTTTCACAGCTATTCACTAGCTACATACTAAATATTTTTTTTCCCACCTGGAAAATAATGCAAAAATCAGTAATGAAAATCTACAACGAATTAAATTCGAAGTAGACATTTGGCAAGTTCATGAAGTTTAATTTTACATTCAAGGCTTAGGTTCATACCTTCACTATACATTCTAAATTTCCATATAAATATCGTTATTTGGTATTGCACAATTAAATAAATGCAATATGTGGTACTTGATTTAAAATATTTAACTACATATTTAACTGTCAAATCCTGACTCGTTTTCGCTTCAACCAATTATTACAATCGTGTTACTAATAGTAAATTAATTTATCCGAGCGTTTTTCTTTTGAATCTTTAACCAATGTATATAAAATTAAGAACGATTGAAGAATTTATTTCCGCTCTAATCAATTCGAAAACAAAATTGAAAATATTAAGTTCGGAAACAGATTGACATCACTCAAAATTTGTGTTGAAAATAAACACTGCTTTTATTTTGATATTCTTTTAAAAACAATTCGAAAACGAAAAAAAGTGAATGAATTTAGTTTGTTAAGGGCGAAGCTCTTACACCAATTCTTCATAGCGCCTAAGGGTAGGGTATGCACAAAAAGATGGTCTTCGGTATTGTAGGTTTCGCCAACTTTTTATACCCTTGCAGAGGGTATTATAAAATTGGTCAGATGTTTGTAACGCACAGAAGGAGACGTTTCCGACCCCATAAAGTATATATATTCTTGATCAGGATGAGAAGCTAAGTCGATATAGCCATGTCCGTCTGTCCGTCTGTCCGTCGGTGCGTACGCGTTTTACTCAGCCATCTTAAGAGCTATCGGGATGAAATTTTTTTTGGGAGCTTTTTTTTACCCGGGTGAGATAAAGTATGAAAATCTTTGGGATCGGACTACTATATCATATAGCTCTGGAACAAAAATTTTTGCAAAAATTGGAGTATCCCCATGAAATTCACCAATATAATAGAATTTGATATAAAATCTCAGATCCCAAAATTTGACCCTGATCGGATAAATAGAACACAAGTTACAGTCTATATAAATCGGTTCAATCGCTGCCGGCAGCTCTGCTTGCTGCCTACTACGTCATCATCAAATCAACAGAGCACATGCATACACACACAGACGCAACGCTACATAAACTGTATGTGTATGCGTGCGTTGCTTTGCTTAGGGAATGAGGGAAGAAGAAGAACAAATTGTACATAGTATGAAGAGTAAAATTGTTTTGTTTGTATATTAATGAATTGAGTTGCAGAAAACAAATTTTGAACATGTGAAATTATTATTGTCAAGGACTGCAAGGGTATATAAACTTCGGCATAGCCGAATTTAACTTCTTTGATATTTTCGCTTCAATTAGTTGCAATTCCCAACTAGTTTTAGAGTTGAAGACATGGTATGGCTATTGCAATTCTGGAGTTCTTTAGCAAAGTCTGCTGATGATAGATTTTGGAAGATTGATATTGATCAGCCTAAATTGCAAGGTTTGATTTATTTATTAGAATCAAAGGCCTTGTTTGCTAGCACGAGGTGGAAAGTTTTGATATTTTGAAAGTATTCGGTGGAGTATAAGTTTGAACGAGGATTAATAGACGTTTGATTAGTCTGGCCATTCGCATTTGGTTTCACATATCCCAATGATAATTATTAGTCTTAAATAGTTTTAATGACTTAAAAAAAATGTAATGAAAGGGTCGTTCTAGTTTTCCCAGATTATTCTAGTAATCGAAAAACTATTTTCGCATTCATATATTTCTATTTGGTGACAACTAACAAAGAGTTTTAATATTTTGTTTTTTAGAATAACAGAAATTGGCTAATTTTTCTGTTTTGAAATGTTGCCTGCGCTTTTTGTTAAACAAATAATTTCAAAGACAAATTTAATTTTTTTAAATTTTCCATCTGTCCTCCCTTTTAAGAGGAGTATTTAATGTTCGTTTTATCGATTATGTGCCGTTATTAAGGTTCACCTAAAAACACTCACTGCATCAGAAATTCTCCTGCATGTGTATGTGTAAGTATGTCGATTTATATGTATATAGATAGCTGTATATGCATGTATGTATACATCGTCATCGGTGCCAGCTGCATTTGATTAGCGCTTTTCATACACACATGGGGTGTGCATGCCCAACTCTCAGATCCCAGCACCCCGTTGTCACCGAGTGTGTCGATCCACATGGTGAACTTACATGTACGAAGCCAAGTCTGGGATTGGTTTGTGCACTGACTTTTGCATATAGAGGGAAACGAAATGGCATTTGAAACATGTGTCAAGTTCCAAGTTGCACTTGTTTATGTTTGTCGGACAGAATATCTGTTTTCCCCCTTCCATAAAACAAACACTCGAGCCCCCAAAAAGCTATATCACCACTCTAGCACTATTTGCCTGCTTCCTTCTCCCTTGGCTTTGGCTTATTTATAGGCATGTGTCCATTTGGTTTCCTTAACACCAGCACCAGGGCATGAGCACGAGCCCGAGCAACAGCGGCCAAAACGCCTAGTGGAACGTGTTTGGTGATAAACACGGCCATGAATCATTTCTCGTCACCAAGCTACGGAACCCTCCATTCCTCCTCGGTCGCTAACCTTCTCCTGGGTTCTCCCTCCCTCTCTCTCTCTCTCTGTACTTCTCCGTTTTTCTCTTTGTTTCGCTTGATTTGCATACGAATATATCTTGTTGCGCTTTTTTATGATTTGTTTGTGATTTTCACGCCTCGTTTCTTCTTCTGCCCCATAAGAGGGTTACCTCAAAGATTTTGAAAATGGCTAAACAAAATTTGCAATTAATAAATAAATTTGAAATTTCTAAAGAAAGTTTAAGGTTCAGGACATCTTCTTTCTTTCATAGCAGAGTTTAAGCTTAGCTCAGATTTCCAAGTTGAGCATAGAATAGAATGAGTTTATGATGATAAGCTTTCGAAATACACTGTTTGGAGAAACCTTTTGAACAACTCTCGTTTATAATAAAAAACTACATGTCTGTATTATCTATCACCATCTCGTTCTCCCTTTCGCTACTATGCGTGATATGACCATTGAGCTTTTGTGTTTCGGATTCCGCTTTGGGGAATTCTCCACCGAATGTATTCTCTGAGGATGGCATGGGGACCACAATGGCTTGTTTAGGCTGCTGCTGCTGTTGGTGCTGATAAAAACACGCATAAAATTCATAAATTCCATAAGCTCGGATTTAGTTTTGCTGCCACATTTTAAGCTGTTGAAATATATCACAATTTCTTGCTACATTTGTTGAATGCCTAATGAACAAGAGAAGTGCTTTTGGGGGATGGTTGAGATTATTTGCAGGCGACAATCAAATGCTGTGCTAGTCGACTTTATCTGGTAAAGTGATAAATATAAAGAATACTGAGAATTCTAAAATAAACTAATGCTGATAACTTCAAATTCAACACAAAAACTGAGTGTAATCTACGACCATAAATAGAAAATTAGGTTTTTCAGAGGTTTCGCAGACAGATAGCAAATATGTCAATTCTTGTTGTTTAAAACGTTGTATGTTGTAACTTAGCATAAACTTTCTTCTGTCAACTTCAATATTCTCTTTTGTTGGCAGTGCAGTGTAAATTGTAGCTAATTTTCGCTTATTACCTGCACATTTTGCCAATTGTCATTCACGTTTATTATGCAAATCAGTTAACTGTCAACCCCCGCTTTGAATGTCATAATGTGGTGCCGTGCTCCCTTGGCAGCACCACCCAACTATAATCTAAACCCCGTAATAAGCCCTATTATACGGCATAGATGGGCCACCACAACACTAATACCCATTGCTCCAATTATTTTAAACATATTACAAGCAGATTTAGCACAGATTACAATGGAGAAATCCTTTTTTGGCGGCATTGGATGGTGGTAGGTCGGTGGAATGATTGTGTTTGGGTTCTAGGTTGCTTTCGAGGTAGTGCCACGAACTTGGCGCACTTGATGGCGCTAATTTATGCAGCAGTCGCCGCATCAGCACTCCCAATCTCGTGGCAGCGGCGGTGGCAGTGGCAGCAGTAACAAAGCCACAGTGCCACATAATCCTGGATGGTGTGTAGCTAATTTGTTTATAATTTTCATAATTCAACGTGTGCGAGAGGCGTAACTCATTTCCTTCCTTCTTCCTCCTCTTCCATCCGACTCTTGTCTCAGTTTGGCACCAGCTGCACAACTATTTTGGACGTGTGTACGAGTGTGTCTGAGTATATTTATAACACTTGGCATAACACGACCCAACACTTGGCAGCAATAGTTTTTTCCTCATTTTTTGCGCCAGTTTTCTTTCTTCAGCCAGCGACCCATGTGGCTGGAGTTGGCAAATGTAAGTATTTTTCAAGCGTGCCACACAAAATATACCAAAAACAAGAAAAAGTAAGCACAAACAGCAAAAAACCAAAGACCAACTCATTGAGATCATAAATTTGAGATCGAATGTAATTTTCAATTCAATAATTGGTCTTTTACTGTATTTATTTCATATTCATTGTTTCCAATTACTTTCTATTTTCCTTGTCTCTTAGTTTTGATTATGTCGAAAACAAAAGTGGGCAATTGCCAATGGGAGAATTTTTAAAACTAGAGAAAAGTAGAGACTGTTGAAGTAGGCATAGAGCTAGAGAAGAACTACGAATCGTTGTACTACCAATCTTGGGAGAGATTCCAATTTGATTTGAATGAGATTTGAACATAAAATTAGTCAGATGTTTGTAACGCACAAAAGGAGGCCAACTTTAGTCAGCAACAAATGGTTCCTTTCGTGTATTGCAAGCTATCGGGATAAAACTTCGTACCCAATGAATGTATTGCTATAAGGATAAACAGTGGAGAGGTTGGAGTACCCTCAGGAAATCTAATAATGAGATGGCTTTTTATGTAGAACATCATATCCCTAAATTTCAATAAGATAAATAAAACACATGTTGTCTTCATTACAAATCCTAAACTTGTAAAGAGTTTGGAGCACAATATTATGGCCAAAGACTGCATTTGCCATAGCCGTAATATTTTGTGATTATATTGTGTATTTTAATCTTAACGGTTTTTTAATTTTTGGATTTACTTTCTTATTCAAACTTTAAACTTTATTTGTTTTACTAAATTTGTAATTTCGCTTTTTATCGTTCATGTCTTTGTTTTGCTCATTTCTTTTATTATTGTTTCAGTTTCGAAGTTCTGTTCCTTTCACTTCAATTCTTTCGACTCTGCTTTCGTTTAAATCTTTTAGCAACTCAGGGATTATTCTTCCATTCATTATTTTGTGGAAAAGTGAAGTTTTCCATCATCTGTACTGTTTAACGTTTGCTTCGTTTCAATGAACGCAATCCTTTTGTCTTGGAAAATTCGCATTCTTGGTCATTGTGTAACGTTTATGCCTTCCCTCTCAGAGGACTTCCCCTAAGCAACGTGACCGTTAAACCAAATGTTGCATCAACCCGGTAATTAAAGGTACGCGCCACAAATGTCAGTTAACTAGAGAACCAGAACCATTACCCGTACCAAAACAAGAGCGAGAAGGAGTAGGCGAGGACAATAGCAGTCTAAAGCCAAGCAGTCAAGTCCGCGTTGAACGAAACGACTCACTGGGCGACCAACCGAGCGACTGACCAAACAACTGTCTCTCTGTGCGAGTGACCGACCGACCAACTGACTAACTGACGGGCATTGTGTGTGTATGTATGTATGTATGTGTGTGCGTGCTAGTTAACGCCGTTGTTTTTGGTATTGGCCATGGTCCTGTGGGCCCCGTTCTCCTGTCCTTCTGTTGATTGCCATATTGCCGCGCTGCGTGGCCATAACTGAACGCACAAAATGACCACGTCTTGTGCCGCACATTTCATTTACTTGCACGTGCATTGTGCGTGTGCATTACTGCGTCATGTCCTTACCCCCACCATCCCGCCATTCCACCACTCACTAAGCCACCGGTCCCATCGCGTATTCACATTCTCCTTGCAGTGCCATGACCAGCTGCTGCTCACACAACTTCCGCTATGCATTTTTCATGGTGCATGGTGCATGTGCATTGCCTGCCGCTGCAACCTGCTCAACATGTTAATGCGCCACAGCGGCAACTGCATAAATCCCCCGAAGCTGCTGCATGCATCCCTTCGTTACGTGGTGCTTCCCCAAATGGTGTTGTGTCCACCATTTACCCCAAAAACCCATTCGGTGGCGAATTCATTTTGCATTCTTAGTTATCTCCCTCTCTCTGTCTCTGTCCCTCTTGGAATGTAGAATTTTCTTTTCTGTTTTTTTTTCATTTCATTTTATTACCATTTTTTGTTTTCCTCGTCGCTTTTAGCTATCTCTTTGAGTGTGTATGTGTGTGTGTATGTGCTTTGCAGATTTATTTGACTTAAGCTATTGTTCATTTCATTTGCAGGCCAGGAATGAAAATTTATAGATATACTTAAATCTCGCCGTACGGCTCGGAAGGAATTTCATCTATCGTAGTAATGTTTGAAAATTCCAAGCTTATAATTTTTCAAATCGAAACTTTTTATTTCATTTACATATGAGAAAAGATTATTCTATAAAAGTCCGATGCAAAGCATCAATTATTCGATTAGATGAAATAAACTTTAAACGGACTACAGGATGTTTGATGTTGATATCACGATTGGATTTAATCCATCTTCTCTTAACTGAATCTTCTCTTACTTCACTTTCAAGATTGAAAAAACTCTTCTTATTCTAATAGTTAATCTAAATCAAGGGCCCTAGTAATCGTTATCAGGACTTTTGACTGCGCCCTCTGTAGGGCATCGACATTGCTGGTACTTGCATTTCCCCATAATAAGGATGGGCTTTAATACAGAGTTGTATAGAAGGAGTCTGTACTGCAGACATTGAGGGGAGCGAGCATTATTGAGCCAATGTAAGCTGCTTGCTTTTAGTTTTACCTGTGATTTGTGATTGTGATTCTTTTGATAAATGACGTCATCGGATTTCGAAACTGTTACGTTCTTCTGTTTATCGCGGATACGTCAGTTTGCTAGCCGTTACTCTACCGCCTTTAAATGTTTCTCTAGTTATGCAGAGGGCAATTGGATCGGTTGGGAAGTGCCTTGTCATTGGCAAAAGTGGACGTTGTAAGCACCAAACACGCTGGTAAGTGGACAGAACTCAAAACACACTATTTTGGGGTACACCAGCTTCTATGTCGAAGTCAGCTGAGTTGGAGCCATGATTCGAGTTCCAAGTTTGTTTGTGTACTTCGACCCATGACTTCGTCGCATCATAAAGCATCATGTGAAGAAAACTTTAGGGAAATGATGTTAACTTACTGGGGTCTTGATTTGGTGCCTACTCGAGCAAATTTTTTATGTATAACTTAAATGGCAATAACTTTCTATTTTGCATTTTAACATTGTTTTGGATCGTTTTTCGCTGTTAATGGCGTTTTATCAAACGCAATTAATCGTAATTGCTCGTTTAGCCCACGCTGAAATGGAAAAGTGAGGAGAAGACAAAGGCAAAAGTGAGTGCTACACATTAACGCCCCGGCCGCATTTTTTCCGCTTTCCTTTCTTTGAATTCCCCTCGCTTAGGCTCCCCGAGCATTGTTTTGCTGCTACCCACTCAAAATTCTTCAAGTGGCCCAAAGAACAAGAAAACCGAGCCTCAGACTCTTCAGCACATTAACATTTTGTTCGTGACAAATGTCTACGACTCCAAACAAAATAAAACAAAATTACACTTAAATGGCAAAGAAGAGCAGCATACATTCATTCAGCGGTGCTATGAGGAAGGGCAGCAGGGGAGACACTTACATGAAAAGTAAAAATTGTTGCATCCCCCAATGCTTTATGAGGTCAATTACCTGTCATTTACATGACTGACAGTCATGTCCTCCGTTGGAGGCGGGCTGAAGGCGTGTGGGTGGGGGTTTGTTGAAAGAGTTTTTAGAGGCTTTTCTCCTCTTGACTGTTTGGTGTCAGTTTCCGTACGAAACGTTTTCACTTGTTCCTCTCTCCTCGTCGTTGAGGGGGCGAAAAAGGAAAAGAAAAAAATCTGAACTTTAAACGAAGGTCGTCGGGCGGTCGGTCGGTCGTTTCTAGTTATCGTCGTCTACTTTTCATTTTTCTTGCTCTTGTTTTACTTTTTTACTTTTGCCTTGCCTTTTTGCATTTGGCCAGGCAATGAACTCGATTAATTAGGGGCATTGACATATGTTTTATTTGCTCTCTTCCTATCCGTCTTCTCTTTGTCCCTCCCTTGAATTGAAATACATTGGGTTCAAATGTCAATTTGCAAATTGATGACAGTTTTTTTTTTTGTTTTCAACTTTTGACTATTTGAAATGGAGCTTAAATCGAAGAATGTTGGCGAAAAATGTAAAAAACAAGTAACTAAAAATATGAACTAACCTTAATCAATCAGTAAATCAATCACGTTGCAATTATTTTATTTCGCATAACATAATTGAGATAAATTCAGATCAATAACTAATAAAAATAATTAATTTTATTGTTTTGAAGTCTAGATTATTTGAATTAAATTGGATAAAAGATCTAATTAAGATAAATCAGATATTAAATATTGTTTTATAATGGAACATAGCAAAACATTTATTGTTATAGAAATAAATTACTTCATAATGTTTTAAATGGATAAGGGCATAAGGTTAAATTTATGGAGCAATGCAACCACTAGGCAAGACCATATAAGCCGAAAGAATGGGAGATAGTTTGTTTTTGACCTTCTAGGTCTATATAGGAGCCAAGTGGGAAGAGCGAGTGGGTCCATAGCTCTTTGATGGTGGATTGGGTTTTGCTTTCCACTGACTCTCTCTGCACAAATGAATTCTGCAAAGTTGGCCATTGAATGTGACCCGCGCCCTGTAGACTCAACCCTACATTAATCCCTCTAATGGGAAGATGTCCTTTTACAAAAATCAACTGAACATGTTAAAGTGTAAGAAGTGACAACTATAATTAAAGTTTTATATTGGTGTTCAAATAAATTATCATTTGTGAATTCTGTGTTTTCCGAAGGCAGTAAATATTATACAACATTGCTGATAATACACATGTATATTTCAAATCGGCAAGTCTTTTGTCAAATTTAAGTTTAAACATTGAAAGGAAAAAGTTTTTGTCCTTGTCATTGTCAATCTGTGCTGTGGCTGTAATTTGATTTAAATTGCACAATTTCTATTCCACACAAAACGCCCAACTCTCTGGGACGTTACTGAGATATCACACAGACTCAGTGGCAAGCCAGCTCGTTCACTCAGTCTGTTAGTATGTAGTACAAACACATTGGCCATAAAACTGATAAGAAATGCACACGCAGCAGTAGCAGCAAACGACCACTGAGGGAGAAGGCAACAAAGAAAGTCAGAGAAACAGAGATAGACAGAGAGAGAGAGAGAGAGAGAGAGTGGGGAAAATGGAGATAATGCAAGCCACAAACGAGTGGAATTTGAGTAGCAACTGTACAAACATTGTTGAATACTGCTACTGTTGAGCATCGTAGAACTGAAACTGATAAATAAATGAAGCAAGTAAGTCGACTCGTCGACTTGGGTATACCATACACCTGGTGAAACAAATATTTCAAATTTCGAAGACCAAATGTATGTCTATTAAATTGTTTTTACATGTCTTATACTATGTGCTATCTCGCTCACTCTACAAACACACGAGCACTCTAGCGCCGCTACTAGCCAACGTCCAATTCTGGCCTTGTGGACCGCGTAGTAAAATACGTTCATACGCATATTTTACATGTTTCTAGTCCGATTTCAATAAAATTTGGTAGTTTTGTAGAAATAGATAAGATTAATTAGTCTGCCGAATTTGAATGCGATAGTCAAAAAACTACAGGAGAAAATCGGTTTTTTCTTAATTATGGAGGCGGAAGTGGGCGTGGCAAAATATGAAAATATATATACTCTGCGCGAATACTAAGCCAGTATACATACTAAATTTGGTGACTTTAGCTTTGTTAGTTTTTGATAAAATCAGTTTTGTTTAATTTACGGGGGCGGAAGTGGGCGTGGCAAAATGTTTAAATAGCCAATATCTGCGCGTCTATTAAGCTAGTCTACATACTAAATTTGATGTCGGTAGCTATCATAGTTTTTAAGGAAATCACTTTTATGTAAATTCCGGGGGCGGAAGGGGGCGTGGCAAAAAGTTTAAACAATTAGTTTCTGCGCGCTAACTAACCGAGCATATAAACCAAATTTGATGTCTCTAGCTATTATACTTTTTAAGAAAAACAGTTTTGTGTGATTCCTGGGGGCGTAAGGGGGCGTGGCAAAAAGTTTGAACAGTTAATTTCTGCGCACTAACTAATCGGGTATACAAACTAAATTTGATGTCTCTAGCTGTCATACTTTTTAAGAAAAACAGTTTTATGTGATTACTGGGGGCGTAAGGGGGCGTGGCCGAAATTCCAATTAATGCTGAACATGTGCATACTACACGAGTATACATACCAAATTTGGTGGCTCTAGCTCTTATAGTCTCCGAGATCTGCGTGTTCATACAGACGGACGGACGGACGGACGGACGGACGGACGGACGGACGGACGGACGGACGGACGGACGGACGGACGGACGGACAGACGGACATGGCTAGATCGACTCGGCTGTTGATCCTGATCAAGAATATATATACTTTATAGGGTCGGAGAAGCTTCCTTCTGCCTGTTACATACATTTTGGCGACTTTAATATACCATTTCACCCTATGGGTGTATGGTATAAAAAGAACCACAATGAACCACAACATTCGATAAGCATCCCAATAGACAAGTACACATGTATGTGTGTGTGTATATGCAACTGGAATCGTTGCGTTCAAAAAAATCATTGACTAGATAATTTACAGCAATATGGAAATTATACATATGTATATGCAAAGTCTAAGTGGCCCAGTCAACTAGGACACTAACGAGGATCCGGGTTTGAATCCCAGGCAAATCTTTGAATGTAGTCAAAGCCCAAAGCCATAGTTAATGGTGCTTCTAAAATATAGTTTGGTTGTTAGTTTACAACTATATATATTAAGAATACTATTCGAAGTTAGGAACAATTTATGGTAGTTAAATTTAACTATAACACACAAAAATAAAGTTCAAAACACTTTATAAGACCCCTTAAAGATTTACGTCTATCTCCAAATTATTGAGGCTGCTAATATTGTATATTAAAAAAATATATACTTTACTGAGTTGGGCTTTAATATGTACTTCCGGCTTCGTTTGAACAGCTTAAATAATTCATATTACGTTAATTGCCACATCCTGTGGAGCGCAGCCACAGACGATGCAACAAAAGCTCAAACCAAAAAAAAAAAGAAGGAAAATAAAAAGAAAAATGAAAATGCCATAATCAAATATATTTTAATGTTTATTTTTCTGTTCTCTTTCTTTTTTGCTTACAGGTGAGTTGATGCTGCTGTTTCTCTTTCTGTATCTGCTTCTGTCACAAGCCTCCGCTCGGCTTACGTTGAAAATATATTTCATAAAAATGCACTCGATGGATGGGTAGAGTGAAGGAAAGGTAAGGCAAGGTATAAAGGAGGAGTTCCCGTTCCTTTTTAGCTCTGGCAAACTTTGCCTTTATTATCAGAGAGACAAGGCAAGGACAACATAACACAAACAGACACACACTCCGAAAGAGACGGAAACACGGGCGAAAGAGAGGAGGGGAGTGGAGTTAGAGAAGAGTAGTGCCTATCCTGGCAGTTGGCATAATGTCATGCCATAATTCTATCTTCCTTCTTGTTCTTCTTCCCACACATAAATAATCGCTTTTGTGTTTTGCGGTGGCTCACTGCCTCGACCTGCCTCTGCCCCCCCTTGTAAAGGTTGCTTTGCATTTTCTGTTTTCTTTTATAATTTAAAATTAAATGATGCATTTGGCATTTAATGATGTAAAATTGTTTGCATCCTCCTTAAGCTCCATGCCTCTTGGGAATCATGTAAATTATGCAAGAATCCTTTAGCTCTCTCACACACACACACAGCCACAGATACACCTATTTTGTTGCACTCGCAGCTTACCCTGTCTAGTGCCCAAACCATGGCTCTCTCTTTCTCTCTTGACCTTCCCTAATGGCCTCTATGTTGGCCGTGTTGCTGTTGTTTCATGATGAACATTTTGCGGCCTAAAAGGATAATTGCTTAAATTTCTTTTTTTGCCACGTTCATTTATTTAGGCTACCCTCGTAATTTGGTCGACTCTTTCTTAACATTTAATGAGCAATTATCACAGACGAGGGAAAAAAAGGATTGCCTACATTATGGCGAGGCGCCATTGATTGTTTATAATTTGATGTTAAGGAGAAAATAACTTAAGAAAAGAAGTGGGCCGAACAAATAAACAAATTATCAATCTATCAAACGTTTTAAACAATAACAAATTTTAATTATATTTCTATCAAAATAATAAATGAAATGAATGAAATTTAATGACGAACTTGAGGGTATCTGCAGTCGCTCTTGAAATGCTCCACTTTTCATTGATCTCACACTTCATATTTTTGAGTTGGTTGTCAATATATGGGTTTATTCGTCAACCCAAATAACTGTAATCTAGAAAATGAAAGACAAAAATATGCCACTCTCGTTTGCAAAAAGGTCGACAAAAAGATGAAATGCCTTGCAAAAAATATGTTTGCCATTTGGAGAAAAATGCCAAATGCAAAATACCTTTTCGGCCAAAGAACACAAAAACAAAATGAAATATGTATAAATTTAACAAATAACTTCAAGCGACGACGAACGGAGAGGCGACGACGAACGGAGAGGCAACGACTTCCTCGCATTCCCAATCCTAGTCCTTTTACATCCCCTTCCCCCTAGGTTTAGGGTAGTTACCACGTTAAAATTTGCGCTATCATATTTGTCACACAAAAACATCCAACAATTTTAGTGCGTTGGTATTTGTGTATGTGTGTTCGTGTGTGTGCTACTTCCTGTGGGCGGAAATGACAGTCATGTTGTCATATTTCTCATCAATTCGCAGAAAGAAAAAAAAATACAAAATTCAGGTGAGGTCACGAAAAAATGAAATGCTTTAAAAATGAACTAAGAAATTTGCTGCTCAGATTGGATATGCATGATTGTACATATCTATTCAATGCGTTAAATATGTGAAAAACTCATTGAAATATTTTGGTAAGACTTTAAAAAAGAGTTACCTGAATTTTCTATGGAAATTTATAGAGTATTTAGCTAATACAATTAGGAGAATCACTTTTATTAAAAACTTTTAGTGTTAAGAAATGCCTTACGAAGTTATCCTATGAAAATACCTTCCTAACCTTCCTAACAATATTTTTACAAAATCAAGTACCTGAACCAAAAATCATTTTAAGGCGCCAGTATGGAAAAAAATAACATTAGCCAGTGTTGATTAATGTTGTAATAAAACTGCCATGAATTCTTGAAAAGTTAGATTCACTTCCAGTTAAATTTGAAGTCTACGAATTGCGGTCGTAAGCCAAAGCTGCCAGTGTTGAGTAATAACAAAAAACGGCAAACTTTACGACGGCATCAAAAAGTCACGTAAAAGTGCCTCCCCTTATTTGTTTGTAAGTATGCGTGTATATGTATGTATGTAAAACAAATATGCATAGTTCTTGTTACTTGGCGTTTGCTTTATTATTGCTAGTTTTCATGGCAAAAAATTTAATAATTCATATTTTTGCAACGTGTAATTTCCGCTCATTTGAAATATCAACGAATGCTGGTCCGATGTTTTTTTTACAACTGTTTTTGCCTCCCTTAGATAGATATATTTGTGTATACATACATAGATTTTACGTGCCTCTTCACCAGATTGCACAAATATATATTCTGCTGTATACCCTTTGTTGGATGAGGAATATTTCGTTTAGGATTATAATGTTCAATAGAAAATAGAGTCTAGGAAAAAGTTGTCGAAAAGGCATACGAATACTTTGGGAACAATGGAGATTAGTAGTCGATAAAGTTCAAAATGTAATTGTCACTGGGAAGAGTATAGAAAAAAACGGTGCGATGAACGGAGTTAGCCTAATCCGTTTGCATTTTTTGAAACGAAATAATATTTACTACTCAGTGCAGCAGTAGCGAGTCCTGCCATAGAGCCTGCAAATCAAAAAGGATAAACTGTGCTTTCAGCTAACATAACACACTGCGATCTGGTGTGGAGTAAAGGAAGAGAGTGGGACTTAGGTGAAGGCCCCTCAACATGATTATGAATTCGCAACGAATATGCAAACTTCCGCCATTGAGTTGTGAGTTGTTTGCTGCCATTGCGCCGTTTGGCGCTTTGATTTCGAGTTTTACCTTTGGGCCGACGAGCATGAGAATGAGAATGAGAATCAGAATGAGACTCTGAAGTGGAGTGGAGTGAAGTGGTGGACTGGACTCGTGCTGGATAGCTACACACACACACACACATACACAAAACACACTCGTTCACACACACACAGAACTTTAGCCAGAGTTAGCATTGACTGAATGCGTTGAACTTTTGTGTAAAGTGCAATTGCATTTTATTTCATGCGCTGCTCGGGTGGCTCTCCCTATTCATTTTTCCTATTTCCTTTCTTTTTTTTTTTTGCGCCAATTTTTAGCACTGCACTTTCCACTTGCACACATTTGTGTATGAGCTTCACTGAATGCACATAAAGCGGGTATGCGGATAAGTTTAACGATTATACCAATTTCCATTATCACCGAATGGATAAGAGGGATAGCAAAGGAGAGACAGTAATCGTCTTGAAGAAAAATGGTTTATAGGTGCCATCCAGATTAGTTATAATCAGTAAGATAAGAGAAAAGGATTATCAAGGAGCAAGAAGATGATTAAATTTGTGTTTAGAGCGATCTTTAATAGTATGAAAACTGGAATTAGTTCTGACTTAATGACTGACTTACTTCTATAAAGTGAAACCAACTCAAATTAGCGTTGAAACTGAAACAGACCAAATGAAATCCAATTTGAATTTAGATTTTAGATGTAAACTGCTATCGTTAGGGTATTACATACTTCGGGTAATGAGTTATGGCTGTACAGTGTACACTATTTTCGTTTACTCCCTTTTTGCTTTGCTAATGAAAAGAATTCGTTTAGAATTTTAAGCAAATAGAACGTGAGTAGCAGCAGCAATACATGAACGGGCAATGTTCCCTTTAACCCAAACTCGAAGCCATACGCTCCACACCCGGTGATTGTCCGTCCGTCCTCTTTGCCCTAGTACCTTTGGTAATGTATGCGTGTTTTGTATAATCCTGTTATATATAGCCAGGATAACCACACACACACATAGAGACACAGACATACACCCACCGTAGCCCAGGCAGTTCCATTGCATTTTTCCAGGAGGATGTTGGCAGAGGAAATTTTCTGTCGAGCATTTTAATGCTCATTATGCATTTTTGTTGCCTTCGTTCGTGGTCGTTGCCATAGGCATTACTGCGGAACCTCTCTCGCACCCCTCTCTCATCCCTGTTCAACACTCTTGTTCATTATGTTTATTACTATTAAATAATTTGTATGCAATTAATTTAACTTCATTTTGTGTTTGCCTCTGATTATGTCGTCGGGCCGGTTATGTGTGTGTGTGTGTTCAAAAATCTTCCCACATCTCATTAGTGTGCGGCTTTAAATTGTTCGAAAACTGAAATCAAATTTAAACCAGTGAAAAGAACAAAAACTTTGGAAATTTCCCATTTATATCGACACTCAGCTAATTGCCAATTAAACGAATTCTTATCAATATAACAATTTTGGAATGATTGAAAGTCTATTTTTTAGAGCAATAACCTTTAATTAGAGCCCATTATGGTTAATAACCGATAAGCCGTGCACTGAAATGCGATAGATCGAAACATAAATTATTCAGCTTTATTCTATATACTCTACAGATAAGAAAAAATTTGCTTTTTCTCTCAAATATTATGAGATATAATACTTAATTTTATTTACTTTATAATTAGAAAAATTTCCAAGGCAAAGAATACAAAAGGAAAATTTACATAAATGACCATCTAAATGGACAGAGGAAAGTCCAAAAGAATAACAAAAGAAATTCAAATGAAACAAACAGAGAGAGAGGATAACAAAATAGAAACAAGCAAAGCAGACCCAATGGAAAAATATGAAAATAAACAGAAGAAAAACCATAAAAAAGTTTCGACAGAACCATGAGGGAAACAAATTTTCGGCATGTTGCCATTATTTAGACGCAACAACATTATACAAGAAAGGTTTCATAGAAATTGCAAATAAATATATAGCTATATATATTTGTTCCATCGTGCTATTGACAATCGGCAGCCATTAAAATGCCAAGTCAGTCCAAAAAAAAGGAAAACAGAACAACACTAAAAGGCAGCAGTTTTCTTTTTATTCTTTTATGGCCGAAGCCAGGACATGGCCAAGTTCAAGGTAACAAATTTTCGATAAAATTGCTTTGACCTCTTCCCAACGACATCGTCGCACCCGTCTAACAAGCAGCACCTACTTGTTTTCACTTGACTTATTACATCTTATTATTGCTGAATGTAGTACGAAACTTCAAGGTCTTCTTGTGTAACTTACTCACGGTAATCACAAATCACTAACCCAAATTCCCACTCATAAAAATAATATATATTTACTTAGTCTACATACATATGCATTTGATATATATACTATATATGTAACTACGTGTATAAACTTGCGAAATTGGGTTAGACGAATGTTATTTTTTATAGTAGGGCCCTTTGGCTTAATTTGAAAATATATTGTAGGTTTTATCTACGCTATATTTTGAGCTTTAGGGGAGGGTATATCGACACCTGCTGAGATAATGACTGAAATCTGGAAGTTTCTAATACTAAATATTCGAATTTAAAGTCTGCCTTGAAATATATATATACAAATCTTAATGAGACTGTTATAAAGAACAAAATAATCACAAGTTAATATAGGACAAATAAACACAGATACTGACGGTCGAATGTTGTATTGTTTTTCGCTGTTACAGAGTATTTTGCAGTCGTCTAAGTACTTGTATTATAATTTTTTTTTTTCTTTTGCAAATTCATTAAAGTTGTTAAAGAAACCTCGCACAAAGCCACATGCAATGAAGATGCGCATTCAAATGAAGCTTTGTTCAACCAAATAGCGAGAGAAAGGGTGGAGCAGGCCGTAGATAGGTAGGCAAGGCAAAAAAATAAACAGAGTAAAGTAAGTAATTGGCTGTGGATTGTGTGGTTTCTGCTGTGGTTTGATCTACAGTAAATAAAATGTTTGAATTCCTCATCACAGTCTGGTTAATGAAGAGAATATCAAAGTGACCTGCATTTGTTTTTATGGCAGTAAGTAAGGTGAAACTTATGGTTTAATTAATGGAAAACTTTCTTGGACGTTTCAAAGAAATGTTTGCTGCTCCTTGGTCTATAGAAAATGCAGTACCCGCCATTTGTATATATATTATCTTTGAATAATCTGTCATTCAACAGAGCGTTGACAAAGTTTTGTTTAACTCAGACTGACTTTGCATAATTTGTTTTTCCTGTAAGCTGCAGCTGTCCTAGTTCTTTGTCATAGTTTTTCGTTATAATTAGAAATAAAATATAAATATGTAATAATAATTAATCATAATTCCGTATACCCTTGTATGTAGAGTCTACATAGCCATATTCGTCGATATCTCTGAACACATAGATCTCGGGGAATGAAAAAATTGGCGCTTTTCGAAATATGTAAGTACTCATGCCTGTATATTTAAATACATATAATGACCTCAGTTTTAAAGCCATTGAGTTAAGACTTTGTATTTAAGTCTTGGGTTGGTATGGCTGACAGAAAAGGATAGAAAAATTCAGTTTTTCATACGTGTTAACTAAAATTTCGGAATAATAAATTCAATTAAAATGCTTTAAATTAATTATTATAGAAATTGCCATGAATTATGGCACTACAAAATAGTCGAGTGTTCTTATTCACTAATTGTTTAGTAGTCCAAGTCCTGCTTAACCCCAATTCTCTGAGGATGTGTATTCCACAAACACTATTTCTAACACGCTTCAATTCAAGAACAATTGTCATATGATGTTTATAATCACAATAATAATAAACAGGACAGAATGGAATGGAAAACCACCTCAGACACTGGAGAATACAACGGAAAACATAGAAGGAGTGAAGGCATGGAGTGGTTAGGAGAAGAGTTGCGTGTGTTTATATTGACGTCTATGGCCCACACATCATAGTGGCGTACACAGAGCAGCGCTCGCTTGTCGTCTCTGGGTTTGTCCAACACAGTTGCCTTGGCTGGCATATTGTCATAGTCATTGTATTTGCTTCTGCTGCGTCTTCTGTTGTCTGTTGTTACAGTTTATATAATCAAATCTCATGCTTCGTTAATTCAAAATGTCGTTACGTGTTACATGACAAGCGGCCTAACTTATACCCCCACCCACACACACACACAAACAAGCACACATACGTCTGGGGCGGGAAAACTTTTGCTTTATCATCCAGCTTTGCCGCCTGCTTGCCCGGTGCTATGTACAATGTACAAAACATATATACAAACCATAACTGAACAAGTGAAACGTAAATAATATTGAGGCGCAAAACGAATCGAAACGGTGCGGTGTGGCAAATATGAAGTCTTGAGTATCTGCATCATCATCATCATCTTCTACAAGAACAACCATTCTACTCTAACTCAACACTGGCTCAGCTTATCATCGTCTATAGCTGTCATGCCAGGCGCCCGCATGTATGCTACACATTTTTACTTGGTGGCCGCTCGCTCGACTTGCCTGCTGCGTGCCTACTGATTGCATGCATGGGTCTATCTCTATGTTAAGATCGGGGAACTTCCTTTTAACAACAATTTTTGTTGCTGTCAGTTTGTTGAAGTCAACATAACAGCATGTCTGTCATTCTTATGAATTCAAAAACCAACCGATGGAGCACACATATCCAATAGAGTAAAGTTCTCCTTTAAAACTGATTTCACCTAAAGAATCACGAAATTTAATTTTCAACGTATCACAAACATGTCAGTTTCATTTTCGTCTGGACATCAAGAACCTTCGACCGCTCAGTATACTCTTCATCTTCGTTTATCCTTTAATTTGCCTGCGGTGTTTGTAACTTGTCAAAACCAGAACCTGTGATATGATGTGCTCCCTTTTTTCCATTTTCTCAGTGCATTGTTCAAGGGTCGAAGAAAAAACTAGTACGAACAGTTTATATTCTTGGCCCTTCCTCTGTTTGTGGTGGCGTTGACAAAAATGGCCCATAATCTATATCTATATATCTACGTATAGTTGGAAATACTGCCGGGGCTCTATAGTTGCCTTGGCCAGCTCTGCTTTTGGCCTGTTTAGCGCTGCCATAAACTTTATTTGCGTTTATTGTTATTGGCATTGTCTGCTGCTCTCTCTCTCATTTTATGTTGCCTATAAA
This sequence comes from Drosophila tropicalis, assembly GCF_018151085.1. Taxonomy (NCBI): domain Eukaryota; kingdom Metazoa; phylum Arthropoda; class Insecta; order Diptera; family Drosophilidae; genus Drosophila; species Drosophila tropicalis. Next base: position 38,882 of record NW_027172851.1, on the reverse strand, counting down.
TTTTGGTTTCTCTTCAAGCCCCGAACTCTGGGCCCGCCCATCACGAGCTGAAGAGAGGATTTTACTTTATTTATTTTTGTAATTTGATGTTAATGGTGTTGTTGTTTCGGATTCCCTTTTTTCGTTTTGTTTTATAGTTCTGTACAATTTTCTTTTACTCGATGGGGTCGAACGTAAAACAGTTTTCTTTCTTTTTCTTTAGTTTAACTTAACTGTTTGCCAATTAACTTGATGACACTTTAAAAAGGCATAGCCCTGGTTGGGCTCCTTTTGACTCTGTCTCTCTCTGTGTGTGTGTGTATCCGCAATGCAATAATGATTTATGGCCAAGGAAAACGGCAAAAAAAACTATATATAAAGTTGAAAACAAAAAAAGGGTTGGAACTTGTTAAAGTTGAAGGAAAAAAAGAAACGGAAGATATCCATACAGAAGCACGAAATGGGCTTGAAAGGTTAATTGGAATTGGAAACACGATTAAGTCTTAAATCTGATTGTTTCAAAAATATTGCACATCAATATTTCTTAAAAATTCATTCTCATTATGTAATGGAACTGAAAAACTAATATTTTATCCCGATTCAAAGAAGATGAATGCCTTGAGTATTTTTCAGCGAAAAAAGAACGTTCCTTAAAGATTTATCAAGAGTTCACATTGCAGGATTTATCCATGGGCAATGGAAAAAAATCGTTTACAAATATTCTGAAGAAATTGAATTTTTTTTGTCTATATAAATTGTCAAATGTTTAGTGGTAAATCAATATATTCTAGCCTAGCCACCTAATTTAGATGTACTTGCTTGTAAGTCTTTTCTAATTTTTCGTGGTTTATTTCGTCTTCTCTTCTTCTCGAGGAAATTAAAGTCATCCTATGTGTCACATTATATATATATCTAAGTAGAAAAGGTCTATTATAAAGCCTTTACTCTTAAAATATAGTTTGTTACTGTTTACAAATATTGTAATAAGTATTATATAGAGTGAAATGAATGTGAAATTTGATGGATAAATATGAAGAAGTATAAAGAAGATACTCGCCATTCGACAAGGATCCCTTTTATTAGAGGACGCTTTGAACCACAATTTGGAAATCTTTTTGTAACAAAGCTGAATTTGTAATTTAAACTAAAAATTGCTTTCTATCATAATTTTGTTCAGTCTTTTTGGCACTTGTCAGACATATTTCCGTCTGTTTGGCCTGAGTTTGGTGTTTATTTTTTGTGTAAAAGTTGATTTTTCTTCTGTTTACTTACTTTTCTTTTATTTGGTTAATTTTATTTTTTGGCAAACAATCAGCAGCAATTATGGCAAGTAAGGAATACCAAAATAGGGGGAGGGATAGAGGAGCAGAGGATGTTGACAAAGAGTCTGTCGAGCCTGTTTCCAATTAACGTGAATGAAACGTAATACAAATGTCTCTTAATGATGCCAAAGCAACATCCATTCGCTCCTTTCTTTTCGTGTATGTATTTCTGTCAACCGCAAATTAATTGGCGTACTCAGAACTTATATTTTGTAATTGTAAAATTAATAAGTTTGCGGTAGCTCTTGCATTTTGACTGCCAACTTGAAGGACGGGCAGATGGAGGCGATGGATGCGAAAACGTCGTCCAAACTTTGTCCCTAACGGAAAATTTTTAATTGCTAGTGTCGTCGTCCTCGTCGACGAAGTCTGGAAGTTGGCAAACGTTGACAACGTTGGCGACGACAATTACAACTGCGCTTCATAGTTAGTTTTTAACTTCTACTCAGACTTAGTTACCACCTGAGATATGGTTTTCAGAGTGATGGAGGGGAAGGTGGGGGGGATAAAAGAGCGTGCAGGTGGATGGCCAACCCCATCAGCATAATGAAAAGTTTCGAACTGTTTGCCGAACAATGGGTGAAAAGTGGAATTTAGTTGAGTGAAAAATAACTCCAGAGGCGGTAAATTTTCGAATGGCAAAGTTGCACTAAATTGATCTAAAGGGAATTCACTTGGAAAAAGACAAATAGTGGAAATTGTTGAAAGTAAATACTTTATAAAATACTTATAGCCATTGCCGAGTTTCTTAATGTAAGAAATGTTAATTTCATATATACACAGTTTGAATAGGGTTTCGGAGGAGAAGAATAACCCAATCTTCACTTGTTGAATTCAAAATAAGAACTGATTTTATTAACAAACGTCTTGTGTACATCAAAGAATTCTTAGACTCTAAGAGGCGACAATTGTTCTTAAAAATGCTTACTCTAATGTTTATATTTTATGCTCAGCGTCGGTTACTTGATACCGCGCCGCTGTTACAATCTTAAGTGTTTTCCACAGAGTGTGGACAGTTTATTAACTAAATACCTGAGATTCGATTAATATCGATACCATTATAAAAGGAGATTAATACTTATTATATAATGAATTAACTAAATTTTAACTTAATTTATCTGAATGGTATGTATTTCAGAAGATTGCTTAAAGATTTCAACTGTTTTTCAACGTAAACTTTCTAATTTTGAAATAAAATGATCATCGAACTTTTGATCAATGAATTAACCCAAATTTGAGCTGAATAAATCAATTACCGATTTACTGTATTACTGATAAACCAATATTCATCATATAACAAATTGTTACTCAAGTCTTGATTCATAATCGGAATAAAAATATTGTATTCTATCTGTAAATTGTCCATCTTAGACTCAACGCTTCTATAAGAGATCCTAATTACTTGAGGGAAGCATCCACAAATGTGAAACTCTATTCTTAGAGTTAGTTTGTTGCTAGTTATTCATTGTTTTATTCAGGCATCCTTTAACCTAACATTTTCATTCCACTGTCGCCTTCAGTCAGTTTTTCTATTCATTTTTTATTCTTCTGCGTGCTTTTGCAATATGCTGCTCATTATAAATGTGCACAGTGTGTGAATGTATTTGAGTTGGTATATAGAAAATATATGTACTCTATATGTATATAGTTTGAGGAATATGTACTTCTGGTAAAGTCAGTCGCTTGCGAAAAAGAAGGCGCAACTTTTTCATCTTTTTTTTAATGTCTTTTGTCTTTTTTTATGTCTGTTTTTCTGTTGCCACGGTGGGTTTCTGTTGTACAAGTTCCTCGACATAGACATAGTTTTGCCTACCCATGGTTGTTGTTGTATGTATTAGCGACGCCATTTGATAATGGGTTCTTTATTTATGTATGAGCCGGAGTTTGCAGTGGGTGGCAGCGTGGGTGGGAAGAGTGTGGCTGGAGATGGAAATACACGCAGCAGTTAACGCGCTCAGCCAAGCGCGTGGAAACGTGCTAAACGCTCAGCCTCATTAACAATTTAAAATGAATTCTTAGGAAAATTGAAAGCAACAATGTACTAACTAAAAGATGAAACATTTCAAAAATATTACTCTGTAAACAGAACATTTTATACAAGAATAAAAGTGAATTTTTAGCCGAGCATTCCTATTCGTATGCTAAAAAAATATATGTACTTGAATTTAGTGCCACATTAGATTTGAGTCGTCTAATCCTTACTCTGCAGTTTACGTCATCACCAAACATCCGAAATTTTCTTTCACAATTTCTTGCAATTCATTTCAAATCAACTCACTCATGCTCGAAATCCATTACATAAATCAAGATAAATCAAAAATTAATATTTGAACGTTTCATTGAATATTTAAAAGCATCGACAAAAGGTTTTGTGACCCTTGAAAGTTTTTGTTTATAGAGTTATTTTTATCTAAATGTAAAATGTCTTATTCCACTTGACAGTTGATTGTCTTTGTGTTGTGGAAAAGATGTCAACTTCATTACTAAAGTGAAAGTGTTTGCATATGATTTTTATCTATTGTAAAATAGCTTAAAATAGTCAATCCTTTAATCATTTGGCTGTGTTAAGTTTAAGATCTTTCCTCCTTTCTATGTAGACATATATATTCCTTACGGACTTACACCAAATGGGATGGGTCGAAACATATTCTTTTCAAATTCGTTTTTATAGCTAATTGGGATAACTGTTTCCAACGAAACAAAATATGTTTAGCCAAGAGCTCGACAAATATTTCTGAACAAGTCAGCCAAATCGTATTCACAGTGAAACACATTTACTATGTATGCACATTATACATAGCAAAATATCCCAAATGGATAACCCAGTTTCTGTTGAAAAAGCTATTGATATTTTTTTCTTCTTTCGTTTTAACATTTGAAAAAAAAGGGATATAGGAATTTGCATATATGAAAACATATGTGCGCTCACATACATTTGTGTATGTGTGTGTGAAAAAGGGGAAAATCCCCATTTCTAGGTTATTCATTACTTTTGACTATGAGAAATGGCTTTTTTGGGGGTGGCAGGGACCGGTCATCTGCTTGAATTCATACATTTTTCCTCATGCATTTAATTGTTTAGCGAACAGATATTTAAACACATATAACATTTTTTCCAACTCACTTTTTGATCTCTGTCCACTGGAATAAAAACCGTTTCATAAAATAAGTATACATATATATAGATGTATGTTTTTATTATTTTTCGCTACCAAAAATCTGCCTCATGATGATGATTTGCGTTTACGCACGTCAGTGAAGCGAAGGTCATAAAGCGGCTTATCAGTTTCATGAGAATTTAAAAAAGAAAATACTCGATAACAAAAAGGCTTTTTTATAATGAAGTTTATTTTTAAACAAAAATTACTCATGAATATCTGTGAAAATTTAACCATTCATTTCGGTATATATTTACGTGTAATCAATATGTTCGTACACTCAAAAGACCAAAGAGCCGGGCTAATTTCGGACGAAGATTCAATACCTTTGCTTATAGACTTTGACTTAAAGACTTTAAACTTAGAATGGAGCAACTCAGCCGACAAAGAATGCAATTTTATTTTATGCAATTTATTTATTTATATATTTGTGTAGGAACAGTTTGATAAAATCAAACGATTTTGATAGGATGTGACAATCCAGACCTACGGAAGGACATGGCTAAATGAGGTCAGAAATGGTTTCTACAGTTTGTTACATATTTACCTCAAATAGAGAAAAAGAGAAGACTAAAGCTAACTACATAGTTAGAGATGAAACATGGAATATATTTAAAACGCTCAGTTGTTTGATTTAGAGTAATGAAAAGTGTGGGTGGAGGAGTGCGATGTATCAGTAAGTCCTGGCTAGTGAAGAAATTTATCAACGGAGTATCAACAGACTAGCCAAAATCATAATAAAAACGTTAATTTTTTTGATTATATCGAAATCAAAGGGAAGTACATATGTATACAGTTATTTAGATTTGCTGACTTTTAAGAATTATTTTTTCTTCACTCTTAATTTTTTGTGGTCAAAACTTTTAGAACAGTCTGTTCTGCCCAAACTAAAATAGGTAAAATAGTTTTGACCACAGATTTGGATTCATTTTATGCTAATTGCAATAATAATATAGCCACTTTGCATTTCAAAATAAAAAATGTTTGTGTTCCGGCCTAAAATAGTTTAAACTTCTAATGAATATTCTTTTTCTCCACACATAATGGAACCCAAAATAATCTATAATGTCATTAATATTAAATTGGATAATATCGATTTCTTTTAGACAATATTATTTCAAACAACATAAACTCAACCAAAAATCTTCAGCTTTTGTTTTATTGGGAACTTAATATTTTTTACCTTTATATTAATGAATACAATAATAAATTATTTTGACACACAGATAAATACTTGTTGATTGATTAATAATTATTTATAAATCTGACTTGAATTGACTGGAGTTTTGTCATTTCATAAAAGAATAAACCTTTCATAGATAAATAAGGTATTTAGTGAACAAGATTTATTATTTGTTACAAACTCGTTAAGCAGCCCTCGAGTATGTCTTTAACGCGCAAGGATTTGTTTATTTATATTTATTTTTGCGCACTTTTTACCTATGTATACAAATTCATTCGCTTGTCTCCCATTCCACGTTGGCATTTGTGACAGTTGTTGTAAATTGTGGGATTTGGGTTTATTTGCCTGCAAAACGAAATAGCCAATTGCCAAACGGTTTGGCTCGTGTCGCATTACAATGCGATTAGGTTGGTAGAGCAGAAAAATCCCCTCTCTCCCCCCTCCCACACACACACACACCCATAGACACACACCAACTCTTCCTATTTTCATGCGATTTTGAAATTTGCTGCCAGGCACCAAATGTCCATATACCCATAACAAGGCAACGCTGCGTGTCTAATGATGCAACAAAACCCTCTTTCCGCACACACATACACGAAGAGAGGGATATAGGAATTTACATAGATTGTCAGCAGACAGAGCCGAACAGAACAGAACAGAACGTAAAATGTCAATCGCATTAGTCTTTTGTCAACAGAACTCAAATGCTTCTCGCAGCAACTATTTAACACAACAACAATGACAATGGCAACTGCCGTCAACTTCCTGCAATTGAAATTTAGCATTTTACTTTTATATGTTGCATTCGGTTAAATAAGAAGTTTTCAATTCTAATGCTCGACTCTGTTGAGCTGGGCTTATGTTATGTATGTATGTATGCATGTCTGCGTGAGTGTATGCCCTCTAGTGCAGTAAATGACATTATTAACCTAGTTTTCAGGGCTTTAAACTACACATGAACTAAACACACACACATACACACATGCAAACACAGAGTCAACCAACCATCATGCGCTTCGACACCCACGATGAACAACAATGCAAGCAGCAGCAGCAGTGCAACAGAATGCAATGAAGAAACTTTTAACTCAATTGCCCATAACGCACCCATAGATACACTTTCCGAATATAGCTAGACCTTTAGATATCTAAACTACTATAGAGAAGCCAAGTGGTTAATGATACAATTTATGGTTAACGTGTGTAGTTATTGAATGTCTATAAATAATTGCAAATAATTAGTATTTATTTATTCAATTGGCTCTGTGAAGTAATTAGACTCTAAAAGCATAATGGATATTGTATTTGCGAACAGATCACTTTAGATCATTTCATTTATATTGGGTGTGTGCGAGGCTAACTAACATTATCAACAAAATAGTGTAAATACCCATCGTCGGTTTTTGAAGTAATGCTAAATAATGCTAAAACTGCTTGTTACGATTTGCATACCCTGTGCCTTGGAATGATTAGGGTATATTAAGCAGTAAGCTAAATTATTTCAAAACTGTTCTATAACTCCCAACTCAAGCGGACGATTCTTTGAGTAAAATAAAAGAGCTGTGTATTATTCCCCGATTCCCAAAGATACGCAAGTTGCATTAATAACATCCTTAAAGAAAAATATTCACCATATACTATTGATATACAGGGCATCACAAAGTCGTCTCTTCCTTTTGTTGTTGTGTATTTTCAGTTTCGGTGTTGTCTCTGTTACTGTTGTTGTTGTTTATTTCACATGCTTCTTACGTATTATATTCTCTCTAATAGTTAGTTGTTGGTGTTAAGCTGGTAACAACAGGAACAACAACAGTTAGACAAGAGCATCTCTTCTTCCACCACAGCAGCCGCCTCCATCGTCTATTGCCACTGACAGAAGAAGCTGCTGCTGCTGCTGCTGTGCTTCAAAAAGCACTTCAACAGTCAACGCCTTGTGCTTGCTCTGAAGTCAACATTATTATCAAAAAAAAAGAGAAAAAAGTAAAAATAAAAGAGGAAAATCTCTGCAACACAAAGCTTTCTACTGTTTAAACACGCGTTGACGTTGTTCTCGACAACGACATGAAGCGAAATGAGAAAAAATCTCGTTCAAGTATTTATTTTTTCAGTTTTTTCGCCCTCCATTATTCCCCTGCTGGCTCATTTTAGTTTTAGTTCACCCAGATAACCTATGTTAGCGCATTTTTGTTGATAGTTTGCATACAAGTGTCCACACACGCACACCCATACCCACACCCACATACATGTACATGAGCATGTGTGTGGTTTTGTTCGCATCATCTATCGGTATGTAAGGACGGGCAAAACTAGAATCACCTTATATCATGTAACCCCTACGGGGTAATTCACTTTACTAACTAACTTTACTGATTCTTCCACTTTTACCGATTAACAAATTCATTTCGGTTATTCCACCATATCGAACGAACACTACTTGGGAGACAAAATGACTCAATGGACTACTCAAAATCAATATTTTTTCTCTATATAGTTTAAAATCCAAGACTTCTTAATCCGCCACGGATAATTATTCACAAATTTTTCAAACATTTAGTCATGGTTATAATTAAACGCATGTAACTTATTAATCATTGACTTTTGCTTTTGAGAACTTTCAGTTATTTGTTTATAGCTTGACATTCATTTTTCCACATATTGAAATTTGTTTTGGTTACTCACAGAGTTTATCGATATTAATGTGATGTTTTTGTATTCCTGTCGAATAATTTAAGTTATCATAATGGTTGAACCGTGTCCAACCCATAGACAATTGTTAAAATTTGTGGGAATTCTGTTAGCCGAATCAAACAAAATTTGAGTTTGTCATAGAGTTTGGCTCATTAAGTCTAGATTATTAGTTTAATAATAGAAGTTTCAGACAAGAAATTCCACTGGTATCATATTGGCCGACAGCAAATTCTCATCTCATCACTGACAAGGACAAAGTTTTCACTTCATACATATACATTTATATGCATTCACTTAAATTGTTGGTTTTTTTATATACACAACATATTGTATGGATCTCTGAATGAACATACATATATATTTCATATTATTTGTTGTCACAAAAGGTGGCAACGACGGCAGGAGCAGAAAACTTTTCATCAACATTTCATTCGAAATGCCAAAAGTTAACAATAGTTTTCCCTCCTTGGCAAAAACTTTCAATCCGCAGCCTTGAAGAAAAGAAGCCTAAGGGAGGAATTGAGTTTTGGTTTGCCTTGCCTTGGTTTTGGTTTTGGTTATAGGGTTTTGGGTTTGGGTTAGTTTGTGATGGCCAAAAGTTCACAGATGAGTTACTAATATGATAATAATATTTTGCCATAAATCGTGCATGTTTTTATTAACAATGAACAAGAGAAACACATAACTAGTGGCTGAGTGCAAAGGAACTGAACTAAACTTGATTGAAACTTGAAAACAAGAAACTTTTTTAATTGAGAAAAAGTCAGAGAGGTATTTGTGCATATGACAAGCCAAATAAACTTAAATATTTTTTTAATTAAAAAACTTCCACATCCTGTGCACCAGCAAGCACCGTGTGTCTGACTTCGAGTTGGCGTAGTACAAACGGAATCATCACTAAAAACTTGTAATGCCGATAATTAAAAATACAAAATTCGAGGTAATAGTTAAAAAATTAATAAAATATCTAGGTTGAGATAGAAAGTGACATTTATGTTAAAAACAAAAGTTATTTTGCAGGATTTAAACATTTTAAACTTGAATCTTTTCTCGACCGCTTAAGAACATTTTAATTGCACCATTTTATAATATTTACTTCAAACACACACAAACACTAATAAAAGTCGACTAAACTTGGCTTCATTCAACTGAAATTCTCACTGAGATTCAAGTCAAACCGCTGGACCACAAGCCCAGTTGGAGGCAGCCACATCATGTCAAGTACAAAATTGCCTCCACCACTTGAAGAACTTTATGCACTACTCCAAGTGCCACATAAATTACTTGCAGTTTGTTGTCGTTGTGGATCGCAACGAGACTTGTGTAATTAAAACAAAGGTTGTGCAAAAAAAGGAACAATAAACTTTAGTTACTTTGATTTTTCAAGAGGCGGCCCCAAAACTCTCTTAGATACGTAAATGAGATTTTAATTAATTTCAATCAGGTCAAAATGGTTGAAAACAAAGATTAGAGCAACCCAGAAGACAGGGTGTCGTCTCTTCCAATTAAGAGGGTGGCCAAAACAGGCAAAACAAACCAGACATCGTTATATAATGCCTCTTAGCAATCACATTGTTCTTTTTATTTGTCCCAAAGTGATACACTTAGCTGGCTGTTGATAAAATAAAGTCTTCGATATGCCCCTCTAGTCTATAATTGCAGGGTATAAAAGACAACCTAGACCTTTGTTGTTTTCCTTTTGGCCTGTTGTTGGCCATTATTTCTGTTTATTCAATGCAAGAGGAGCCCCAGTCGACTCACTTTGCAACTTATAATTGGATTTATGAGCAGCAGGTAACAACTAACAAACCAGCTCTCTCTCTCTTTCCTCTCTCTCTGTCCCTTACACTATTTCTCTTCCTGTCTCTCTATTACTGTCTGAGTATCATAAGTAGCCATACGATACGGGAAGCTTGTTTAATGGTTGGCAGCATTAAAATTGTCCTCCTTCTCTTCGTTGTCGTTGTGAAAAAGGAAGCGGAAATTGCGCAAAGGTAAAAACTGCAAGTTATACGCCTGGGACGGGTGTAGAGAGATTAAGTAAGAGACAGAGTGATGGACCGAGGGAGGATGGAACCATAGGAAAGTACAAGCAAGATGGATTCAAAATATGTATCTCTCTCCCTCTTTCTCTCGAGCTTGTGGTCATCTCTCTGTGCAAATGTTGCTCTAGTTGTAAATTAATCGCTTGGGTATTTGCTTTATTTAATTTATTTAATAAAGCTTGGGCCGTCATTAGTGCCTTTGCCAGGAAACCAATGAAAGTGGATTTATGTGGAACACGAAAAAAAGAAAAACCACGACATAGCACTGCAAAAGGATTTGGAGATTCTACTACACCTAAGAGGTTTTCGAAAATAACAACTTTACATCTGCAGTCTGTCATAAAATATATCCATATAAGTCTGTGTAAGTTCTTAAAATATCAATGAAGTATTAAAGGGAATTGCATATTGGAGGTCCCAAAATAGTCCCTGATCAGCCTTTAGATTTCGCTCATAAAAACTTAATATCTCGAACTAAGTTCTGAGTTCCCTGCTATTTATTATAAATATTTAAATATTTAATGAAGTATCGAGCTAACTGGTATTAAGAGATGGACTCGGCATGAAAATATGAAGGTAAGAATATTTTCTTGATGGTAATTTTGTTGTTGTTTGTCAGTGATTACTCCAGTGAAAGTTTATTTTACAATGCAATTTAAGCGAAAGATTTAAATGTTCCACCTGTCATTATTATTTGATTCCTCCTTAGAAATCACTGCGCGCTCTAAGCTCATATCAAGGATGTGTTTTTCAATTACCCTACCTTAGACAGTAAAGAAACCGCAAAACACGTGCGTCGATTAGCATTAGTTTTCCCCTTTTCATCTAATTTAAGTGATTTGTGCGGTTTAATGATTTTAAATCAGAGCTGAATAGCGAGAAATAGAGGGAATCCTTTTACAGGTCTTTCACACCTTCAATGCCTTTGGCGCTTAAACAATAATCAAATTGGTAAGATGGAGAATGCCAGTTTCCCCCTTTTTCCCCTCTATAAGTGAATGAGTGTGTGTGAGAGAGTGTGTGTGTGTCTGGGGTTGAGTGTAATTTATTAGATTTTGGCAAATATTTTGCCAGCAGCGTTTCACTGTCAGAAACTGTGGCGTCGTCTTTCAGAACTCAGACCAAACCAAGCCAGACCAGACCAGACCAGACAGGCTTGAAAGATACCCGCGACTGCTTATGATGTAATATTTTTATAAGCTCCTCCCCACACTTTTTTCCCTTCTCCCCACTGGTTTTTGCTGTCTATCCTCTGCTGTCTTTCATATTTATACTGCCAACTTTGGCACCGCCAAAGAACTTGCTTCCTTAGCAATGTCCTCCTTCTTTTTGCTTCTTTGTAGTTGGGACCTTCATTGTTTTCCTTTGGCTTGCAGCTGACAGCTGCCTGCCAATAGTTGATTTTCACAATATATACATTTTCCACTTGATTTTCCCCTTGGTTGAGTGCAAACGCGGACTCTTCTGACCGGTTGACTGGTTCTGAAAATCAAACCGAAATGTGCGCCGCGGTAACTGCATTTGCGATGGCTAAAATGGGATTTTAAAACATTGTTGGCAACCCTTAAGACAATTATATCATGGACAACTTTAGTACAAAAGATTGTCGAGTGACATCTTAAGTTTTATTTGATTTATGGTGAAACTTCAGCTCAAGTGAGTTAGTCTTCTCTTGTCTTCTTCGCTGGACATATGAGCTGAAAAGAAAATCAATCAACATAGCATAGCAACAACGAGAACAGAAGTATGAAGGTCTGATATTGATCCGCGTTTTGGTTAATATAACAAAATTTTCGAGTTTGACCCAAAACGGTTGACACCATCTATAGCCAATTTGAATGAACGTTTATTGTCATGCGATTCCAGTTATATGTATGTATTATACCTTACATTTGTCCTAGGCTTATCTTCAGTGGGGTTTCTCACATGACTATTTCGATTGTGTACCAGCAAGAAGGTATCTAATAACTCTTTCTGCTATGCTCAAAGGAGATAAACTCATCTACTAGACAATACATCGACTGGAGAACGTGGTTGAGCTGATATGTGTGTATTCCATTCGATTGCTTGGAGATGGAGCTGTGTGAAGGACCTTTGCTTTATTTTTAGCACGAAAGAATTTGTTAAACTCTTGTGTGTAAATATTGATTACGCGCATCTCACGTACGCCACTTGAGCGCCAAGATTTCTGTTGCCCTTCTCCCTGGTCGTGTGTCCTGTCAAGGAAATAGGCTGTGGGTTAAGGAACTTGAGCTTTGCTCTTCGCTCACTTGCTCTCTTATTGTCGTGTCCTGACTGTGTATGTGTGTTTGTGAAGCGCACGTCCTTGTGCTAGTTTACAAGTCGCCTGGCTTTTTCGCTGACTGGCTTTTTAGCTGCTACCCGGGAAATTGAAAGTATTTTCCTTTAGCTGATGTTTTTGCCCCCTTTTCGGGCTTGTTCACAAAAACATTTAACGTAATGTCGACGAGACACGTGCTGCAAGCATCAATTGAGCTTTTGTTGCCAGTTATTTACCTAACTGTTTTCTGTTGTGTTCTTCTGCCATGTGTTAAGTGCTAATTGGGTTAGCCTAAGGACATCGACCATCCACGACCACATCCACACCACACCCATACCCATTCGTGCTTGTGCTGCTGATTAATTTTTAAAATTACTTAATGGCTAATGCCACTAATTATAACAAAGTGTATAGCAAGTGCCTTCAAGTGCTCTTGGTGAAAAAATTGAAAGAATTAAAGTTTTCTTTCGCTTTCGGTATCCTCTTCTCAGAATTTGGTTCTATACTGTCCTACTCTGGTTCGGTCGTTCTTTCGCTTTCGCAATGGCTAATTAAAGTTTTAAGTGCTTAGCTGAAACATCTAAAGAGCCATGCTAAATGTTGGCAAACAGCCTTGACAGCAGCTGCCAGATGTTTGGCCAATTTTTTACCGTTGAAGCATGAAAGTTTTGCGTTGTGTTTGTAGGTAGCTATTGTAGGTCGGGTAGAGATCAAGCTAATTAGATTCTTGCCTGTTTTTGGGGAGCTAACTGCTACGGCAGAAGCTAGTGCCAGGATGTAGACGTCCTTCCAAAAAAGTTGTTATACATAAACATACATATACAAAAATATAAGTACAATTTCTGGTTCACAAAAATTAATGAATCTCTTTTCGTTTTTCTTTTTACTTGCAGGTAACTTATGATGATTAACTTCAAAGATTGCTTAATCTTTTGCCCAATAAGTAACATTAGAAGTTAAGCGTAAAGTGAGAACCATCAACTAAATGCTGCAAATTATAAAGGTTCCTAGTAGTAAGGATTTTAGTTTGAAGGGCATATCCCGTGGTGTTGCCAGGCTACGATCGCAATTTTACATCCGAGGGGTTAATTTAACTTAATATTAAGCTCTCGTTTTAAACCTTGGGTTAAAATAAGGTCAGTAAGTTGAATATACCATTTGGTATATTCGATTCCTTTCAGTATCCTTTTACACTGCTGTTTTTAAAGAAGCAAAGACCACATTAAAGCAATGGAAGAATAACAGTTGTTTTTCCCATTTTTTCCGCTCTCGAGCTGAATACATCCAAATCCGGTTATATGGCTAAAATGTATTGATTATTGGCAAAGAGTGCACTGAAAAGTATTAATTCGTCTAGATTATTCTTTGAAATTGGTGATTCATTTCTCGTTTGGATCCATAAATTTCACCAGCAAAATAAATGAAATGTTTAACAAACAAATTGATATTCATCAATAAAATCGAATTGTTTTTGCTTTTGAAAATTGCACATGATTGCTTAAGCTAAGCTAAGCCCGTTCATAATTGAAAATTTACCTGCATGACCAAATTTGCGTGTTTCCGTGCGCAATTGCATTTTCCCAATGCTCAATGACCCAATTATATTGACTTGGTCAGATTGAAATCCATTACCCGATCTCTCTCCCGTTTCCATTAATGTCCGGCATAGACCTAACTTGTGCAAACTAATTAACAATAATGTTTTGAGCCTTATACATGTATATGGATTTATCTGTATACCAAACTGATAAATTATAGCAGCGTAATTATCATCATCATCAGCTCCATGAGCAGGAACAGAACTTGAAAGCCCCTCCAAAGACTCAATCAAGTCTAAGGGGGAATTTAATGGTTTGTTCGGAATTTAAATGGATAAAGTGTTGTGTTCTACGCGCTGCCCCTTCTCAAACCGAATTCCTTGTATAAACAAATGAAATGCAACGGCCACAGCAGCAGCAGATGCTGCTGCAACCACCAAGTCGGTTGGTGCCTTCGTCCATCTGCCTCTCCTCTGGTGGTTGCTAGGCAATGGCTGGCGTCTTATCTTGCTCTTCTCGCCTGCTCCCTGCCTTGGCAACCCTCTTAACTCACTGGCACACCATAATCAGGACAAGTGTCCTGGGCGTGCAACATTTTGCATCCACTGCCGCATGTTGCAGCGTTATTATTATTATCATCATTATTTTATAAACCAGCACTGAAAGAAATAAATGGAATACCCATTAAAATACCCTACAAAAATATCTGGTAAGATTTCAACGATTTTACATTTTGTTGAAATCTTTATCTAAATCTCATCAATATTTCCCAAATACTAACGATATAGACATTCTAAGCAACTGTTCCATCATTATATATATTAAGATATGACTAAAGAACAACAATCTGAAAACAATTTCTACATTGTAGACAGACATTTGGAGTGAAAGACAACGTTTTGTTTTTCTCAGTGTGCCAGATGCATATAACCTCTGCCCGTTTGTTCGTATTTGGCACAATTTGCGCAAAGATTCTTGTTCCATCTTTAGCCTCAATGTGCAGGTGACATTTCTGTAGAATGTGGGGAAGGACCACTCCACCATTCACCGTCCAACTCTACACATTCACAAATGTGCAGGGAACTTAGCCTTGAGCAAAAGTTGAGAACGTTCGCCTCATGATTTATGCACGTGTTTAGTGTGAAAAATTTACATTAAAAGCCCAGAGAACTCCCCAAGCCGAGACCAACTGAACTGAACTCTACTCAACAGAACTTAACTTGAAAGAAGCGAAAGTGTTCCTGCTGCTGGTGCTGTTGTGGCTAGCCGAGAGAATATTTTATATGGCATAGAGCCAAAGGGAGTTGAGTATGTAGTAGGGACTCCGACAGGAAGTGAAAGTGTGTTAGGTGGCGCGCACACATGTCTTTATGTGTGTGTGAGTGAGTCCGTCTGTTTGTGTATACATATATTGGTATTGAGGTCACTGGTCATTATCAAGATGTTGCAAAAAGAAATGCCATAAAATGTCCTGCCTAACCACCAAACTCTTTCTGCTTCTTTGCATCTTCTTTTACATCGTTCAGCTCCTTGTCGATGTCGTCGTGAGAATCATTTGATATGCAAGGCAGATAAAGGCCAACGCGCATTCAACTTTGCTTGAAAGAGGCAAAAACTAGCAATATGTACAGCGAGAAGGATAGTTTAATGGCAAAACAAACTGTTGAGTAAGCAAATTTCACTAAGCGAAATGGATACACAGGAAAGAAGGGAAGAACCGAATAGAAATGCGTAGAAGAAAGCCGCGAAAAACAAACTGTCACTGGTATTTAATTGAAGTTAAAGGAGAAATGCAGAAATATTTGAAATTACTTCTTAAAGCTAGCATTTTTATTATTCACACATTATTAGAAACTTAAAGCCATCTGGTTTAGTTACCATGTCCTTTATGAGTGAAAGATTAAATAACATAATTACTGAAGTCCACTTAAAGTAAGCTGAAAGTAATCTATTCAAACGTTTACCTTTAAAGCAAACTGAATACAATTTATAAAATAAGGAAAGAAAAAGTAATTAATATATTTATTGATTGTGTTATTATTGAATTTAATTATTTTTAAAGTATGCTATATTTGCATTGATTGAAATGAGTAAAAATATAATTTTGTCAGTCGGATCTCAATTAATCTTATCGGTTTGGGTGGTTCTTTCAAGTAATAATTTACTATGTTATCTATGAAATTTATGAAAATACCCAAAAGTATCGGATACAGAAACTTGTAAAACATCCCAAATTAAAGAATTCACTTATTTTAAACAACACTTTATTGGTGTTGGTAGACAACACCGGCAAAGGCCGTGGATGTCACCGAAAAAGGTCTAACCAGGCGAATATCATGTATGTAAGCGCTGAGTCCACTGAAACAAAATAAATAAACTTGACACGAATTCACTTTTATGCATCTTAGATTATTTATATTTACATATTTATTTATTAACAAAGAAAAGAACCGTCTTATTGAAGACTCCTCATCGATTGTCAACCTATCAATATCTATCAAACCAATCGTTATCGGCATTCTGATACCATTAGGGGTTAAAGTTATTATTAAGTTAAAGCTATCTGTCTCTCTCTCTCGCTCTCTCTATCTCTCTCGCTCTCTCTCTCTCTCTCTCTCTCTCTCTCTCTCGCTCTCTCGCTCTGTTAAAGATATTAGAATATTACTTTATATGCTGAGGAACTAACCAGCCCTGATTACTTTTGGTCATTTGAATCTGGTGCCTTATTGTACAGAAACAATTCTAAGAAGTTCCATGTTGGCACCTACATATAGTATTCGTGAATGTATTCTGTTGTTCTCTTTAGAATTAATTTTTCCAATCTATCGACGATTTTTACAAGGTCTTCTCTATAAACTGTGGTTAATTAGGCTTTAGACGGGGAATGGAAAAGGAAAGAACAAGTGTACAAGGAACACAAAGGTACAAGTAGAAAATTTGATCCAGTCATTTAATAGATAAATGTAGCGTAGAGTGGAATTTCATAGAAAAGTTAACTTACTAGGGATTGTTATCTTTCAGGCTTTAAAGGTAGACCCCAATTACACTAGTATTGCCCTTTGGGTTTGTTGAAACATTTCAAACTGATAACTTATGTATAATTAAAGTGACTTTATTGATAAATACATACTTTCTGTGTAAATCTAATCTCATTTCGGAATTATTATACCTACGAATACAAGTGATTATCGTTAGAGGTATGAGTGGTAACAGAAGTCAACTAGAATTGGCTTTAGTTAAGCGAATTCCTGTTAGATTCGAGTTAAGTACTCTCGTTGGTAATCTCTACACTTGGTGCGGCTGCTACTTCCGCATCTGGATTCGTTTCAACTGAAGGTGATTGAGTAGCTTCAGGGGTAATTGTCGAAAGCTTAGCTGCTGCTGGACTCTTTTTGGGCCAGAAAATTCTCTCTAGTCCAAGAACAGGTGCCTCGACCAGCAAATGCATTTCATAGGCAAACAATAGAGTCATTCCAAATGTGGTCCAAAAAGAGAGAAGCTGCAAGGATCATGACCAATAAGATGTAGAGCAATTTCCTCTCTCTACCCATAATCTGAAAAATTACTCACCACATTGTAATCCGAGAAGAATGTGTTGCCCCTCATGGTCCTATTGTTTGTGACCTGCACACATTTGTGCCAAATGTAAGCCGAATACGAGAGTTTTGACAACGGTTGCCATGATTGATGAGAGAGAAGGCCATTGATCATGCCACCGTAACCATTCATGCAGGCAAACACAAGCCAACATAATCCCAAAGGCCAAGCTAGACGCGTTAAAGTGAAGTAAGAGGCATCTGCCAGTCTGGACAAATTTGGGGCATCCCATTGCGAGGCAGGGAGCAGAGCAAATAGGCAAGTAGAGAAGAGACCCAAACTGATTAGCCACCCAAGCCAAATTGTGATGCGACTCAATTGAAACTTTTTGTCTTTCGTTTCATTAACAAAATATCCAAACAGGGCTCCAATCAACCAAGGAGCGGCATGCGTATGCGTTGCTCTGTAAATCACTGGATGAGATTCAGGCAACACAGATATATTTCTGAAATAGATAGATAATACCATAAGGTTGCATCGGGGTTTTAAGAGGACGTGCTCTACTCACTTGATAAACAAAGAGTAACCTCCAATCATCATAGTGCTAAACAGGCAAGCCGACAATAACAAAATCAACACCACAATACCAGCAGCAGCCTTTTTGCCCCATTTATATAGGGATATCAGAAGAATAGGTGATATGATAAACATTTGCATATCCACAGCCAAATACCAGGCATGTCCAAGACACTAAAGTGGGGGAATTCAATTAAAATTAAAACAACTGAGATCTATAACTAATTAACTTAAAACGAAAATTAAGTTAATAAAGTAACTTGACTTTGTCATGATTCCAACAAAAATTAATCAATGAGATGATTACAAAGTTTCGAAAAAGCACAAAACTTTTAAAAGATTTGCAAGGAAAGTGTAGTGTAAGTCGTTAATTTTTCTACACTTTTCGCTCTTTCTGATTATGATGCACTTACATAATCGGTGGTCGCATAATTTTGAATGTACAACAGATTCATCCACCAAGTCTTGGCACAGTTATTGAAATTATCGGGATGTTTATTATCGTACAAAGGTCCATCGCCCATGTAAGGTAAAAGCTTCCAGTAGACCAACATAGCCATGAGCAACAGCGGAGTGAGTCGCAAATAACGATGGATGTACATTTTCAGTATATTTAATTTGCCTTTGTTTCTGCCACAAAAATTTCACAAAATTGTAATAAAATATTTGATTTCAAATATAAGAAACTTACTTTTCCATGTAGCTTAGAGCAATTTTGAAAACCAACAAACCGCTGATGAAAAGAAATGTATCCACCGCAAAAAGAGCATGTAGAAAATAAGTGGCAAGGAAACTCTCCAGCCACTTGGAGAAAAAGAAGGTAAAGTGTTTGACTGCAGTATTTAGCTGGAGGAGAAATTGCTTACCGTGTAAATGTGAAATTCATTTGTATTAGGTCCTACCATAGCCATTATGTATTCATGTCCATATATGACCCATAGAAGCGAAAGAACGCGTATTCCGTGAAGGCAGTCAATGACATAAGGCTTGGAATTGGGTGGTTCAGTGTGCATAAGGTTATCAGAGTTGAATTTGCAACTCAGAATGCGCATTAACTGGGGCATTTTATCTGATTCGATGGAGTAGATGAGGAAAGTTAGTCCAATTAGGTGCGTATTAGTGGATTGATCAAACTCACCTGCTTTCTTACCCAACCAATAGTCATAGATAGTAATGGCACCACAAACCACAGCCAACACAACGTAAAGTGTACTAAGAAAATCAATCTTGAAATAACTGAATGATCAAAGAAAATATTTAAACTTACATGGTGAAAATGCTGAGCCCATCGAGAGGATTGGCACCTTTGTATTTGCATGTCTCTTCACTTACCAACTCGATCTCATTGGAGTAGTTGATATTAAGCAAAGCGTTAAACAATTGTCGTAAGACTGCATCCATATTGGAGGCTGAGCAGGAGGCAGGAAAACAAATTGCCGTCTCAATGGTGATTGAAGATACAAACGAACTTTCCTCCGAATCAATTACTTTTCCCAATGGTAGGCTAGCCAGGCAATATTTCCCCTTTAGGTTATTACCATCCTCCTCCGATTCCAGATTGATTTTATAGCACTGATCGTAATTGCCCAGATCGATTGTATTGCCAGATATCATGCCACTTGGTATGGAGCCCCACGAATCAATCACTAAACCGATTCAAATAAGATTAGGATTTCGTTTAAATCAACTCATTTCTCACTTTCAATAGCCCATAGCTTATTGGCATTTAGATCCTTTAAAAATTTCGTTAAATCCGCCAAACAATTTAAATCTTGCTGATCAATGCGTCCAGTATTTACTGTGAGATCATTGATTGTTATATTCCGAAAGTAATTGGAAAATTCCACACCCAAAGGACGCAGCTCCTTCAATTGCTCCAGTGCTTTCCTGTTAACAGTTACATCCTGTTTGCTTCCTCCAATCAGGGCGAGTCCACAGAACACTAATATCACAAATTTACCAACCATTTCACTTAAAAGCCGATTCGATTTCTGTTTCAACAATTTCCTGTCAACGGCTCTTTTATACCGCCAAGATAAGCCCAATGATTTTGAAGTATAATTGACATATTTTGAGTGGTTCGCTCGACTACAACTGATTAGCTTATCACGCATTCAGATTTTATGCAAATGCATAAGGGTTAAACTATTTCTATGAAAGTACTTAAAAAAAGCTTATGCTGTGATTTTGGTTTTTGCTTTTGATAAGCAACAAATCAAATTGATTAGAAAACACATATATCGAATTTTTAGTGATAAGATTAACTGAACTTGAAACCTAACTCTTTAAATTGAACAAAATATTTTGCAGATATACTATTTTTCACTCTAAGTGTAACTGACCTACAGAAAAAACTTTCTCGTCAAAATCGGCGAACCTGGTTTTTATTTCAGATTAGTTAAGTATGAGTCACAATCCGGCATAAAACAGAAATTAGTTCTTAGTATCTTAAAAGTCTTTAAAACGTGAAAGGAAATAGTTTTTTTTCGCAGAACGCATCAACGAACGATCACTAGAATACAATTACACAATTCGAAGAGATGGGAACTTAACTATTTTTAGTGCAAAAAAGTTTGCAAAAATTAGATAAAATTGGGATGAAAGGATGTCAAAATCAGACCACTATATCATATAGTTCTAGAAGAAAAACATGTGAAAAAATTGGAGTATTCCTATGAAATTCATGAGATCCCGAAACTTCAATCAGATCAAGTTAAGTTACAGTCAATATGAATCCTGGTTCATTATAAACAAGTGCCGATTGAAGGCCATAGGACGGGAGAGAACGGATTCAAACGTCTGGAATTTAAAATTTTGCTGAAAGCTCAAATATTTTAAATTTATTTGAAGTCGCAACGTTTTCATAAAAACCTATTAATAGTCATTTAAGATTACAGTAATTATACCATATACCCATACCCTATGGTATATTAAAGTCGCCAAAATGTATGTAACAGGCAGAAGGAAGCTTCTCCGACCCTATAAAGTATATATATTCTTGATCAGGATCAACAGCCGAGTCGATCTAGCCATGTCCGTCTGTCCGTCCGTCCGTCTGTATGAACACGCAGATCTCGGAGACTAAAAGAGCTAGAGCCACCAAATTTGGTATGTATACTCTTGTATTATGTACCTACATATATAGAGTTAATTGGAATTTCAGCCACGCCCCCTTACGCCCCCAGGAATCACATAAAACTGTTTTTCTTAAAAAGTATAATAGCTAGAGACATCAAATTCGGTATGCAGACTATTTTAATAGACGCGCAGAAACTGACTATTTAAAAATTTTGCCACGCCCACTTTCGCCCCCGCAAATTAAAGAAAACTTATTTTATCAAAAACAAACAAAGCAAAAGTCACCAAATTTAGTATGTATACTGGCTTAGTATGCGCGCAGAGTATATATATTTTCATATTTTTCCACGCCCACTTCCGCCTCCATAATTAAGAAAAAACCGATTTCCTCCTGCCTTTTTTTGACTATCGCATTCAAATTCGGCAGACTAATTAAACTTATCTATTTCTACCAAACTACCAGAATTGGCCGTTGGCTAGTGGCGGCGCTAGAGTGTGTTTGTAGAGTGAGCGAGATAGCACATAGTATGAAGCATGTAAAAACAATTTAATAGACATACATTTGGTTTTCGAAATTTGAAATATTTGTTTCACCTGGTGTATGGTATACCCAAGTCGACGAGTCGACTTACTTGCTTCATTTTTTCGTTAATTTCATTTCAAAGAACGAAAACAAAGTCATTTTAGTATTAAATGAACAGAAACTGAAACGTTTCTAGTTAATGACTTATAAATTAGATCCAATTTTAGTCGAAAATACCAAGAGATAATAGATCGGTCAATTGGTCGGATAACTTTCTGTATGTTTTATAAATAATAATTATTCATAAGTGTTTAATTATTAACCCGATTTAACATAGGTCCACGTATTGTTTTTTGAATTTGCCTCTCAATCAATGTCAGATGTCGATGGGCGAAGATGGGTGAAAAACGAACCAATTTGTTTACTGATATAAACTAGCACTCGCCCTAGGGCTGGCAGATCGTAGAATGGCCCATAAATATTTAGATTTGTTGTTCAGCTGCTTCAGCTCTGTTCCATTTTATGTGGCTCAGAGAGCTAATGTGCTCCATTCGGCATTTAAATCATTCTCCTATTGACTTATTTAGCGACTTTGGCACTTTTGCACTTTGGGCAGAGGTGCCACGCCTTCCTCCCCATGGCAATTCCTTTCAACTCTTTGGATGCAGGCACAATAATTCTTTCCACAGTTGGCAGTTTTTCGTCGGAAAATTTCACGCCCAGAGCAGAGCTTGGCAATAAACTGAGAGCCCACAAAGAAACAACTGGAAGGGAGACGAAGAGAGAATGGAATGAAAAGACAGAGAGGGAATGCCAGCCTCGCCCACTACTGACGCCTTTCAATTTCAGTTGAGCATTTTTGCATTGCACTAAAGGAAAATTCCTGCAATTGTTTGCACTTTTCCACCGCGTCCTCATTTTGCTGCAATTTACGCGTTCCCATTCGAATGGTCCAAAGGGAAAGAGAGAAGGAAAGAAAAGAACAAGCTCACCTCTGGGCCTTGGCAAATTTTCACTTTTCTTTGCCTCTTCCCATATGTATTACTCGTTTTCGCGCCTTTAAAAGGCGAAGAGAAAGAACAAATTGCATCAACATTTGTTATTTTGACTAAATCGTCTTTTAGCTTCCATAATATTTCTCTAGCAACCTTTTGTGTATATTTGTAGGTACATTTATATATATTTATATACAAACAAATGTTCTTAGTGCTGATATCCTTTGGCAAAAAAGAAAATTGCATTTTTATAACTCTGGCCGACGCCGCATTTTACGTTTTTAAGTCCGCTTTATACCTGTTGTTTATTTATGGCCTTTTATTTTTTGCTTGCTCTCTGCCATCTTACTTTTTCTTTGGCTGCCTTTGCAGTCGACTTTTCCTTATACCTTTAGCTTTGTCTTGTACATCTGCTCTGCGCCTTTTCCGCCTGAAGGTGCTCGATGGGTTTTTTTCCTCCGTAAAATGAATTTTTCAGAATGTATACCAGGTCGGGCGCTTTTAACGATCTCAGAAGCGCCGCCATGTGGGACTTCTGTGGGTTTCGTAAAAATTTTGAAGTCTCGTTTTTTCCTCTCTTCCTCTGCACAGCCTTTTTGCATTTAAAAGACAAATTTTATGGCATTTTAGTTGACAGCTAAAACAAGTTTAAGTGTTTTAATGGGTCCTATAAGTAGATAATGGCATTTTTACAGCTGTCTAATTTAAATTACCAAATTTTAATTTAATATCTGTTGTATATAACTTTATTCCAAAAATACTAATCATATTTATTTGTCTCCCTCTTTATTTTTCCAGGTAAATGTGCAATAAATAAAAAGAGTGGCAAATCTAAAGGAAATGGAATAACTACAGAACCAACAAATCTCGGTATAGAGGAAAATATTATAGGATGATTTCTCTAGTTAAACCTCGAAACTAAATAAATCGAAATCGATTAGCATACTCTTAGCTATTTACTCCAAACAGTAATAACATAATTAAACATCCTTGACTAAAGAAAGACTTGACATTTCTTGAGGTTGAAAAGAAAAATTCGAGATTTCTTAAGAAATAAGGAGAGAGGCAATAGAATAAAGGAGAGTAATTGTGTTAATTAGCTATTAATGTAAAATATTTTGGCTTGAGTCCCCGGGCTACAAATGAACCCTTTTAAGTAATATTATTAATACTTTAAGTAGTTTGTGCTATTTTTGTGTTTAATAATTTACTAATTCAATTATTTGATACGTCACAAAAGCTTCTTTAGTTTATCGACGGCCAACAATGAATCAAAGCTTATTTATTTGGCATTTCTCATTTTATTAATTAAGGAATTATGACATATTCATTAAGTTAACAAGCCCTCAATTACTGTAAAAATTAAATCTAACGCATACACACACTCACACACACACTTGCACACAAACTGCACAATTTAAATGAAATGGCAGCCACACAATGTTTAAAGATCCAATCAAGCAAGTAAATAAACAAAAACAATTTGCCTACCACAACCAAATGAGGCGCCGCCTGACCGAATGGCCGAAAGCCATTCATTTAAAAGACATCATAATCAAGTCCCAGAAGACACAGAACCCAAACCGACAGGGCTACAGACTCGAGGGATGTGTGGAGCGGTATGAGGCCAATCTGTCATGATACACACAGACACACACTTATATAAGAAGAAATTATTTATTAATTACTCACACTCACCATGGATGAAATGCAAATGGAACGGGTCTGTGGAATGGAAGGGCAATTAAATCAATATATAAAGAGTTACAAACAAACTTCATGATGCTCTCAAAATCATCTGCCTCTGCCCCAAACAAAATGAATGCATAAATAATTGATTTAATTTTCATGTTGCATGCACAAAATATAAATGTGTACTTTCGAATATACATATGCATGTGTGTGTGTGTTATTGGCGCGTAATGGAGAGAGTCGGTTATGGGAGAACTCGGCAATAGAATGTATGCCAAATAGATATACTGCAATAAATCTAACCATACATTTATGCATGAATATCAACAACAACAACAATAAAAAGAAATGTGAAGCTATCCTATAATGCAAGGAATAATTATGCCATATCCATTTTGAATTACCCACCGAAGCTGAAGGTCAATAAAATGTTGAGTTGCATAACTAATCGAATAACCTACAAATTTCTACTTCAATAATATCTTCAATAGGTTCAATTTATTACCTATGTATATTATAATATGCCCAAATAAGTATGCTTTGTTTTTTTTGCGCATATTCTATTCTAACTATTAAACCGATTAAATACAGTTGGTCCCCAATTATCCGGGACGTTCGGGACCAAAGCCAAAATGGAAAATCAAAAAACCCGGGAAACATTAAGCAAAATTTCCACGTATTGAAATCGTAATCCAAATCGTACTTGAAATTTTACAAGTATATATCCATAAATCAATCCACAAACAAATGTCTCATAGTTCCAAAAAAGAAAAGCAACCAAAAGCTAGAAATAATGATGTATTGTAGTTTTCTTCTATAACTTTGTTTAAAATCACGGATAATAGAGGTAATCACGGTTACCAGTGCCAACGGAACAAACTCAACTTCATCCCAGATAATAGGGGTGTCCGGTTAATGGGAGCCCGGATAATTGGTACTTTAATCTTTTAGAATGCACTGATTCTATAGGTTTTTATCCTAATCTCTGGTCATCCTGTATCTAATTATTTAGAGATAACACAAAGAAAATTAAAAAATGAAACACAAGTAAACATATCCCAAGATATACAAAGAAAAAAGGTGAAAGTTGATATAAACAAAGATAGCTTAAGCTATTGAAGCTGACAAACTTTCTCCAAATAGAATGACAGACGTTGGATTTTGGCTACCCATAAGTTCAATTATAAATTTATTGTTGAATTGTTTAAAGGCATAAAATATGAAATAATTACTACATTACTTCTTTTACTCCCATTTTACAATGCCTAATATACCAACTTTTAGTCAATGGGTATGTCAAAGGCATCTGTCATAAAAATACAACAAAATTCTGTGGTTGTGTGGGGTGAAATATATGTAATATATTTCTATCCCTTCCCATAGAATGCCTCTCTTCTATTAGCTATTACTGCTCTCTTTTTGAATGTAGGAGTAATGTATGTAACATTTGCTAAAATGGAAATGTAAATTATAAATTTATGTTTTCAAATTTGCTTTGTTTTTTACTTCCTTTTTTTGTGTTTGAACATCCAGTTTGACATTATGAATTTATGTTTTGTGTGTGTAGGGACAAAAAAATACACGACCCATTTTCAGTTATGCCAACAAAACAGACGTATGCAAGTATTTAGCCATTTGGGTCAGTTAGTGGGCCTATCTGACAGTGCGTCACTCCAGAGCCTGGTATTGAAAATATCCTGGCTTTCACATTTCCCCTCTCTCTTTCTCTCTCTCTGCCTCTGTTGGCGTTTCCAACGATTTGTTTTCCACACAAACATAAGCAATTTGACACCTTGGTGGTATTAAATACACTGACAGTCGCTTTAGATTTTTGTCACATTTGTTTGTATAACGAATTCAACATAAAACAAACAATCCTGTAGAATAGAGAATTATTGAATTTTAAACACGACAAAATAAATTTACGGCACAAAAAGTGTCACAAATATTGAATATTAATATTAAAAATGTATTTTTGTTACTTTTGAACTATGCGTAGTATTATTTATATAGCTATGCAATTCTGTTTCAATTTTGATAAAGAAAATGAATTTTAACAAATTAACTTGAATTGGTCTTTAATTTTAACCAAAATCGCATCCGTTAAGATCGGTTTTCTAAGCCGAAAGCGAAAAAGAATTACAGTAATCTATAAAGAAACTAAACTAAAACTGATTCAGAATATTGCAATTGGAATCATTGCCAAACTTAGTGGCAATCATCAATATGTCGATAAGTGTCACCTAAAGTTGTGGTAAAGTTTTGTGAACATTTACTAATTATAACCAAACGTTTCAGTTAGGTTTTTCATTAACTGCATCAAGTGGAACTTAATATTATGTACTTTTTGTATGTTTCTATTTATTGAAACGTAACTCGAAGGGAATCGAAATCGAAATGAATGTTTGCTAAAGAAATAAACCTTCTTCGGACGGACATAAAGTCGTCTCGTCGTGCTTCTTGCACACGGAATAAAATATCCTTTTTATACACATGAACGCTAAAAGCAAAAATAAAGCTGTAAATTATTCTTCATCTACTAGTATTTGCATGCTCAGCTTTATGTAGCAACAATAAATGGATAAGAAAATCGAGTATTCAGGATACCCCATGAGATAAGGGCAAAAGGTGGCATTTCTCTCACGATTGTTTATAATTTTTATCCAGCTTCTCTTAGAAAGGGCCAAGAAAACTCATGTAATTTAGAACAGAAGTTTGCTTTTCCTTGGTCTTATTCTTGAAATTTACATACTTGAAGTAATGCAAGCAAGTTCTAAGCACTTCACACGTCATCTCTGTGTTATGTTGTTGTAGAATTGTACAAACACTCACACAGAGACAGCCTGGCTCACAAACATGGTCATATAAACACACGGTTACTTTTACGCCCCTCACTTTTCTCTGCGGTTTCGTTTATTTATTTGTTTACTCGACTTGTGCGACTCCAGGAGTCCCAAGATGTCCCCAACAATTACATTTTCCTCGCAATTTATGTATGTTTTTCAACCTTTTCTTTTTTTCCCCACTCGGGTTCTTCTCATTCCTGTCCTTTGGCGGCGTCGTCATCGTCATCGTCCTTCTTCCCGTCGGAAGCTATTGTTTTGAATGTGAGTGAGTCAGTCACATATGTGTTTCTGTTTTCAGCGGCAGGAGCGGTGGGTCGACAACCGCAGGCTTAGGTCCTGCGGTGGCCTACAGAAGGCTGAAAGGAGCAAAGCGGCGCAGAGCAGCACGGCTTCTGTCTTCCATTTTCATCATCATAAAGTCGTGTGCTGAAAGGAAATCGATATGTATGGGGCCCGGGAACAGCAACTTAATCATGAAATGAAGTCGACGTCAAGTTGTCTTTCATTTTCAATTCCATTCTTTCTGCCTCTATCTTTCTGTAACCTGCTCATCCTCCTGCAACACAGTCTTTCCACTTATTGTTGCTCGTGCGTTGCCAACTACTTCTCTGCTTGGTCTTTGTTTACCTAACCAAGAGAAAAAAAGAAAGAAAAAAGCACATGTATATGGGATATGTTAAGCCGACTGTAAGATACCCTTCCCACAGTGCGTCAATGAAGGATAGCCTACAGCAATTCGGGACCGTCCAAACAATTAGAATAGCACTAACAATATCAAAATTAGCGGTCTTAATATTCTTTCGTTCATCCTTGACACATACTGTTAATATAATTCCAACACAACATCAATTTGGATTTGCTTCATGTCGAAATCGAATTAATGTTCTAATATACCTTCTTTCGGTCATATGGTGGGTACAAGTAAAAGTTTTTCTCTTCGTTCGGGTTCGGCTACGCTTTAGTTTGCTTTGGTTGGGGGTTTTGTTTGTTTTCATGTCTAAGTTAGCTTACTTTTGTGCAAAACTTTACTCTGTTTTGCCTTATGGTTGCTTTCAATCACCGTTTGCCACACTTCCCCGCTGCCTGCCCGTCGGCCCTCTACCGAGTTTTGTTCATTTCCGTTTCAACTTCATTTTGTTGTAGGTAGCTGGCGACCGGGCCAATGCAGGTCAAGTCAGTCAGTGTGGTGCAGTTTAATATTAATTTTTCTTCTATTCTCCCTCCGATCTGTATTTTCTGTTCTCTGTAGTTCTATTTTTTGGGGTCAATCTCCTGTTTAGAAGTCATTTGGAGTAAACTAACAGAACAATTGTGCACTTGCAACCATTTGGCAGGGTTCATTCTTTAGCATTCTTTCATTATGCAAACACTTTTACTCGGCATAAACTTGGCAGGTCTTTTTGAAACTTTTGTCTATTTTATTGGCTCATGTTAAATGGGCATATTACCGGCTAAGAAAAGTTGGCCAAGCAATGCCTATATATGTGAGTATTGATTTTTCTTGGCATATGAGTTGCAAAGTAAGCAAAATTATTAGTCACATTTTGTCTATCTCTGAAAGGAGAACATTGTTTTGCAATTTTGCATACATATTGCTATTTGAGTGATAGCCGTTTTTTTGGGACAACATCTTGAAGTTCATACAATGACTTAGAACGTCTAAAAGAAAGAGATCCGTCACCTAAAGATTTTAAAGACATCACCATGTTTTGATAAAATGTGTGTATTTTTACATAAACATACATAAGAATTATCATTTTTAAATATCATTCTAAAATTCGTATCTCTAAGAACAGAAGCAGTTTTCATGGGTTTATGGTTTGGTTGGTACTTTGTTTGAAGTCATTTATTCAGTTTATTGATACAATGAAACAAATGAAACAGAATGAAATGTAAACATTTTAGGTATTTATTCAATGTTTGCCATTGTGTGATATCCCCACCTGACCCATCCCACCCATTGATTTATCTCGTATTCATTCATTTATTCCACTCATCTAAATTACATTTTCCACATTTTATGCTTGTCATTTGTGAAAATCCCGTTTGCTCTCTGTGAAGCAGGGATTTGTGTAGATTTAAATACCATAGATAAATCAATAATTTTATTTAAATTTCAATGCGCGGGAGACACACTCTCACTTACCCTCCGATTCCCAATCGTTGTTTTCGTTTTGCAATTAAAAATCGTTTGCGAAATATTTTGACACTTTTTATAGATGTCCATCGCAACGCAGCAAAGAAAGCTGAAAATGGAGCAGCGAATTGCTTTTTACGTTAGATATCCTGGTATATACCACGGTACTATACTCTATAATAGAATTCTAATAGCTAGAACTTTAACTTAATAGCGTTTACTGTGATTAATATAGATTGCGCCGACTGATGTAGAAGTTATGTATGCACTTTATTCCTTTTTAATGTCCAACTGAAGTTGAGTGTTTATTAACAAATATTTTTGTGGACTTTCAACTTGTTATCTGATGTGCTCCTCCCGAGAACACCTATTGTCTAGGGTATCCCGAGATTGATTCGTTTTCACCTTTCCCACTGCTTTTACGTTTATATTTTGTTTTGCTTTCCATGGTTGACTAAGTTAAAATGTCAATAGGGATCGCTGGGATTTTGTTTTTACATATCACTCACAATACAATGACCCACATAGAGAGTCATTTTTTAAGTACGCACACACAGAAATATATCTACACACACACTCACACACCCCCACGCAAAAGGAAAAAGAAATGTCCTTCAATTATTTTGTGCCTGCCTTGCGGCAGCAGCGTCCTCTCTTGGTCCTGGCAATGTGGCAAAAACGTGGCTGACGTTGAGTCAGGTTAAGAGCAAAAAAAAAAAATGTGTAAACGGAAAAAAGGCCATGGGAAAAGCGAAATATTTTATGTGGCAGCATACATTTTTCATGTTATTTAAAGTTCATTAAAAATTTATGTCATTCAGAGAAGGAAAAGGCAACAAAAAATCGTACCGAGCAAGCGGAAAGATTGAAGTGAAAGGGGATATTGGTCATTTGACTAATTTCTCTTGCCCAATCGTTGTTGTTTTCGTTGCTTAAAGCAAAGTTCCATTTAATCGTAATCGTGTCATCATGTGATCCGAATTTGTTGAATTTAGTTTTCTATACAGCAATTAACAAAGTTTATGTTGTTCAATTGTAGATGTCGCACATTCTCTGGTATAGCTTTTGTAATTTGCCAATGGTCAGTTGGAATGTCCCTCAACAACAACTAAATTAACTTTTACAGCACAGTACATGTTTTTTCTTCCAGTTTTTGATTGCCATCAGTGGGGAAAGGGTGGAAAAAAAAACAAACTGTAAACTATCAACTGTTTTCGCAACGGCATTTTATAAATATATGCATCTGGATTTCTATTTTGCATTTGTTTTCCGGCTGTTTGGTCAACAAGTTTAACAATTTTCTATTTTTCCCGCTCCCATCTTCCTTTTCCATTTAGGATTTTATTTTTAGGAAGAGGGAAACAAAAGTGGTTGCTTTCGAAACCTCAATTCCTGTAATTTGTCCTTCCAATGTGGGGATAAAATAGTCGTAATGTAACAATACGCTGATGTTTTTAGGTATTTGAAAGAAAATCCATTACTAATGTTTGGAGATTGTTATATGATGGTCCAGTTCCAGTAATCAGAACAGAAATCATAGTTTGTTAATGAAATGATTGATACCTTTTGCACAAGCAGCCTCCGATATAATTAAAGAATATACTATTTAGCGTATTGAAATGAAGGAATTACTCTTGGGTCAAGTATAATTTCGTATTTCGCGTCTTCAAAAACTTTGCTTTGATTAGCTTACGTATAATCATAGAATTCATCGCTAAATTTGGAAACATGATCGGAACCAAGATAGGATATATCGGAAGATATACTAGATAGAAGATGTAGTTGAAAGGCATAACTGAAACACCATCCATCTCTTTCATTCACTCTCCGCATCATTCCTGCTCTATCGCTTCCGCTTCTCTTTTAACTGAACTATGTGCGAACTGTTGTCGAGAAGCTGCATAAAAAGAGATGGAAGACAAAATGCAACACTGTTTGCCATAGTTTCGAAAATAAACAAAAGTTTTATACTTTTTTTGTTTTATGTTTTGCGCATTCTTTTTTTCTTCGCCTCGCCTGACACTATTTTAAACTTTATTCATGTGTTCTCCCTGTTGCTGTTAGCTCCTGCTATTCTGTCATTTTGTTCTTCGTTCCAAAAACATGGACTGAGACAAAAAATTGTTTCTCTCAACTCCCCAAACCGACTAAGTGATTCTCTTGCCATTAAGTTTACATAGTGTTTTTCTTATCACACTATTACAAGACTCCTAGCTCATCAGATGCAAACGGTTAGGCATATAATATACTAGATATATTGGTAGGGATAGAAAAATAAATTTTTATGTTGCCTACATTTGGGCGAGTTTCATCTAACCCAACTTCTTTTTGATAGAGAATAGATTTATAAAGTGAATACAAATTTTAGTTAAAATATTTCTTGCTCGTGATATTTGCTCTCCAACTCTAGCTGTCTTTCTTGCTGTTTCTGCTGAGTGAATATTTCAGTTTTTATTATTTTTTTGTTTTTTTCCGGTTGCCTGTTCAATTGTAAGATAGTTGCCCCCTTTTTCGAGTGTGTATGTGTGTATCGAAGGATTGCGTATGCTCAACAAAGCATTTTGCTGCATGTCACATTGTTGCCTGACTCACTGACTGCCTGCCTGCCTGCCTGATACGCCTGCAACAATGTTTCCACTCACACACACATACATATACACATCCACCTACAAATATGTTACAATGTGCAACTATTAAATAGTTTTGCAGATGCCATTTTCAAGTTGAGTTTTTTGTTGAGTTTTCTTTTTGATTTGGCCAAGAACTTTTGCCACTTAAATGGGTTGCAGAAAAGAAGTCAAAATGAAAAACTAAACTTGCAAGACAAAGACCAATTGTTAATGATTGACCACAGAGGTAAACGAGAGGAAATTCTGAATAGATTTTGCAATTGTCAAGATAAATCTAGCCAGCAAATAACCGTTTAAAGACAAAATTGATGAACAAATTAGCCTTAGATACGGCTTATTAATTTTGGTCGAAGCCAATCAATTGTGAATTAGTGTATTATTCCCCTCAAACTTGCGGTTAATAAATAATCAACTTGCTGCCTCCCAATGGAACGCCATATCTTAGATTTCTATGCTTCCTATACACCTTTACTGCACACACACACACACACGCATTGCTATGTATAATGTATATGCATATGGATGTATGTACACCGAAGTTTGTCTATGCCTGTGTATGTATCTGTCAACATTGTCAATATCCCAGGAAATTAACAAACATCATAATTGTTTTCATATGATGGAGTTTTGTTTGCTTATGTCTCGAGTAGATTTTGTTACACGTTGGTTAGGATGGGGGAGAGTTTTGTTTTTGTGCTGGTTAAGGTACAGTTGTGCTGCGGTTTTGAAGCTCATTAAAGTTTTGGTTTATCTCTCTGCAACTCTACACATTTTGTTAGCTGTCAGAAAAGGGTTTACTTAGTGTCTGTCTCTTAATTAAAGATATGAAGAGGCAAAATTCAACACAAATGGCATTCAAAATACATATGTATGTACATAAATGTCAAAGATAATTTACCAATTTAATAATTCTACGCCTGTTCGAATTCAAATTCACATAAATAAAACATTTTGTTTAAATTTCATTTTCTAGTTTTCTCTATTTCTATATAAGATCGATATATTTCCTACTTTTTTAATGAATTTTAAGTTCTCTAACAATTTGCAATTACCCAAAGATGGGAACTTTACATCCAGCCAAAAATAACTTAATCAATAATTCAATTTACCGAAAAGAAAGGGAATGGGCCAAATTAATAGCTTGAAGAAAAACGCAACTTTTCCACCCCCTGAAAATGCTAACTAGTCAAGCAATTAGTGTAACTTACTGAAGAAGAAGAACTAGTTACGTTTGGTTGGGCCGGTCTTCCCATAATTGTTGGATTCAACTCCCCGCATTCGGTGGAAAGGACGAAGGACGACCAAATTACTGCCACACCAGTTGTTATTGTCTTTTACGTGCATTGTCTATGACTACCTTTTCTCTGGCTCTCTCGCTTTGTGCACGGAAATAGCGTAACGGTGAAATCAAACTAATCAGTTGAATGATTGGCGCTGACAACCAGTGAACAATGAGTACTGTCGATCGTGTTCTATCCACATCCTGGCCTTACTTGTCCCGGCCTGTCCATGCTCATGTCCCCATTCATGTCCAGCAAATGAAAATTGTCGCTTCTATTTTTGTATGGGTTGCCTTTTCATAAAACTTTGCTCCTGCTGTTAACGAGTTTTTTTCGCCCTTTACTTTCTCTCTCTCTTTCTGTCTTCTATTCCTGCTCATTAAATGTGTGTAAACCGTCATTTGGGGGTGTCCGGCAGCCGGTCTGCCCATTCAACATGCTTGAATGGACCTTTTTGTCTTCCCGCCTTTCTCCTACATTTCAAATTGTATTATAGCCTAGCTTCATTTAGTTTATAAAACGCAGATTTTGCTTTTGCCGTTTCCCGCTTCCGCCCGTTTCTTGCGTTTTATTGGCGATTTTTTCTCGACACTTTTAATTTGTCGTAATTTGAACTTGCCTGGGCATTAATTATACGCCATCTTCTTGTTTCAGTGGGTTTGCGTCTCTTGCTTTTTTTTCTCTCTCCTTTTTTTTCTTCAATGTCTTGACTTAATTTGTTATGCGAAATGTTTGCCAAAGGCGGGGGTGAGGGGAAGACTTAGGCCTTTTAATGCCAGCTTTTGTGGTCGAAAAGTAGCTAAGTTGTTGTGAGTTGAACAAAATGTACCGATTAAATATAGTTGCATTTTGTTCTAGTAGACTACTTAGGTCAATTAGAGAAAACATAAACAAGTCAAAATTTTCACTTTTTAGCCAGCGTCAAAAAGTGCTTTCAGTAATATTCGTCCAACAGGTTTCTGTCAACAAGAACTGCCATTCAATCTTTTGGACAAAAGAAAGAAATTTCTTTTATACATTTTTACAACTTTTTTACAATCTTTGCGAAATTGGAATTATCCAATGGTATGGTGGGACGATCTTACGTTAATTTAAACTCTATTTAAACTCATTGAAATTCGCATCAATCTTTTTGTTTCCTCATGTAGGAATTCTTGTTAAATTTTAGAGCTCAGTCATCATACAAAAATGCCCATTCAATCGAAATGATTATGATGTGCTGGGATTTTTTGGATGCTCACCCACACCTTTTAGTCTCGACAACAAAAGAGGCGTGTCATTACACATAACGTATCGACCGACCTCTTCTCTGTCAGCTTAAGGATGAGAAATTCCATTTTCCTTTTTACCGAGCAACAAAAGTGCTTGGATTAGCACATCATCATCATCATTATGGTCATCATTTGAGAGAAGAATGTGAGCCGCCGAAATTCTATTTATGCAGAATATGTATTTGCCCGATTCTTTGACTCTCTGAGGGCAGCTTAACCTTTTTCCCGTTTCTCTGTGAGTGTGAGGAAGGTCAATAGTTGGCTACAGAAGTAAAAATAATCATAAATTGTTAACAAAACACACGCCCCGTTTCACCGTTTAAAGCCACTTTGACCCTTTAGTTTTCTTTTTTTTTTTGTTAATTTTTTTTGCTTGTGCTTTGGCTGAGCCCCAGCCAGGACCCTGACCAAAAAAGACAACCAAAGCATACCAACAAACTCATGCGTGGAGGATAAGCCATGGGATTATAGGCGTGCCCACCGTGTGTATAACACAACAACAAAAACTGTTGCCTACATTTCTGGGTGGCAACGTCAAAATGGCATTAGCGTTCGCTTGTGTATGTGAATGTGTGTGTGTGTGGGTGAATGGTTTTGGGTGTTTGTTGTATGAGTGTCTGCTGCGGTTACAAGCGAGGCTAGGATGCTCTTCTTTATAGCCAACTTTCAGGCCCACATTTTCACAGCCTTTTGCCCTTTGTCTACTCTAGCTAAGGAGTGGGTAAAGTCAAAGTGGAAGACCGCTCTGGGTTTGGGGTAAAAGTTGCAAAGAGAAAGTTGCTCATTAAGCAACAAAAACCGTAGTGAAGTTTTAAAGGGAAAGTAATATATGTATACGCATGTGTGAAAAAGAAACAAAGTTAATTGGGAATACATTTGGAATATATTTTCACTTGTGTGTTAAAAAAAAAAATGAAGCAAGTAAGTCGACTCGTCGACTTGGGTATACCATACACCTGGTGAAACAAATATTTCAAATTTCGAAGACCAAATGTATGTCTATTAAATTGTTTTTACATGTCTTATACTATGTGCTATCTCGCTCACTCTACAAACACACGAGCACTCTAGCGCCGCTACTAGCCAACGTCCAATTCTGGCCTTGTGGACCGCGTAGTAAAATACGTTCATACGCATATTTTACATGTTTCTAGTCCGATTTCAATAAAATTTGATATTTTGGTAGAAATAGATAAGATTAATTATTGTGCCGAATTTGAATGCGATAGTCAAAAAACTACAGGAGGAAATCGGTTTTTTCTTAATTATGGAGGCGGAAGTGGGCGTGGCAAAATGTGAAAATATATATTCTCTGCGCGCATACTAAGCCAGTATACATACTAAATTTGGTGACATTAGCTTTGTTAGTTTTTGATAAAAGTAGTTTTGTTTAATTTACGGGGGCGGAAGTGGGCGTGGCAAAATGTTTAAATAGCCAATATCTGCGCGTCTATTAAGCTAGTCTACATACTAAATTTGATGTCGGTAGCTATCATAGTTTTTAAAGAAATCACTTTTATGTAAATTCCGGGGGCGGAAGGGGGCGTGGCAAAAAGTTTAAACAATTAGTTTCTGCGCGCTAACTAACCGAGCATATAAACCAAATTTGATGTCTCTAGCTATTATACTTTTTAAGAAAAACTGTTTTGTGTGATTCCTGGGGGCGTAAGGGGGCGTGGCAAAAAGTTTGAACAGTTAATTTCTGCGCACTAACTAATCGGGTATACAAACTAAATTTGATGTCTCTAGCTGTCATACTTTTTAAGAAAAACAGTTTTATGTGATTCCTGGGGGCGTAAGGGGGCGTGGCCGAAATTCCAATTAATGCTGAACATGTGCATACTACACGAGTATACATACCAAATTTGGTGGCTCTAGCTCTTATAGTCTCCGAGATCTGCGTGTTCATACAGACGGACGGACGGACGGACGGACGGACGGACGGACGGACGGACGGACGGACGGACGGACGGACAGACGGACATGGCTAGATCGACTCGGCTATTCATCCTGATCAAGAATATATATACTTTATAGGGTCGGAGAAGCTTCCTTCTGCCTGTTACATACATTTTGGCGACTTTAATATACCATTTCACCCTATGGGTGTATGGTATAAAAATAAGAGTTTCAATGGTTCATAGAAGTTTCAATACTTTCCCCTGACTTTGGTCTTTATTTAATTAATATAATTGGTTTTAACGTAATTGGCTTTTTTTCTAAAATCTATCTGCTTAAATAGATTCATCTTTGGTTCATTCTTCCTGAATAGGGTTTGTATATTTCTTTGTTCAATCTGATTTGGTGAAGCCATTTCAGATGAACACGATGTTTATTCTTAAACATTCTGGCAAAGGGCCGCCAAGTGTGACGTTTTGGAACTTATTTTTATAGTATGTAGTTAGTTTTTGATTTAAGCGACCTTTAAATTGTTAGAAAACCATGCTTTGCCTCCGCTCGCCTCTCCTTAAACTCGTTCGGACTCCGCTCGCCTCTCCGATCTGCTCCTGCGGCCACCTGGTACTATCCTTTTCGTCTCTGCAACTATGTTGTTGCTCTGCTGCTAACGTGATGCCACCTTGCAACTATTTCATTGCTCCTCTGCTGATCTTTGTTGCCTACTTGCAACTACATACAGCGTTTGCAACGATATTAGTGTACATCGGTTAAAACTCTCCCGCCGCCGAAGAAACTACAGTAGCTCCACTAGCCTGGTGGGGGAAAATAAGAGTTATTTATTTTGCTACCTTTAGCTGGTCTTAGCATTTACACTTGCATAAGATCTCAAACTCTTAGAGAGCTGATTGAACCTCTGAGTCTCTTACCACTGGTGGGGGAAAACTACAGAGTTCTTTCTTATCGAAGGACCAAACATGATCCATCCGGCTCGAAGGACCAAAATGAATAGGGTTTCGTATATTTCTTTGTTCAATCTGATTTGGTGAAGCCATTTCAGATGAACACGATGTTTATTCTTAAACACTTCCTTTTATTTTTATTTAAGGTTAAAAAATTTTCTTCTTTTAAATCAGCTTTTCGTAATGTTCCGCTTTTTTAATGCAATTTAAGATGTTTGCTTTCTACATTACAGGAATAAACGATTCCCTTGCTTGGCCTAAACTTCTGTTAGTTAACTTCAAATCATTCGCAATTTATTAACAATTTACAAAGTAGTATTTAATTGGATTTAAATTAAAACGACACATCCAACGTTTTCTATGAAAATTCTATTACACAAATACACAAGTAACATACATGTGTATGTGTGTACATGGAGAAATTTTAAATCTTGGACTTGGCCCTTTGGAGTAAAAATTTAATTAATTTGTCAGGCTCACTAATTGAAGCTGCTATGCTGATAATGTCTAGAATAATTTTTGATTTAGCCAGTGGCCAGGAGCAGTAGGAAAAATTCATTAAATATTGATTACAGATATGCCTGCTGCACATGAGATCCAATTCTAGGACACAAGGGTAAGTCTGAGCCCTGAGTCTGAGTCATTTTGCTATGAGCTGATATTGAAAATGCAAAATGCTCATGTTAATTGCAAATTTTTGCTTCCCTTTGCACTGGTCGGTCCTTGTAGTCATTGGTATTTTTGTTACTGGGCTTCATCCTAATCGTAAGGCTTATCTCCATTGCTGTCCTTGGCATATTTGTGTTTGCAGTTTTCACAGCTGCTGCATCTTGAGGCTATTTGCCTTTACTGCTAAGACCGTGTCAATTACTTGTTAGATAAATTGTAAAATTCCAAATTAAATGAATTGAAAATTGTGTTATTTTTAGTCTAGATTTGCCAACATTTCTGTGCGTATTTGTATGTTGATTTGCTGTGTTTTGTCTTGCATTTATTTTGCATGATTTACGAAACAATTTCTTAAGCCTTTTGTGCTGAAATGCCAGCTCAAAGAGAATTTGCAATTGAGTTAAGTATTACTTCCAAAAAAAACTTGCTTGAAATTTATGGCCATTTTAATAATTTAATAACTATTTATAACTATCTCCGCCAGTGTCGAGTTTTACACACCGTAATATGGTAGTTTCAATGCATACTGAGAGCATAATTTGATCCGCTTAAAAATAACTAATTTCGTTTAGTCTTATTAACAATTTCACTTG